>NC_142878.1:116144107-116449196 GCF_051225735.1 Oryctolagus cuniculus
GAAAAGTCTTCCATGCACTGATTCACTCTGAAAATGGCTGCAATGGCCAGAGCTGGATTTACTTGAAGCCAGGAGCCAGAAGCTTCTGTCAGGTCTCCCATGTGGGTGCAGAACCCAAGAACTTGGGCCATCTTTCACTGCTTTCCCAGGCCACGGCAGAAAGCTGGATCTCAAACAAGCACCCATATGAGATGGCAGCACTGTAGGTGGCAGCCTCACCTGCCATGCCACAATGCCAGCCCTCAAAATAAACCTATTTTAAAAAGCATTTTAACTGAGGGATGGGAGAGAGTTTGTTTATCCAAAGCAAGGATAACATAACATAACTACTACACAGAAGAAGCTCCTGGCTCCTGGCTTTGGATCGGCACAGCTCCGACCACTGAAGCCAACTGGGGAGTGAACCAGCAGATGAAGACTTCTCTCTCTCTGCCTCTCCTCTCTGTAACTCTGACTTTCAAGTAAAATAAATAAATCTTTTTAAAAAAATAACTACTAGTACTCATTAACTTCAAAAATATAGAAATTTAAGGAAACTCAAAATATAACCAAAATCATCATCTACTACACATTATAATCTTTATTTTGAGAGTCATATTAGAAAAAAAAATTAACCCCTCCCCCATTGAAAAAATGCACATGGGACTGGTATAGTAAGTTAAGCAGACCCTGGCAGTGCCAGCACCCCACATGGGCACTGGTTCAAGACGTGGCTGCTCCATTTCCAATATAGCTCCCTACTAATTCACCTGGGAAAGCAGAGGATGATGGCCCAAGTGTTTGGGCCCCTGAAATCAAGTGTGAGAACCAGAAGAAGCTCCAAGCTCCTGGGTTCACCTGGCCCAGCCCAAGTCATTGTGGCCATTTGAGGAGTGAACCAACAGATGGAAGACCTCTCTTTCAATCTCTCTGTAAATCTGCCTTTCAAGTAAATAAAATTGATCTAAAAGAAAATACCCTGTATACAATGTAGTATTTTGGTTATTTCCTCATACAAAGAAAGCTCAGATAAACTGTCGATGAATCCTCCTGGCTTGATGCAATTCAGAAGGATGATTGCCTTCTGCCACACTGTGGTAGACATCAATGAAAGTTATTAATGGGGAGATGAATGGGCTGGAGCCATGGCTCACTAGGCTAATCCTCTGCCTGTGGTGCCGGTACTCCAGGTTCTAGTCCCAGTTGGGGTGCCAGTCCTGTCCCAGTTGCTCCTCTTCCAGTCCAGCTTTCTGCTGTGGCCCAGGAAGGCAGTGGAGGATGCCCAAGTGCTTGGGCCCTGCACCCGCATGGGAGACCAGGAGAAGCACCTGGCTCCTGGCTTTGGATCAGTGCAGCGTGCCAGCCGTAGCAACCATTTGGGGGGGTGAACCAATGGAAGGAAGACCTTTCTGTTTGTCTCTCTCTCTCACTGTCTAACTCTGCCTGTCAGAAAAAAAAAAAATGGGAAAATGAATGGACACCATCAGACTGCTTCCTCATATGCCACCTTTCCTTAAAGACATCACTGCTACATTACCAGATTATGTCTCTTGTGTGAAACATATCTCTCCTAAAAATTTTAAAGAACTTGCCAGAAACTTATAACAGAGCAGGGAATGATGTGCCAAGGACAGTGAGTTAGCCTGAGTAGTCCAGGAATCCTGTTCTTGGCTGTTTTCAAGTTCATTTTTTTTTTTTTTTTTTGACAGGCAGAATGGACAGTGAGAGAGAGAGACAGAGAGAAAGGGCTTCCTTTTGCCATTGGTTCACCCTCCAATGGCTGCTGTGGCCGGCGCACTGTGGCCGACGCACCGCGCTGATCCGATGGCAGGAGCCAGGAGCCAGGTGCTTTTCCTGGTCTCCCATGGGGTGCAGGGCCCAAGCACCTGGGCCATCCTCCACTGCACTCCCTGGCCACAGCAGAGGGCTGGCCTGGAAGAGGGGCAACCGGGACAGAATCCGGCACCCCGACCAGGACTAGAACCCGGTGTGCCGGCGCCGCTAGGTGGAAGATTAGCCTGGTGAGCTGCGGCGCCGGCCCTTTCAAGTTCATATTAATGTACACACAACATAGTTGCTGAGAAAGTGTCTTACAGTTGTTTCCTGGGTGTGAAGCAGCTCTTTTCAGCAGAAACACGTAACTGCTTGTCCACTCGCAAGCACTGTGATAGGGAGTACATGGGAGAAAAGTTCAAAAACACACTGGGTTTCAGAGGAAGATGTTGTTACCCTAACAACATCTATCCAGGATTCACTTTCTATTTTTACTTCCTAGGCAACCTTACTATGCTAAATGAGTTTCACAGATTAATAATCTGGTGACAACAGGACTCTAACAGAATCTATGAACCACTCAGTTAATCAAGTGATAACTTCATTATACTGAAAGTTAGTCTATAGCAATAGTTTTTAGGGCCACATGTCTCTTTTTTTTTAAAGATGTTTTATTTATTTATTTGAGAGGTAGAAATACAAATATTGAGACAGACAGAAAGGTCTTCCTTCTGCTGGTTCACTCCCCAGTTGGCCAAAATGGCCAGAAGAACTGCATTAATCTAAAGCCAGGAGCCAGGAGCTTCTTCTGGGTCTCCCACATGGAGACCCCCCACATGCCTTCCCAGGCCATAGCAGAGAGATGGATCAGAGGAGGAGCAGCTGGGACTCAAACGGGTGCCCATATGGGATGCTGGCACCACAGGCAGAGGATTAACATACTGAGTCACAGTGCCAGCCCAAAGCCACATCTTTTACTATACTGTGTATAGTAAAAGTATAGTATACTATCTCTGTGGGGGGAGGGGAGCATATTTTCTCTTTTCTTCCTTACCCCTCCTCACATTAACACCTTGTATAAAGGCTTCCATAGACCACAGTCATTATGAAAATCTGTCATTAATATCCTCCCATGTTGAAAATGGCATGGGGTTAAACACAGAACTCAGAATAAGAAAAGTAATTTGAAGCTGGTGTTGTGGCTGAGCAGGTAAAACCATAAGGGTGCTGGTTCAAGACCTGGCTGCTCCACTCTCTGCTATGGCCTGGGAAAACAGTGGAAGATGGCCCAAATGCTTGGTCCCCTGCATCTGTGTGGGAGACTTGGAAGAATTTCCTGGCTCCTGACTTCCATGCAGTTCTGGCCATTGTGACCATCTAGGGAGTGAACCAGCAGATGGGAGACCTCTCTATCTCTCTGTGCCTTTGCCTCTTTGTAACTCTGCCTTTCAAATAAATAAATAAAAACATTAAAAAGTAACTGACCCTCTTAATTAAAACCATATGGACTGTAAGATAATCAGCTTGGTGGAGCATTGAGTCACTTTAAAGAACTAGAAGAGAAAAATTGCTACTTTTCTGTATTTATGTCTTCATAGCTCTCTATTTTATGAAAATCCATATTAAAGTAGCTCATTATTAACTCACACGGTAGACTAATTTCAGTTCACTTCTCACTTTGCAAAGGGATTAGCAGCAGGTAATAATAGTTGACATCCCTAATAACATAAGAAAAAAGGGTTGAAGACAGAAATCGAAAAGCAGGAAAATAAATCAGCTACATTTCCATGGCCTCAAGCTCCAGATTGAAAAAGAGTCTGTTAATTAAACACGGAGGAGAGATCAATCTACTAAGCTACTGCACAAGCTTCACATTGCCGCTGGGAAATACAGCCAAACTCATAGCGCCCTGGCTGTCAGATGTGTCCACAGGGTCCAGCCTGGGGGCCACTGGGCCCCACCCAGCTGGAACAACCATGGGGTATTGCTGGAAGCCCAGCCAGAAGGCATTCTCTGACCCACCCTAAATGAGAACTGGGCTATTTAAATCTAGGGAAGGGGACTCCTTCCTTTGCCATGCTCTCAACTGCCCTGCTTGTGCCATTCCTCGTCCAGTGTACTGTAAGGAGAATTTGAGTGAGGCAGCCCGTGGGACTGGCCGTGCATCGGGAGACTGGGAAGCGGCGGTGGGAGACACAACACCTGGGTTCCAGCCTTGACTCTGCCAGAGACGCTCCCAGGATCACTGAGAACCAAGTGATCAATGTCTGGGAGCCGCTACCCGCCATCGCACCCACCCCTCTCCCACACACGCATAGATGCCCCTTCCTGTTCTCCATACTTGCCGTGGAAACTCTCGGGAGCACGTCCCCTTTCTTCAGGACACCTGGAGAGCAAAGCGGAAAGTGTGGGACAGGAGAAGTCGCTGGAACTTGGGGCCCACGGTGGCAGATGCAGAGGCACAGAAGCAGCGGGCGGCAGGTCTGGGGTGTGTGCTCCCGAACCGCCTGCAATTGCACTTGCAGAGCAAGATTCCCCAGGGAATGTGGGAGAACGAGCAGTGCGGCCTCTCAGGGCACACTCTGATCAGTAAATGAACTTCCTCTGTTCTCAACCCCCGGGCCACAGGGAAAGGCACGCGCATGCGTACGTTCTCCCACATGCACACGCACAGGCGCTCAGAGCACGGAAAACGTTAGAGCACCAGGTGACTCTGGGAAATGGAGTCCAGGCCAGGGCATTCCTAGATAGACTTACTGGCCCTCTCCTAGGACTTCAGTACGGGGTGGGTGGAGACAGGCTGGGAACCAGAGGGCGTTTGCTTTTGTTTCCATCCCTCCTTCCCTTCCTTCCCACCCCAGATCTCGAGGGTCAGCTGCTGTTCTTCCTTTCTTGAACAAAATCTTAAGAAGTGACAGCCACTGCTGCTGAGTCCCAAATCCTGGTTCCCTCACACACGCTGTTTCCCTCAGGAAAATCCCCTGCTGCTTTATTCCTGGACAGCTTCTCTCAAGTAACCCATGACAAGGATTTCAATGTAACTCTCAGCACAGGTGTACACGGCACAGTTTAACATCTAGATTTGAGAATACAATTTTTACTTGTGTCTTTTATTTGTGGTTCTTTTCAAAGTATTTTACACCACCCTCTAATTCACCAAGTACAAAAAAAAAAAAAAAAAAAAAAAAAAAAAAAAAAAAAAAAAAAAAAACAAAGAAAAAAACAAAGAAAAAAAGAGAACTGGATACAGGACTAACATTGCCAAGTATCTTCTAGGGGCCAGATTAACAGAGTAAATGCCTTACTTTGTATCAATTATACCTCAGGTTAATTCTGGAGACCGTATTCTCAATTTACAAAGAGAAAGCTGAGGTGGAAAGAGATAAGAATTAAATTTGCCCATGGAAGTATGGTAAAAAAGTCTAGGTTAAAGGCCAAAGTGAAATATTGGTTTAAGAAATCTTTCAGGACCAGAATGGAGAGTGTGATTGCACATTAAACACTGGCAAAGTGTTTTCAACATGTCTTAAAATGCTATGTCTAGACCAACTCTAAGGTTTTTTTTTTAATATAAAGATTTATTCATTTACATGCAAAACTGAGTTACAGAGAGAGAGAGAGAGAGAGAGAGAAAGAGAGAGGCAAAAATATCTTCCACCTGCTGGTTTATTCCCCAAATGACTGCAACAGCCAGAGCTGGGCTGACCTGAAGTCAGGAGCCTGGAGTTTCTTCCAAGTCTCCCAAGTGGGTGCAGGGGCCCAAGCACTTAGGCCAACCTCTGCTGTTTTCCCAGGTATCTCAGCATGGAGATGGATCAGATGTGGAGCAGCTGAAACTTGAACCTGTGCCCATCTAGGACACAGGCTGGTGAAGCAGGTGGTGGCTTTACCCTCCACACGATAGTGCCAGCCCCATCCACACTAAGCCTGAATTCATAACTCTACTCCTGGTTTGGACTGGAAGTTTTCTGGCAGAAAGATTATTAATGTCTCTGGCTTTCATTATAGGTATAGAAATAGTAGTGTGTTCTTGGTTTCATTGATATAGAATGGTGATGCAACTGCAAGATAAAGCTGTGCAGAGGGGCTGGCACTGTGGCATAGTGGGTAAAGCTGCCACCTGCAGTGCCAGCATCCCATATGGGCACTGGTTTGAGTCTCAGCTGCTCCACTTCCAATCCAGGTCTCTGCTATGGCCTGGGAGAGCAGAGAAAGATGGCCCATGTACATGGGCCCCTGCACCTGTATGGGAGACCTGGAAGAAGCTCCAAGGCTCTTGGCTTTGAATCAGCTCAGCTTTGGCCATTGTAGCCATCTGGGGTGTGAACCAGCAGATGGAAGACCTCTCACTGCTTCTGCCTCTCTATAACTCTGCCTTTCACATAAATAAATAAATCTTTAAAAAAATCTGTACAGAAACTGGCAGTGCAACACTTTGGGGTGCTCTGCTATGAGCTGCTGGTGGGAAATCCACCCTTCGAGAGCGTCTCTCACACTGAGACATACAGACGCATCCTGAAGATGGATGTGAAGTTTCCTGTAACAATGTCTTCGGGAGCCCAAGACTTCATATCCAGGCTTCTGAGATACCAGCCGTCAGAGTGGCTGCCCCTGGCCCAGATCCTGAGGCACCCCTGGGCCCAGGCCCACTCCTGGAGGGTGCTGCCTCCTTGTGCTCATCCAGCTTCCTGAATCCTGTCTGCCTCTGTCTGCATTTGTGCAGGGAGCTCTCCTGGCTCTGTTAACTCATCTATTTTTTGTTTGTTTCCTTTTTAAGATGCAAGATATAAATTAATAAAAGCTGAATTGTTTAGTACCAGCTGAAAAAAAAAATGCAGAGGATCTCAACAGCTAAACCCAAGACTAGGAACTTTATCTAAAGAAATGCCTACAGGGATGGTGTTGTGGTGTACGAGGTACAACTGCCATCTGTGACTCAGCATCCCCTATGGTGCTGATTTGAGTCACAACTGTTCCACTTCTGATCCAGCTCCCTGCTAATGGCCTTGGAAAGCAATGGAAGATGGCCCAAGTTTTTAGGCCTCTGCATCCAAGTGGGAGGAAGCTTTTGGCTCCTAGATTCAGATCAGCACAGCTCTGGTCATTGTGGCCAACTGGGGAGTGAACCAGCAGGTGGAAGACTTCTCTCTGCCTTTTCTTCTCTCTCTGTGTAACTCTTTCAAATAAATATATCTTAAAAAAAAGAGTTGTATGTATACTTATTTCAGAATATCTGACTGATCACCTAATGAAGATGTATCAAATTTATAAAATAAAAATCATCAGATTTACAATTTATACAAATTTATAAAATCCTCAGATAGAATAAATCTTTTTCTTTTCTTTCCTTTCCTTTTCTTTTCTTTTCTTTTCTTTTCTTTTTGGACAGGCAGAGTGGACAGTGAGAGAGAGAGACAGAGAGACAGAGAGAAAGATCTTCCTTTTGCCGTTGGTTCAGAAAAGAAAAGAAAAGAGTTGCAGACAGAGACAGAGAATGAAGTGTTCCATCCATTGGTTCACTCCACAGAGGGCCACAAAGGCTGTGGCAGGGTGCTGATCCAAAGCCAAGAAACAGGATTCCTTCCAGGTCTCCAAGGACTTGGGCCATCTTCCACTGCTGTCCTAGACCATAGCAGAGGACTGAATCATAAGTGGAGTAGTCGGTACTTGAACTGGCACGCTTATGGGATGCTGGTATGGTACTGCAGGTGATGGTTTTACCCACTAAACCACAGTGCCAACCAGCCCCTCTTTAACAAAATATTTTAAAGTCCCCAGAATTGTACAGAACTGTGAAGGATAATGAATAGTCAAGTCAATATTGAAGTAAAAGAAGAATACTTAATATATTTTACAAAGCTATAGTAATCAAAATAGCATATCACTGGCATTAAAGCAGATACATTAAGCAATGGGGCAGAATAGAGAACAAGTCATTAACCTATAGTCAACTGATTTTTAAGGTGTCTATTGGTCTAGAAACATTAAACTTAATTTTTTTCCATTTGTACAGGGGTAATGCACTGTATTAAATATGTAAGGTCTTATCTACGTGGGTTTGATTACAGAACAAATAAAGTGTTCTCTAAATAAAAAAAAAGAAAAATGAGTAGTCTCTTCAATACAAGGTGCTTGGAAAAGTCAACCAATTCTTTTTGCATTTGAAGAGAAATTATCCAGATAACACTGAGAGCCTAGAGTGCTTCATGAAATTTATGGGGTAATGTGAGGGTATTTTAAAGATGAAAGGAGAGGAGGTTGTAGGCATTTCTTTAATTTATTTATTTGCTTACTTATTAATTAACAGAGAGAGAGAGAGGGAGAGATCTTCCACCTGCTGTTTCACTTCCCCAGATGGTGGCATCAGCCAGGGCTTGATCATGCCAAATCCAGGAGCCAGGAGCTTCTTCATGGTCTCCTGCCTGGGTGGCTGGGGCACAAGTACTTGGGTCATCTTCCACTGCTTTTGCAAGGCCATTAGCAAAGTGCTGGATTGGAAGTGCAGCAGCCAAGACTAAAACCAGTACTCATATGGGATGCTGGAGTCATAGTTGGCAGTTTTACCTGTTACACCACAACAGCAGCTGCTGTAGGTGTTTCTTTAAGAAAAAACTCCCTAGTTCTGGGTTTAGCTCTAGTGATCTTCTGCATAAATAGAAGGTTTACACAGCCAGTTTCTGCATAGCTTTATCTTGCAGGTGCATCACCATTCTACAGCAGTAATAAAAGCAACATGCTAGTATTTCTGTACCTCAAATGAAACCAGAGAAATTAGTGATTTTTCTGCCTGAAAACTTTCAGTTTAAAACCAGGAAGAGTCACTGATTAAGACTTTGTGTGCATGGGGCTTCCACTTTAGTGCAGAGGATAAAGCCACTGCCTGCCATGGCAGCATCATATGGACATGGGTTTGAGTCCCAGATGCTCCACTTCTGATCCATCTTTGATAATGCACCTGGGAAATGAGCAGAGGATGGCCCAAGTCCAGGGCTCCTGCAACCACTTGGGAGACCTGGAAGAAGCTCTTGGCTCTTGACTTTGGTGGGCCCATCTCTGGCTGTTGCAGCAATTTGGGGAGTGAACCAGCAGATGGAAGATCTCTCTGTCTCTCCCTCTCTCTCTTTGTAAGGCTATCTTTCAAATAAATAAATAAATAAATATTTAGCAAAAATAAACAAGACTTAGAATGAGGCCAGACATTGCATTTTAAGACATGTTGAGTTCGGAAGCAGTCCACACAGCAGACTCATAGAATGACAATCATTTTAAATAGCATATAGATGTAGCATTAGGTGTGAGAATATAAAGTATCATACCTAGTTCTCATCTCTTTTTCAAAATGGGAGGGCACTCTAAAGATTGTAGTTCTAGCAGAGTCTTTTTGTGCCAGTTACTATCCATCATTCATTAAAAATCTTTATAACTTCTTTGCTTTATCTAATTTGCTTTAGAGTTCACACCAGTGACTCACTACATCTTGACTTTTGTTTCTTCCATGTGATCAAGATCTATTTCTGAAATCACAGCTGATCAATCATGTTCCATCTGTCTCTTGTTGCAAAGTTGTATTTGACCTGGTTTTTCATGCAGACCTATGTCAAGATAGAAACATTTGATGAGAAGATGTCAGTGTAAATATGTTTTTAGTCACATTTGATTAACAATGAAGATTTAGGAGTGGTCTTCAGACTAACTTTATCTGTAGTCCATTGCTAAACTTAGATATATCTGTTCTGTATACAGAGGTCGTCGCCCCGAAGTACCTAGCCAGGACTATTTTGCTGGGAATTGTACTTCTGTAGAAGTATGCCATTCAATAGGCCCAAAGTTCAAAATAAAAGTGTTTAACAAAACCAACAAGATGATAGCAAATTGAGTTACATCTATGCATATAAGCTATGCAGAAGTTATATGTTAAAACAACGAACAAGGTTACAAGCGAATAGCAGAATACCATAATTAACATCATATAAGTACACAGGAAATGCTTATTAACCTCAGTCAAAGTTTTCAGGCCCATGAACATGGGCTGGTATTGTGGCCCAGTGGTTCAGCTGCCATCTTTGATGCCTACATCCCATATGAGTGCCAATTTGAGTCACTTCTGATATGACTCCATGCTAATGGACCTGGGAAAGCAGTAGAAGATGACATAAGTGCTTGGACCCCTGTCACCCATGGGGAAGACTCAGATGAAGTTCCTGATTCCTGGCTTCAGCCTTGCCCCATTCCATATATTGCAGCCATTTGTGGAGTATACCATGGATGGAAGACCTCTCTTTCTCTGTCTCTCCCTCTTTGTCTGTAATTCTGCCTTTCAAATAAATGAAAAACTAAATCTTTGAAATAAAACAAAAACAATGAACAGAGTTGTGATCTGAAAGAAGGAGTATTACAGTGTGCTAACTGCTTACATTAAATATGTATAATATCTGATCAAAAAATTCTGAAAGTTAAAAACTGAATCCAAGACAGGCTTATGTTTTCTTTTTTAACTGCAATATCTGGTATTTTCAAGTTTTGGGGTTCACTAAGAAGTGACAACTCTATTCACTAATTGCAAGGCTAGGAGTTCATGATGCCAGATATTCGGTGCATAATTTTTGTGTCTGCTAATGTTTTCAAGGATATTATGGTATGATGATAATAGATTCTTCTTTTTTTAAATTTATTCATTTTTGCTTGAAAGCCAGAATTACAAAGAGGCAGAGGTAAGAGAGATAAAGATGTCTTCCATCTGCTTGTTCTCTCTTCCAAATGGCCACAAAGGTCGGAGCTGGGCTGATCTGAAGCCAGGAGCTTCTTCTGGTTCTCCCACACTGGTGCAGGGGCCCAAGGGCTTTCGAGCCATCTTCCATTGCTTTCCCAGGCCATAGCAGATAGCCAGATCAGAAGTGGAGCAGTCGGGACCTGAATCATTGCCAATATGGGATGCCAGCACTGCAGGTAGTGACTTTGCTTGCTATGCCACAGTGCCGGCCCTGATAACGGATTCTTACTGAGCTCATACAATAACGTTGCCACAAGAAATCAAAAAAGTTTTTCATTTTAGAGGAATTAAGTAGGTGGAAAGGTAAACATTTCCATCTATTTACAAAACTATACTAAAGTATAGTAACCGATAGAAATTGTAGAGATCTTCCTGAATCTAGATGAAACACTGAAATGCAGAACCAAAATATTTAAATAAAAGCATAGAAATCCATAAATATGATTAATTCAATCTCATGTAACTAATTCTATGTATTTGAAAGACAGTTACAGAGAGAGACAGAGACACACAGAGAGAGAGAGAGCACTTCCATTTGCTGGTTCACTCCCCAAGTGGCTGAAACAGTTGGAGCTGAGCTGATCTGAAGCTAGGATCCAGGAGCTTCTTCTGGGTCTCCCATGTGGATGTAGAGGCCCAAGGACCTGAGCCATTCTCTGTTGCTTTCTCAGGAACATTAATGGGGAGCTGGATCAACAGTGGAGCTCCCAGGACTCAAACTGGTGCCCATATGAAATGCTGGAGCATCAAGCCAGGGCTTTAACCCACTGTGCCACAGCACTGGCCCCCTACTAGCAGTTTAATGGATTTTTAGTTTTTTTCTTTCCCTCAGCATTCTGGAAATTAGTGTCTAAAGTAGCCTAAGATCTGTATTTAAGAATATTTTCTGTTAAACTGATTTCAAGTGTTTTTAGAAAATACAAAATTATGGATGGCACAAGTCTTTAAATATACATGGTTAAAATGAAATTGATTAATTGACATGAGCCATTTACATTCATCCCATAGAGCATGTTACAAAGCAACTAAAGAGGGGGTCAGCATTGTGGCATAGCATGTTAAGCTGCCACCTATGATGCTGGCATCCCATATGGGTTATACTTCGAGTCCTGGTTGCTCCACTCTGATCCAGCTCCCTGCTAATGCACCTGGGAAAGCAGCAGAGGATGGCCAAGTGTTTGGGCTCCTACACCCTTTTGGGAGATATGGGTGATCCTGTCAGACTGCCTGCCTTGCCCATGCAGGAGGTTGAAAGGGCATGGTGCACCAGGCCTACCGGGAGGGACCCCACGGCCTCCTTCCTGTCAGGCAATGGGATCTCTGGGTGCATTTCCCCCAACCACCACCAATCAGCTAAACTGCTCCTGGGTGTGGCCCAGGCCCACCTGGAAATCTACTCTTCAAGCTGAATGGAGAAGCATAGCAGTGCCAATGTCAGCTTCATCCTATAGAATTAGTATTGCCCTGAATTAGTTATGCTCCTGCTGCCTGCCCTTTCAAAAGTATACATGGTTGTTAATAAAGCAGACATGATCACCGAAGCCTGGCCCATCCTTGGCTATTGTGTCCCTTTGGGGTGTGAACCAACAGAAGATCTCTCTCCCTCTGTCTTTCCTTCTCTGGAATTCTGCATCTCAAATAAATAGATAAATCTTTTTAAAAGGAAAGAAAGAAATGGAGTGATTTTACAAACCTGTTGTCTCCCTTAGTCCTCTGGGTCTCCTTTTTATCAAGATAACCATCATGACTGATAACAACAAAACAGAACTATCAGATTTTAAGACTTTATAACTTTTAGGAAATTTATATATCAATGGTATATCTATATTGATATAATTTAAAATTGAGCATAATTTCATGACAGTACTTTACATACAATCTAAATTGCATAATCAGCTATTACCTCTACAAGATAGGATATATCCTTTGACACATCAAGGGTTCCTGTTGGAAATCTCAAAGTGAAAAAATTTAGAACCTTGATTCTGAGAAATCTGTTAAGGATGCCAAAGGGGCTTAAAATATTTGGTCAAAATAAACTCCCTATTAATTTTGAAATAACATCCATCCACTTAGAGTGATCCAACCAGTTATAAACCAGATTTATTCTATCTGAGGATTTTATAAATTTGTATAAATTGTAAATCTGATGATTTTTATTTTATAAATTTGATACATCTTCATTAGGTGATCAGTCAGATATTCTGAAATAAGTATACATACAACTCTTTTTTTTAAGATATATTTATTTGAAAGAGTTACACAGAGAGAGAAGAAAAGGCAGAGAGAAGTCTTCCACCTGCTGGTTCACTCCCCAGTTGGCCACAATGACCAGAGCTGTGCTGATCTGAATCTAGGAGCCAAAAGCTTCCTCCCACTTGGATGCAGAGGCCTAAAAACTTGGGCCATCTTCCATTGCTTTCCAAGGCCATTAGCAGGGAGCTGGATCAGAAGTGGAACAGTTGTGACTCAAATCAGCACCATAGGGGATGCTGAGTCACAGATGGCAGTTGTACCTCGTACACCACAACACCATCCCTGTAGGCATTTCTTTAGATAAAGTTCCTAGTCTTGGGTTTAGCTGTTGAGATCCTCTGCATTTTTTTTTTCAGCTGGTACTAAACAATTCAGCTTTTATTAATTTATATCTTGCATCTTAAAAAGGAAACAAACAAAAAATAGATGAGTTAACAGAGCCAGGAGAGCTCCCTGCACAAATGCAGACAGAGGCAGACAGGATTCAGGAAGCTGGATGAGCACAAGGAGGCAGCACCCTCCAGGAGTGGGCCTGGGCCCAGGGGTGCCTCAGGATCTGGGCCAGGGGCAGCCACTCTGACGGCTGGTATCTCAGAAGCCTGGATATGAAGTCTTGGGCTCCCGAAGACATTGTTACAGGAAACTTCACATCCATCTTCAGGATGCGTCTGTATGTCTCAGTGTGAGAGACGCTCTCGAAGGGTGGATTTCCCACCAGCAGCTCATAGCAGAGCACCCCAAAGTGTTGCACTGCCAGTTTCTGTACAGATTTTTTTAAAGATTTATTTATTTATGTGAAAGGCAGAGTTATAGAGAGGCAGAAGCAGTGAGAGGTCTTCCATCTGCTGGTTCACACCCCAGATGGCTACAATGGCCAAAGCTGAGCTGATTCAAAGCCAAGAGCCTTGGAGCTTCTTCCAGGTCTCCCATACAGGTGCAGGGGCCCATGTACATGGGCCATCTTCCTCTGCTCTCCCAGGCCATAGCAGAGACCTGGATTGAAAGTGGAGCAGCTGAGACTCAAACCAGTGCCCATATGGGATGCTGGCACTGCAGGTGGCAGCTTTACCCACTATGCCACAGTGCCAGCCCCTCTGCACAGCTTTATCTTGCAGTTGCATCACCATTCTATATCAATGAAACCAAGAACACACTACTATTTCTATACCTATAATGAAAGCCAGAGACATTAATAATCTTTCTGCCAGAAAACTTCCAGTCCAAACCAGGAGTAGAGTTATGAATTCAGGCTTAGTGTGGATGGGGCTGGCACTATCGTGTGGAGGGTAAAGCCACCACCTGCTTCACCAGCCTGTGTCCTAGATGGGCACAGGTTCAAGTTTCAGCTGCTCCACATCTGATCCATCTCCATGCTGAGATACCTGGGAAAACAGCAGAGGTTGGCCTAAGTGCTTGGGCCCCTGCACCCACTTGGGAGACTTGGAAGAAACTCCAGGCTCCTGACTTCAGGTCAGCCCAGCTCTGGCTGTTGCAGTCATTTGGGGAATAAACCAGCAGGTGGAAGATATTTTTGCCTCTCTCTTTCTCTCTCTCTCTCTCTCTCTCTCTGTAACTCAGTTTTGCATGTAAATGAATAAATCTTTATATTAAAAAAAAAACCTTAGAGTTGGTCTAGACATAGCATTTTAAGACATGTTGAAAACACTTTGCCAGTGTTTAATGTGCAATCACACTCTCCATTCTGGTCCTGAAAGATTTCTTAAACCAATATTTCACTTTGGCCTTTAACCTAGACTTTTTTACCATACTTCCATGGGCAAATTTAATTCTTATCTCTTTCCACCTCAGCTTTCTCTTTGTAAATTGAGAATACGGTCTCCAGAATTAACCTGAGGTATAATTGATACAAAGTAAGGCATTTACTCTGTTAATCTGGCCCCTAGAAGATACTTGGCAATGTTAGTCCTGTATCCAGTTCTCTTTTTTTCTTTGTTTTTTTCTTTGTTTTTTTTTTTTTTTTTTTTTTTTTTTTTTTTTTTTTTTTTTTTGTACTTGGTGAATTAGAGGGTGGTGTAAAATACTTTGAAAAGAACCACAAATAAAAGACACAAGTAAAAATTGTATTCTCAAATCTAGATGTTAAACTGTGCCGTGTACACCTGTGCTGAGAGTTACATTGAAATCCTTGTCATGGGTTACTTGAGAGAAGCTGTCCAGGAATAAAGCAGCAGGGGATTTTCCTGAGGGAAACAGCGTGTGTGAGGGAACCAGGATTTGGGACTCAGCAGCAGTGGCTGTCACTTCTTAAGATTTTGTTCAAGAAAGGAAGAACAGCAGCTGACCCTCGAGATCTGGGGTGGGAAGGAAGGGAAGGAGGGATGGAAACAAAAGCAAACGCCCTCTGGTTCCCAGCCTGTCTCCACCCACCCCGTACTGAAGTCCTAGGAGAGGGCCAGTAAGTCTATCTAGGAATGCCCTGGCCTGGACTCCATTTCCCAGAGTCACCTGGTGCTCTAACGTTTTCCGTGCTCTGAGCGCCTGTGCGTGTGCATGTGGGAGAACGTACGCATGCGCGTGCCTTTCCCTGTGGCCCGGGGGTTGAGAACAGAGGAAGTTCATTTACTGATCAGAGTGTGCCCTGAGAGGCCGCACTGCTCGTTCTCCCACATTCCCTGGGGAATCTTGCTCTGCAAGTGCAATTGCAGGCGGTTCGGGAGCACACACCCCAGACCTGCCGCCCGCTGCTTCTGTGCCTCTGCATCTGCCACCGTGGGCCCCAAGTTCCAGCGACTTCTCCTGTCCCACACTTTCCGCTTTGCTCTCCAGGTGTCCTGAAGAAAGGGGACGTGCTCCCGAGAGTTTCCACGGCAAGTATGGAGAACAGGAAGGGGCATCTATGCGTGTGTGGGAGAGGGGTGGGTGCGATGGCGGGTAGCGGCTCCCAGACATTGATCACTTGGTTCTCAGTGATCCTGGGAGCGTCTCTGGCAGAGTCAAGGCTGGAACCCAGGTGTTGTGTCTCCCACCGCCGCTTCCCAGTCTCCCGATGCACGGCCAGTCCCACGGGCTGCCTCACTCAAATTCTCCTTACAGTACACTGGACGAGGAATGGCACAAGCAGGGCAGTTGAGAGCATGGCAAAGGAAGGAGTCCCCTTCCCTAGATTTAAATAGCCCAGTTCTCATTTAGGGTGGGTCAGAGAATGCCTTCTGGCTGGGCTTCCAGCAATACCCCATGGTTGTTCCAGCTGGGTGGGGCCCAGTGGCCCCCAGGCTGGACCCTGTGGACACATCTGACAGCCAGGGCGCTATGAGTTTGGCTGTATTTCCCAGCGGCAATGTGAAGCTTGTGCAGTAGCTTAGTAGATTGATCTCTCCTCCGTGTTTAATTAACAGACTCTTTTTCAATCTGGAGCTTGAGGCCATGGAAATGTAGCTGATTTATTTTCCTGCTTTTCGATTTCTGTCTTCAACCCTTTTTTCTTATGTTATTAGGGATGTCAACTATTATTACCTGCTGCTAATCCCTTTGCAAAGTGAGAAGTGAACTGAAATTAGTCTACCGTGTGAGTTAATAATGAGCTACTTTAATATGGATTTTCATAAAATAGAGAGCTATGAAGACATAAATACAGAAAAGTAGCAATTTTTCTCTTCTAGTTCTTTAAAGTGACTCAATGCTCCACCAAGCTGATTATCTTACAGTCCATATGGTTTTAATTAAGAGGGTCAGTTACTTTTTAATGTTTTTATTTATTTATTTGAAAGGCAGAGTTACAAAGAGGCAAAGGCACAGAGAGATAGAGAGGTCTCCCATCTGCTGGTTCACTCCCTAGATGGTCACAATGGCCAGAACTGCATGGAAGTCAGGAGCCAGGAAATTCTTCCAAGTCTCCCACACAGATGCAGGGGACCAAGCATTTGGGCCATCTTCCACTGTTTTCCCAGGCCATAGCAGAGAGTGGAGCAGCCAGGTCTTGAACCAGCACCCTTATGGTTTTACCTGCTCAGCCACAACACCAGCTTCAAATTACTTTTCTTATTCTGAGTTCTGTGTTTAACCCCATGCCATTTTCAACATGGGAGGATATTAATGACAGATTTTCATAATGACTGTGGTCTATGGAAGCCTTTATACAAGGTGTTAATGTGAGGAGGGGTAAGGAAGAAAAGAGAAAATATGCTCCCCTCCCCCCACAGAGATAGTATACTATACTTTTACTATACACAGTATAGTAAAAGATGTGGCTTTGGGCTGGCACTGTGACTCAGTATGTTAATCCTCTGCCTGTGGTGCCAGCATCCCATATGGGCACCCGTTTGAGTCCCAGCTGCTCCTCCTCTGATCCATCTCTCTGCTATGGCCTGGGAAGGCATGTGGGGGGTCTCCATGTGGGAGACCCAGAAGAAGCTCCTGGCTCCTGGCTTTAGATTAATGCAGTTCTTCTGGCCATTTTGGCCAACTGGGGAGTGAACCAGCAGAAGGAAGACCTTTCTGTCTGTCTCAATATTTGTATTTCTACCTCTCAAATAAATAAATAAAACATCTTTAAAAAAAAAGAGACATGTGGCCCTAAAAACTATTGCTATAGACTAACTTTCAGTATAATGAAGTTATCACTTGATTAACTGAGTGGTTCATAGATTCTGTTAGAGTCCTGTTGTCACCAGATTATTAATCTGTGAAACTCATTTAGCATAGTAAGGTTGCCTAGGAAGTAAAAATAGAAAGTGAATCCTGGATAGATGTTGTTAGGGTAACAACATCTTCCTCTGAAACCCAGTGTGTTTTTGAACTTTTCTCCCATGTACTCCCTATCACAGTGCTTGCGAGTGGACAAGCAGTTACGTGTTTCTGCTGAAAAGAGCTGCTTCACACCCAGGAAACAACTGTAAGACACTTTCTCAGCAACTATGTTGTGTGTACATTAATATGAACTTGAAAGGGCCGGCGCCGCAGCTCACCAGGCTAATCTTCCACCTAGCGGCGCCGGCACACCGGGTTCTAGTCCTGGTCGGGGTGCCGGATTCTGTCCCGGTTGCCCCTCTTCCAGGCCAGCCCTCTGCTGTGGCCAGGGAGTGCAGTGGAGGATGGCCCAGGTGCTTGGGCCCTGCACCCCATGGGAGACCAGGAAAAGCACCTGGCTCCTGGCTCCTGCCATCGGATCAGCGCGGTGCGTCGGCCACAGTGCGCCGGCCACAGCAGCCATTGGAGGGTGAACCAATGGCAAAAGGAAGCCCTTTCTCTCTGTCTCTCTCTCTCACTGTCCATTCTGCCTGTCAAAAAAAAAAAAAAAAAATGAACTTGAAAACAGCCAAGAACAGGATTCCTGGACTACTCAGGCTAACTCACTGTCCTTGGCACATCATTCCCTGCTCTGTTATAAGTTTCTGGCAAGTTCTTTAAAATTTTTAGGAGAGATATGTTTCACACAAGAGACATAATCTGGTAATGTAGCAGTGATGTCTTTAAGGAAAGGTGGCATATGAGGAAGCAGTCTGATGGTGTCCATTCATTTTCCCATTTTTTTTTTTTCTGACAGGCAGAGTTAGACAGTGAGAGAGAGAGACAAACAGAAAGGTCTTCCTTCCATTGGTTCACCCCCCCAAATGGTTGCTACGGCTGGCACGCTGCACTGATCCAAAGCCAGGAGCCAGGTGCTTCTCCTGGTCTCCCATGCGGGTGCAGGGCCCAAGCACTTGGGCATCCTCCACTGCCTTCCTGGGCCACAGCAGAAAGCTGGACTGGAAGAGGAGCAACTGGGACAGGACTGGCACCCCAACTGGGACTAGAACCTGGAGTACCGGCACCACAGGCAGAGGATTAGCCTAGTGAGCCATGGCTCCAGCCCATTCATCTCCCCATTAATAACTTTCATTGATGTCTACCACAGTGTGGCAGAAGGCAATCATCCTTCTGAATTGCATCAAGCCAGGAGGATTCATCGACAGTTTATCTGAGCTTTCTTTGTATGAGGAAATAACCAAAATACTACATTGTATACAGGGTATTTTCTTTTAGATCAATTTTATTTACTTGAAAGGCAGATTTACAGAGAGATTGAAAGAGAGGTCTTCCATCTGTTGGTTCACTCCTCAAATGGCCACAATGACTTGGGCTGGGCCAGGTGAACCCAGGAGCTTGGAGCTTCTTCTGGTTCTCACACTTGATTTCAGGGGCCCAAACACTTGGGCCATCATCCTCTGCTTTCCCAGGTGAATTAGTAGGGAGCTATATTGGAAATGGAGCAGCCACGTCTTGAACCAGTGCCCATGTGGGGTGCTGGCACTGCCAGGGTCTGCTTAACTTACTATACCAGTCCCATGTGCATTTTTTCAATGGGGGAGGGGTTAATTTTTTTTTCTAATATGACTCTCAAAATAAAGATTATAATGTGTAGTAGATGATGATTTTGGTTATATTTTGAGTTTCCTTAAATTTCTATATTTTTGAAGTTAATGAGTACTAGTAGTTATTTTTTTAAAAAGATTTATTTATTTTACTTGAAAGTCAGAGTTACAGAGAGGAGAGGCAGAGAGAGAGAAGTCTTCATCTGCTGGTTCACTCCCCAGTTGGCTTCAGTGGTCGGAGCTGTGCCGATCCAAAGCCAGGAGCCAGGAGCTTCTTCTGTGTAGTAGTTATGTTATGTTATCCTTGCTTTGGATAAACAAACTCTCTCCCATCCCTCAGTTAAAATGCTTTTTAAAATAGGTTTATTTTGAGGGCTGGCATTGTGGCATGGCAGGTGAGGCTGCCACCTACAGTGCTGCCATCTCATATGGGTGCTTGTTTGAGATCCAGCTTTCTGCCGTGGCCTGGGAAAGCAGTGAAAGATGGCCCAAGTTCTTGGGTTCTGCACCCACATGGGAGACCTGACAGAAGCTTCTGGCTCCTGGCTTCAAGTAAATCCAGCTCTGGCCATTGCAGCCATTTTCAGAGTGAATCAGTGCATGGAAGACTTTTCTCTGTGCCCTGACTCTCTGTAACTCTGCCTTTTAAATAAATAAATAAATTTTTACATGCTTCACCATGGAGCTGGCCCTAAGACCTAACAGGTTTTCTGGGTGCTTATCCTGGGGTTGGTTCACTTTGAGCACTAAGCACAGTTATTCTGTGTGACTGAATATTTCATGTTCCTTCTTATGGAAAAGTTTTTCTCATGTTCTGAGTGATTGGGCTACATATGCCCGTAGTGGAAACTAAAACTTAATTTGGCATTTGAACACCCAGAGTGCCGAGTCCTGTAATCTTCTGAATTTAATCAGAAAATATGTTTTGAAACATTTGGTTTATGGGTAGGCAGGGCAGTTTTCCTGGATCCCTGTGAGAATTGATGAACTGATGGTGTGTTTCTACCCCATGTTATATTCTGAAATTTGCTTCCTTTTATTTTCTTAAAATAACTGTATTTGAAATTTGCTCCTGCCTTCTGAAATGTTTGTGCTTCTGTCCTCTTTGTAACCATGGACATGAGTAGACCTTTTCCTTCCCTTTATGATGCTACAAGAGCAATGGGACATTGTAGCTCTCTCCCCTGGCAGCACACCTTCCTCAGTACATCTCTTTGAATTGGACCCTGGGTTAACTTGGCTGCACAAAAGGCATATACCTAAACCCAGTGTACCTAATGAATGAAAGTCATCATAAAGTCAATATGCCTTGTAAACCTCTCATCTCTTGTTTTGAAATGTGTTTTGAATGTGTCTTTTATGTCAGTGTCTGTAAGCCAGAGATTTCCCACTTAAGGCAGAAGGCTGCTGAGGGACAGCACAACTGTAGCTTTGCTCTGTTACTTTACTGTGGACACTCTCTCACCCTTTCTCTTTATTTTATTAAGATTTAAAAATTTTATTTTAAAGGCAGAGTTACAGAGAAAGAGGCAGAGACAGAAGGATGGGGATCTTGCATCTGCTGGTTCACTCAAGAGACTGCAATGAATAATGCTGGCCCAGGCTGGAGGTCCAACCCAGTGTCCCATGTTGGTGCAAGGACCCAAGTACTTGTGCCATCTTTTTCTGCTTCCCCAGTTGTGTTAGCAGGGAGCTGGATCAGAAGTGGAACAGCTGTGACTCAAACTGGCACTCATGGGGCTGGCATTGTGGCACAATGGGGAAAGCCACCACCTGCAATGCCAGCTTCCCAGATGAGCAGTAGTTCATGTCTCAGTTGCTCCACTTCTAAACTAGCTCCCTGCTGATGGCCTGAGAAAAGCAGCAGAGGATGACTCAAGCGTTTGGGCCATTGTAACCCATGTGTGAGACCCAGATGAAGTGCCTGGCTCCTGGTTTCTGTGTGGTTCAGCCCTGGCCATTGCAGCCATGTCAGATGGCAGATCTCTCTCTTTTTTAGCATTTATTTATTTGCAAGGCAGAGATAGAGAAAGGGAGAGAATGAGAAAGAGATTTTCCATCTGCTCGTCTACTCCCTAGATGGCTACAATGACCAGAACTGGGCCAGGCCCAAGCCAGGCACCAAGAGCTTCATTCAGGTGTCACACTTGGGTGGCAAGGACCCAGGTATTGGGCCATCTTCTACTTTTCCAGGGCCATTGGAAGAGAGCTGGATCAGAAGTGGAGCAACCAGGACATGAACTGGTGCCTATACCAGATGCAGCAGCTTTACCTGCTAATCCACAATGCCATCCCATCTGACTCTCCCTCCTCTCTATAACTCTGACTTTTTTTAAGATTTATTTTATTTATTTGACAGAGTTACTGATAGAGATAGAGACAGATAGAGAGGTCTTCAGTCTGCTGGATCACTCCCCAAATGGCCGCAGTGGCCAGATCTGAGCTGATCTGAAGCCAGGAGCCAGTAGCTCCTTCCAGATCTCCATGTGGATATATGGCCAAGGACTTGGGCCATACTGTGCCACTTTCCCAAGCACATTAGCAGGCAGCTGGATTGGAAGTGGAGCAGCCAAGACCTGAACCAGGGACCATATGGAATGCAGCCCAGGGCCTCAATCAGCTGTGCCACAGCACTGGTCCCCAAAACTCTGACTTTCAAATAAATCAATCTTTTTTAAAGGGTGGACACACATATTGGATCCCAGCATTTTATTTTGTGGTGGCTTAATCCACTGTGCCACAAAGCCAGCCCCACCCTTTATCCTTCTGATGACTGTGTGTCAAGATCTTGGTGATATCTGCTGAACAACTGTTGGTATTAGGTTAAACTCTTCTGTTTTATTTTGGTTCTCATTTGTTGAGTTTATTTTGGCTGCCACTTTTGGGTAGCAAGCTGTGATGTCATCAGTGGCTAAAGCTGCCATGTGTTAGGCTGGCATGGATTCTACTATTCCATTTCTTCAAATAGAAGTGGAAAATGAAATCCAGTGTCCCTCTCTCCCATCCCTCATTTAAAATGCTTTTTAAAATAGGCTGATTTTGAGGACTGGCATTGTGGCATGGCAGGTGAGGCTGCCACCTACAGTGCTGCCATCAAGCTTCCTTTCTTCTCATGTAACAGACCCAGCTGGTCTCTGTGTTTCTCATTTTAGCCCTAAACTATACCTGATTCCTAGAGCAGAAGGAAGCTTATTTTTCAAGGCAGAATTCATAGATGTGGTTGTCCATTCACCTCTGAGAATTAAAGCCATCACTCTGCTTTTTGACTGGTTTTCAGTCTGTGGTGGTGCCCTCTCTCACAGGAAGACAGATTCCTCACATAAGAATACACCTAGGTGGAGAAAACTTTATGGAGTGGGTTTTCCAAAGTGAAATGGAATTCTGGCCTGGACATCCTTGAGATCATGATCAGCAGAGTGGGGAAATTCTTAGCTATGTCCATTCACATCCTTTCCTTTTTGTTCAATGTATTCCTCCCTTGCATAGTGCTCTGTGCTCTCCTTCTGTTGCACACACATAAGGTGTGTCTGTGAGGCTGTTTGTGTACTGCTGCAGTATCTGGAGTTGCCTTTGTCTCCCTCTCTAATCAGAAACTCAGATGCAGAGTGAGGAGGGGACTGCCAGCCGGCCACACAGGGTTTGGGCCCCTTGCTCCTTTACTTTTCTTCAGTGCAGGAGCAGCCTTGAACAGAGTTGCACTGGGTAGTATTATTTCTTTTAGATTTGAGTGCTTGGACAGCAAAAGAAATAAATGTATTTTGCTTATAGAAAAGATTGAGGAGGCACTACATAAAGTCAGCAGCAACTTTTTTGTCTCCTGTTACATGTCAAGATGAGTCAGAATATTTAGGGCCATTTGTTAAATTAAAAAAAAAATATTTATTTATTTTTTGACAGGCAGAGTGGACAGTGAGAAAGAGAGACAGAGAGAAAGGTCCTTCTTTTTCCATTGGTTCACACCACAATGGCTCCTGTAGCCAGAGCACCGTGCTAATCCAAAGCCAGGAGCCAGGTGCTTCTCCTGGTCTCCCATGCGAGTGCAGGGCCCAAGCACTTGGGTCATCCTCCACTGCACTCCTGGGCCACAGCAGAGAGCTGGACTGGAAGAGGAGCAACCGGGACAGAATCTGGTGCCCCGACCAGGGCTAGAACCTGGGGTGCCAGCACCGCAGGCAGAGGATTAGCCTGTTGAGCCACGGCGCCAGCCAATATTTATTTGAAAGGCAGAGTTACAAAGAGAGAGAGAGATATAAATCATTTATCCACTGTTTCACACCCCTAATGGCCACAGCAGCTGGGGTTGGAACTGGATTAAAGTCAGGAGCCAGCATCTTCTTCTTTTTTTTTTTTTTTTTAACTTTTATTTAATGAATATAAATTTCCAAAGTACAGCTTATGGATTACAATGGCTTCCCCCCCATAACGTCCCTCCCACCCAGGAGCCAGTATCTTCTTCCACATTTCCCATGTGGGAGTAGGAGCACAAGCACCATTCTTTGCAGCTTTCCTAGGCAGATGAAGGAGCTGGATCAGAAGTAGAGCTGCTGTGGCCCGGGAATACAGTGGAGGATGGCCCAAGTCCTTAGGCCCTACACCCACATGGGAGACCAGGAGAAGCACTTGGCTCCTGGCTTCAGATCAGCATGGTGCACTGGCTGCAGTGACTATTAGGGGGTGAACCAACTGAAAAGGAAGACCTTTCTCTCTGTCTCTCTCTCACTGTCTACTCTGCCTGTGAAAATAAATAAATAAATAAAAAGAAGAAGTAGAGCAGGTGGGGACATGAACTCATGCACAATATAGAATACCAGCATCACAGGCAACAGCTTTCCCACTATGCTATACCACCTTTTTTTAAATTTTTATTTATTTTATTTTATTTGAGTTAGAGAGATGCAGAAGCAGAGAGAGAGGAAGAAAGGTCTTCCATCTTCTGGTTTACTCCCCAGATGGCTGCAATGGCTGGAGCTACCCTGAACTGAAGCCAAGAGCTGGGAGCCTCTTCCAGTTATCCCACATGTGTGCACGGGCCCAAGGACTTGGGTCATCTTCTACTGCTTCCCCAGTAGAAGAGAGCTGGATCAGAAATGGAGCAGCCGAGACTCAAAGCAGCACCCATAAGGAATGTCAGCAATGCAGGCAGCAGCTTTTCCTGCTAGGGCACAGTACCAGCCCCTCTATTGTCTGTTTTATGGAAATATATATTTATGGGATATTAGAAGGCCATTCAGGCACTCCCTACAAAACATTTTGAAATAATGATTGACAGCCTGCAAGACTGTTTCCAAAGGGAGAGAGCTGCAGGGACAGAGAGGCAGTGATATTGAAAGGGTATGAGGAACAAAGGAAGATGGGAAGGTCAGAAGAAATCTTGAAAAGTATTCCAAAGGATAAAATAATAGGACACAGGTCATTTGTGCAGATTGCCAAAATTAACCACTTCTATTTTAAGGTTTTCCTTTTTTATTTAAATTAGAGATAATTTCTAACATAGTTTGTGATATACTTGACTAACTTTTCAGTGTTTTTCTTACAGATAAGATGTGCTTATAAGATGTAGAGGGGCTGGTACCTATATGGGCCGCAGTTCTAGCCTCAGCTGCTCCTCTTCTGATCTGGCTCTCAGCTATGGCCTGGGAAAACAGTAGAAGATGGCTCAAGTGCTTAGGCCCTTGTACCCAAGGGGGGACAGAAAAGAAGCTCTTGGCTTCAGATCAGTGCAGCTCCATCTGTTATAGCCATTTGCAGAGTGAACCAGCAGATAGAAGACCTTTATCTCTGTCTCTTCCTCTCACTGTCTATAATTTGACCTCTCAAATAAATAAATAAAATCTTAAAAAATAAAATATAGAGAAGCACTGTAATTAAATGCAATAGTACACTCCTAACTATGCAGTTAACATTAATTTTCTTTTAACATTTATTTAATGAATATAAATTTCCAAAGTACAGCTTCTGGATTGCATGGCTTCTCCCCCATAACTTCCCTCCCAACTGCAACCCTCCCCTCTCCCGCTCCCTCTCCCCTTCCATTCACATCAAGATTCATTTTTGATTCTCTTTATATACAGAAGATCAATTTAGTATATATGAAGTAAAGATTTCAACAGTTTGCACCCACACAGAAACACAAAGTGAAAAATACTGAGTACTAGTTATAGCATTCAATCACAAGGTACAGCACATTAAAGACAGAGATCCTACATGAGGAGTAAGTGCACAGTGACTCCTGTTATTGCCTTAACAAATTGACATTCTTGTTTATGGCATCAGTAATCACCCTAGGATCTATTCATGAGTTGTCAAGGCTATGGAAGCATTTTGAGTTCGCCAACTCTGATCATATTTAGACAAGGTAGTAGTCAAAGTAGAAGTTCTATCCTCCTTTCAGAGAAAGGTAGCTACTTCTTTGATGACCTGTTCTTTCCATTGGGATCTCACTCTCAGAGATCTTTTGTTTAGGTCCTCTTTTTTATTTATTTATTTTTTTTGCCAGAGTGTCTTGGCTTTCCATGCCTGAAATACTCTCATGGGCTTTTTAGCCAGATCCAAATGCCTTAAGGGCTGATTCTGAGGCCAGAGTGCTGTTTAGGACATCTGCCATTCTATGAGTCAGCTGTGTATCCTGCTTCTCATGTTGAATCATTCTTTCCCTTTTTTTTTTTTTATTCTATCGGTTAGTATTTTCAGACACTAGTCTTGTTTATGTTATCCCTTTGACTCGTAGTCCTATCAGTGTGATCAATTTTGAACAGCAATTGATCACTTGGACTAGTGATATGGCATTGGTATAGGCCACCTTGATGGGATTGAATTGGAATCCCCTGGTATGTTTCTAACTCTACCATTTGGGGCAAGTCCAATTGAGCATGTCCCAAATTGTACATCTCTTCCCTCTCTTATTCCCACTCTTATGTTTAACAGGGGTCACATTTCAGTTAATTTTCAACACTTAAGAATAACTGTGTGATAATTATAGAATTAAACCAGTCATATTAAGTAGAACAGACAAAAATACTAAAAGGGATAAAGTATTAAATTGTACATCAACAGTCAGGGCAAAGGCTGATCAAGTCACCATTTCTCATAGTGTCCATTTCACTTCAACAGGTTTCCTTTTTGGTGCTCGGTTAGTTGTCACCGATCAGGGAGAACCTATGGTATTTGTCCCTTTGGGACTGGCTTATATCACTCAGCATGATGTGTTCCAGATTCCTCCATTTTGTTGCAAATATTCAGATTTCATTGTTTTTGACTGCGGTATAGTATTCTATAGAGCACATATCCCATAATTTCTTTATCCAGTCTACTGTTGATGGGCATTTAGGTTGACTCCAGGTCTTGGCTATTGTGAATTGTGCTGCGATAAATATTAGGGTACAGACCGCTTTTTTGTTTGCCAATTTAATTTCCTTTGGGTAAATTCCCAGGAGTGGGATGGCTGGGTTGAATGGTAGGGTTATATTCAGGTTTCTGAGGAATCTCCAGACTGACTTCCATAGTGGCTTGACCAGTTTGCATTCCCACCAACAGTGGGTTAGTGTCCCTTTTTCCCCACATCCTGGCCAGCATCTGTTGTTGGTAGATTTCTGAATGTGAGCCATTCTAAGTGGGGTGAGGTGAAACCTCATTGTGGTTTTGATTTGCATTTCCCTGATTGCTAGTGATCTTGAACATTTTTTCATGTGCCTGTTGGCCATTTGGATTTCCTCTTTTGAAAAATGTCTATTGGGGTCCTTGGCCCATCTCCTAAGTGTGTTGTTTGCTTTGTTGTTGTGGAGTTTCTTGATTTCTTTGTAGATTCTGGTTATTAACCCTTTATCTGTTGCATAATTTACAAATATCTTTTCCCATTCTGTCGGTTGCCTCTTCACTTTCCTGACTATTAATTTTGGAGTACAGAAACTTCTCAATTTGATGCAATCCCAATTGTTAATTTTGGCTTTGACTGCCTGTGTCTCCAGGGTCTTTTCCAAGAAGTCTTTGCCAGTGGCAATATCTTGCAGGGTTTCTCCAATGTTCTCTAATAATTTGATGGTGTCAGGTCGTAGATTTAAGTCTTTAATCCATGTTGAATGGATTTTTGTGTAAGGTATAAGGTAGGGATCTTGCCTCATGCTTCTGCAGGTGGAAATCCAGTTTTCCCAGCACGATTTATTGAATAGACTGTCCTTGCTCCAGGAATTGGTTTTAGATCCTTGACCAAATATAAGTTGGCTGTAGATGTTTCGGTTGATTTCAGGTGTTTCAATTCTGTTCCATTGGTCTATCCATCTGTTTCTGTACCAGTACCATGCTGTTTTGATTACAACTGCCCTGTAGTATGTCCTGAAATCTGATATTGTGATGCCTATGGCTTTGTTTTTTGTTGTACAAGATTGCTTTAGCTATTCGAGGTCTCCTGTGCCTCCATATGAATTTCAGCATCATTTTTTCTAGATCTGAGAAGAATGTCTTTGGTATTTTGATTGGTATTGCATTGAATCTATAAATTGCTTTTGGGAGAATGGACATTTTGATGATGTTGATTCTTCCAATCCATGAGCATGGAAGATTTTTCCATTTCTTGGTATCGTCTTCTATTTCTTTCTTTAAGATTTTGTAATTCTCATCGCATTAAATTTTTGTTGAGAAAGGGATGAGCTTTGCTTTATGTGTGTCTTGCTTAGAGCAGAATTTTTATGACTGTATTTGAGATAATTAAAAATAAGTTTCATAGTTGAAACATTGACCATTTTTACTGCTGCAGCCTCCCCTTCACTCTGTATCTGCAGATAGTCCACATGAAGGTACACAGAAAGAGAGGCCTGCATATCTGGAGTAATGCAAATATGCCCTTTGCTGAAACCAGTGGATCAATCCACTGGAGTTCTTTGTGATTCAGTTTGCATTTTTCTGTAGAGTGAAATATAGTGATTTGGGTAAAGTATCTTGTCTCATAGTAGATGATTCCAGTTGTCTTTCTTATCCATCTACCTGGATCACAGGTGATTCCCAAGACAGGTGTTGGGCTCTATGGAAAAAAAAAAAAAGTAGCCTCTTCAGAGTTGATGTATTTCTCCTGGAAAATTGGAGAAATGTTTTGTAAGAAGCAGTTCATGGAGGATGTATATTTCCCTAGAAATGAGATTGAAGTAATTCCCTTTACTTGCCCCTCCCTGAGCTAGCTCCTGAGGCTGATTGTTCAGGGCAAGAATGCTAATATTTATAGGCCAATTATGAATGATCCATGTTTGTCTTACACATGAGATGTCTACAGATCTGTTTCTCAAGGCCTTTAAGATAAAATAAGAAAATTTTGCAACAAAAGAGAAGGTTTTCATTGCCTGTTGCCTTGGTCTAGGATCTGTGCATTTATTACCCACTTAGTTCTCTGCCTCCTATTGTGAGCACCTCCTAATGGTACTTTTTTGGCCATTCCTGTGTCCAGATTCCTTAATGGGTGGCAGTGTTTGACCAGACTTCCAGTCTGATAACTCAGCCCAAATTGGAGTTGACTAGTTTGTGTAGCCACTTCAGGATTAAGGTGGTCCAAAACTGCCAGTGCCCAATGACTGGGCTGCCTTTAGGCTCACTCAAGAGATAAGACTCTGGGCACAGGTCCCAAATGGCTTTGCTTGGTCCTCTTCCCTTGATCTCCCTGGTGACCAGGCTGATTCTCAGGTAGGCAGGGAACTTGTTGGCTCACAGAAGTCTCCAGATTTCTGTTTTGCATTCACCTGCAAAATATTTGAAAGTTTTCTCTTGGATCTCTAAAGTCCTGAGTAGAGAGTTTTATTTTGTATTGAGATGTGTCTTTATAAAGACAGGTGTCACTGAAGACTGTGTATCCTCAGAATTAACTGAACTCTCCCAGGCCTGCATGGAGTTCCAGGATCCTGGCTTCAGGCTGAACATTGCCTGCTGTTGTGAGCATTTGGGGATGTACCAGAAAGTGGAAGAAATGTCTCTCGCTCTCCATCTCCCCCTGCCTTTCAAATAAAATGAAAAACAGATAAAAATTGGGAAAAAAATGTGTTTTGCCTTGTGTCCTAAAGAAAAAGTAATTACTGTTGTTATAGGTAGAACTCACTTGTACACTTCACAAATACTCATCAATCTCAGGTTAATGGCTTGGTGATCACTGCTGGCTGTGCTGCCTACTCAGCTCCCATTCTGTAATGCATCCCCTTCTTCATCTGCAGTTCACTTTGGGTGCTCATAAAACACCAAACTGCCTCCTGACTTTGCATCCCTATGTTCTTTATACATAGCTTGGCCATAATCTCATTTTCTTTAGCAGCATGCTAATTTATATGAGTGCTTCACAGGCAAAGAATAATGGGGACATTGATTTTCTCTGAGCTTTTGCCCTAAGCGGTTTATTTTATGCAATTGATTCTGGGTGATGTGTAGAACTTTGCTGGATTAGAAGTTGTGGTGTAGAATTTGATATTAGAGAAATAAGTCTGTCACTGCCACTTGCACTGTGCCCCACCCTGCAACCTATGCCTGCCTTTGGATTCTGTTTTTATAGAGTGTTGGAATGAGGCAGTAGTGATTCAATAAAGGAATAAATTTTCAATTGTTAAACATTTCTATTTTTATTAATACAAAGAGATCAGATTGCATAAGAATGTAATTCCATAAGAACATAACCATACTTCTCTATTTCCTCCTCCTTTCTTCCTTTCTCTTTTTAAGGATTTAATAAGCTGGCTTTTTTTCCCTAACCTAGTCTTTACCCCTTCACCTCCAGCCTTCCTGCCTATTTGTTCCTACTTTACAATCTAGTACTTTAAGCTTTTTCCCCCTTCTTTCATGCATGTTTTTGCCTACTCCTACCCCAATTCCAAAGAAGGAAAAATGAATAAAAATCATGACATATTGATTCGAAGACAGGAATCCTATCCAGAAATACAGAAAAAAAGTTACCTCCTTTTCTTTTTATTAATAATTTATTTACTGATTTACCTTTCTGGAAGAGGCAGCTAGAAGTTCTCTGAGATCTGTCCTCAGAATGTGAGGAGAGCCAGAGACATTGGATAGACTCTTTACAGTCTGTTTGTTTTACTGTGAGAGATATTGTTCCACTTGCCTGTGGCAGAAAAAAATGAAATTTCAATGATTTTTTCTGTATTACTAATTTTTATGATGAGTCTCTTCATTATCAATGGATAGAGACCTGTCAAATTTGCAATGAGCAAAAAATTTCACAGACACAACTGCTTCCAGAGGAGGTGCATGCCCCTCCATTCCCACGTGGCCTTCTCTGAGATCTCCAGGTGGCTTCTCTTGGTCTCCTGAAAGCAAAGAGAAAATTCAACCACAGAAAATGTTCACTACGACTGTGGTGTTGTTTCTTGGAAGTTCCTGTCCAAAAAGTAATCATTTAAGAACACCAGGGGCATTTTATTAGTTTCACAGGACTCTTGTCTTCCTGGATTCAGTGAAGAGGAAAAATAACCAAAGTTGAAGCATGATTCTAGGCAAAGCACAATTATTTATCTGCATAACAAAAATCCTCATATTTTTTCTGCACATGGTTAGTCTTACATGGATTAGAAAGAAAAAGCACTATTTAATGTCTCAGAACTCTCTAATGTTAAAAAGTACAAGAATTAAAAATTGATATTTTGGGCTCTTATAAAGCTCCAAAAGCATTAACATTGTGCATTTCTGGGTGATTTGAAAATTCTAAATTTGAAATCAATTGCATTGACTGGCTTTGCAGAGTAGGAAGAATATAATTGGCTTATTAATTATTTATATAGAGAGACTGTAAAAGAAGCTATTCATTGGTACCAATTGTCTATGATAAGCTTTAATGTTTATGAAACCATGATTCATTTTATTTTATGAGCTATGTCCACTTGAAGTTGTGAAAGAAAACATGCAATAGTGGTTGCAATTCACTTTAAAAGATTTTTTGAAAGACTTTATTTATTGATTTGAGAGGTAGAGTTATAGACAGTGAGAGGTAGGACAGAGAGAAAGGTTTTCCGTCCATTGGTTCACTCCCCAAATGGCTGCAACAGCCAGAGCTGCTCAATCCAAAGCCAGGAGCCAGGTGCTTTTTTCCAGTCTCCCATGGGTGCAGGGGCCCAAGCACTTGGGCCATCTTATACTGCTTTTCCAGGCCATAGCAGAGAGCTGGATTGAAAGAGGTGTGGCTGGGACTGGAACTGGGGCCTATATGGGATGCCGGTGCTGCAGGTGGAGGATTAACCTACTGCACCATGGCACCAGCCCCACAATTCTCTTGAAAACAGAAACATTTATTCCTGAGTCTTTTGATGAGTCAGGCCAATGAAGTCCTGACAGGGCACATATGTCTCTAGCATTAGAGGAGTGCTCACCATTCTCATACTGTGTTCTGTTGCTGTTCAGCCTGTGACAATGAGACACGTAAATAAAAAACCAGAAATTCAGCATGTGTTTACCCCACGAGGAATCTTGTGAAGAAATTTTCTAGCCAGGTGTTTTTAAGTTGCTAAATATTCTCCTAATTTACTTAAAGACTATTAACTTAGTACCACAATTTTTGTTACAATACGGTGATTGCAGATAAGGAATTGTCTTCTAGATAAAACTAGAAGTTTTACTTTGTAACAATCACAGACTAGCAGAAGTCATAAACCATTAACCCTCATTTTTCTAAAATAGGAGGTTGTAATTAATATGAGTATATAAAGAATATATTTTTTAAGATTTTATTTAGTTGAGAGGTAAAATTACAGACAGAGAGAAAGGTCTTCCTTCTGTTGATTAACTCCCCAGATGGCTGCAATGGCCAGAGCTGCACGGATCTAAAGCCAGGAGCCAGCTGCTTCTTCCTGGTCTCCCATGCGGGTGCAGGGGCCCAAGCACTTGGGCCATCTTCCACTGCTTTCCCAGGCCATAGCAGAGAGCTGGACTGGAAGAGGGGCAGCCGGGACTAGAACTGGTACTCATACTGGATGCTGGCACCACAGGCAGAGGATTTACCTGCTGCCCAGCAGCACCAGCCCCACCTACATGAAGAATTTAGAACAGAAAATCTACCAACCTCATGGAGTTTATCTCCCTTTCAAAACTTTTAATAACCTTTGGGATGGAAAATGCTAATTTAAAGTACTGTACTTAAATTCACACAAAGAAAAGATGTTTTAGGATGTTTTTACTTCATTATTAAGTTAGATACTGTTAGGAAATTCTAGATTATTTTGGGGGTAAATTGTAATTTCTTTTCACAAGTGTATTTGATTAGAAACACAAGCTTTTATAATCAATTATTTATGTTTAAAACATTTGCTTATGTATGTTTTGTATTAAAATAACAGCATGTTATGAAGTTTAGAAACATCTTGTTCCATACAAGCCTATACTTTTTTTAAGTTTTATTTAAAAAGAATCTTTGTATTTATTTTTTTAACACAGCAAATTCAGGTGACACCGTAAGTCCATAATTTCCCACAAAATTCATAAATTTAACAGCTGAGTATCTTAAGTCTTATAAATCTTCTGAATCATTCATAGTTATGCACTCGATGGAACATACTCCTCAGCAGCTGAGAAGAATCTTAACTTAAAAGCACCAACTCTTCAGGCATCTCTACAGACCTCTATTTTTCATTCTCTAAGACATGCAGTCAGACTGCTGATGCAGCAAATACCAATTCACCTTAAGCTTGACGGATAAGAGAAAGCATTTGGGAAACCAACATTATTAATATTAAGTCTGAAAGCACTTCTACCTCTTTACTGAATGACTTTTCCTTCTGCCAACTATAAACTCTAATGAATAAAAATTGTGTTTTGAACATAAGTTTTTCAGGTTAATCTAACACTTTAGGACATTTGTATTTGTTTTATAAATCTTAAGGAAAACAAAAAGGTAATCTCTAATCTAGACAATTCTGGAATCTTTTATTAGATTTACAATTTTACTGCAAAGTAATATGGTCTGTTTGTCCAAATATTATGGCTTTTAAAAAATTCTCTTCATGTATTTAAATTAATAAAGCTTATTTCCAATATATATTTTCTGTGTTTTCACTTGCTGAAACAGGGTTCAAAGGGTGTTTTTAGGATCTTGCCAACATCAGCCCTATGTGCCCATAAATTATTGGAGCCATTAAATGGACAATAAAAACTGGTTGAGGCTACTGATGAATGCTTCAAAAGGAATCTGATATTCACAGATTTTATCATCATATTCAATTCAACTGAAGTCTTAAAACTGTCCTCTTGATAGGCTGAAGATAGGGTAATGGAGTTAGTTCTTTATGCCAAAGATTCGTGGATCTGTTGTACAAAGTCTTCATTCTCTGTCAGTCATCAGTAACTTGAGGTCTTTCTGTAGATTCTGAATGGCAGTGCTTACATCTTCATATTGCAAAGCACTGCCAGCATATTTGCAGTATCTCTGAGCTCTCACAAACTCCTCAGGGGTGAGGTGGGTATCGCCTTGGGAAACCGTACTGGAAAGTGCAGGATCAATGGCTGGCATAGTCTATAGAGTAGGTTGGATGGTATTCCTTGTTACACCCATGCTATGAGGCACTTTCGCTGGTGTGTTGGCTGGGGCATGTGCACCCAGAGGAATCTGTATTCAACTATAGCTGTCTGATGGCATGCTGCCTGGGTCAACTGCTGAAGATGATGATGGCTGAGGTGTGTGGAATGGGCAGAGATGCTACTACAGCATCTTCATTTTCTTCACCATCAGTATCTTCCTCAATTGCAATAGGGCCTGCTTGAGGAGTCTCCTCATTCTTTAAGCAATTATGGATATATGTTGCCTTCCACCTTGCATACTTTCTATGTTTCACATTTTCATCAGTGTTATGTCAAACACGGTTATGACATCTATTAAAAGACTTGCAGTATATGTTCCTTGTCTGCATATATAAACATTTTTCAAGAATAAATCCCCAAATGGGCAGAACCAACTGCTCCTTGGGTAATAGCTTCATTATCACTCAACTGTTTCTTTTTGTTGTTGTGAAGAACCTGAGCCTGGATCAATGTGCAGCTATTTTAGACTAGGCCTCTGTGGGGAGCAACTCGGACTATACTGTTACTGGAATTAAGACTTATTCTATACATCTGCTCTCCCACAATATGGCGCTGGGAGAGGAGGAAGCAGCTTCTACCCAGCTGCCTCTCACCAACTTGACAAGCTGCAGGAGCTGCTCCTGATTGGAGGAGAGCAGCGCGCTCAGTGTGTGGGTAGCAGAGCACGGATTGGTGGAGAGGACTATATAGGAGGAGAGAGACGGCATGGTGGTGTGGGTTGGTTGGAGAGTGCGTTGGAGAGTTCGCGGGGAAGTTCGTTGCTTCGTTCTTTCTCATTTCTCTCTACTCATTCTTGCTTTGGGAGTTCGCTGTTTACTTATTCTTACTTTACTATAGAAAGGACTTGTAAAAAAGGGGAACATCAAGCGTCCGGTCCGGTGCGGCTCCTCCATGTGCGGAGGAGCAGCAAATGGTGCCGTGACTCGGATTAGGAAACCTAGGAGGGAAGAAGCGGGAAGAAGCGGGAAAATACCAGAGAGAGAGACTAGCAAAGAACCTAGGGGAAAGCCGGACTAAAAGAGTGCCGGTGAAAAGCTAGTTAGAACCTAGGGAAAAAGCCGCAGGGGAAGAAAAATAGAAGCCAGGAAAGAGGTATTTACTGGGAACGCCTGGGGGACTCAGTCTTCCATTACGCCCACCGCTCCAACATGTCACGGACGGTACAGACAATGGAGTTCTTTGGCTACTCTTTGCCCACTGGCTACGTCTTCTTCCTGCTAGGCACCATCCTCTATTTCTCCCTAAAGATCATCCAATATGGGCTGAATGTGGTTTCTCTCTCTCTCTCTTCCTACTCCCCACCTCCTCGCAGCTTTTCTTCTAAGCGAGGGAAACGAGCGGGGAGGAAAATTCATGCATTCGTAAGAGCAGTCATAGAGACGTCCCCCTGGTTTCTACTCTACAGTAGTGGAGGCAGGTGGGACGGCAATTACGCGAGGCTGGGGAATCGATAGAAGTGCTGAAGCTGTGGCAACTCGTTGATCAGGCGCTCCAGGACCCCACAGAAGGGATCGAGTTGTTGTTTAATGAGGGGAGTGAATTGCAGGAAGAATTATGGCAGGGCAGCCAGGCGAGCAGCTATTGTAACGGACAGGTGAAAAGAAAATCAAAGAAGGATTTAGAGAGCCAGGAAGCTTACGGGGGGGGGAGAAGGAAGCTGAAAAGGGAACCTCGCCCCCGAGAGAGATGCCAAGAATATATCCTGGCCCTACAAGGCTGGCAAATTCAACCATAAAGGATGAATCACCACCCTGGTATCGCCCATTGGTACTACCAAAGTTTCCTCCTGTAAAGAAAAGCCCCTTTTTTTCCACATGAGATTGAAGAAGAGTGGGAGGAGGAAGAAGGAGTGATGGAGGGAGTAGGTATGCAGGAGGAGATAGAAAGGCCAAGAACCGAAAGCAAGCAAAGGGGAGCTGTTTATAGGAAACCTGCTTGGGAGCAGTACCAGGAACCAGGCCAGGTGTTTCCTGTAATTCAGGATCAACAGGGAAACAGGGGTTGGACGCCTCTTGACCATAAATTACTTAAAGAATTGCAACAATCAGTGCAATTGTATGGCCCCCATGCAAGTTTCACTCAGGCAATCCTTGATAACATTGGACAGCAAGGCCTAATACCCGAGGATTGGAGAAATTTAGTAAAGGCGGTGTTGGGCAGGGGTGACTTCCTCTTATGGTTAGCTGCTTATAGAGAATTCGCGCGAGAATATTCAAAGCAGAACTATCGAGCAGGGAATCAAACATGGGATGAGGAAATGTTAAATGGAGAAGGGCGATTTGCCAATCCCGATAAGCAGGCCCGATTATCAACAGCTGTCCTCTTACAAGTGAGAGAGATAGCAAGAAGAGCCTGGAAGGTGGTACCCAGAAAAGGAGAGATAAGACACAGCTTGACTAAGATAGTGCAGGGCTCTACTGAACCTTACGCTGACTTCGTGAATAGATTAATGGAAGCAGCGGGAAATATTTTTGAAACTGTGGAAGAAGCAATGCCCTTAGTCAGAAGATTGGCGTATGAACAGGCCAATAAAACATGTCGTGAAGCTCTTAGACCATGGCAGCATAAAGACATCCCTACCTTTTTGAAAATCTGTAGGGATGTCATGGATGATGTAGCTTCTGGATCACATGCTGCAGTAGCAGTGACCCGACAATTTAGACAGAACATGAGGGGATGAAAATGCTTTAGATGTGGTCGAGAAGGGCATCTAATGAGGGAATGTAGGGTGAAATTTCCAGCCCGAGATCAGCAGGGCATAGAGAACTCGAGAAGACCAGGCCTTTGCCCACGCTGTAGAAGAGGGAATCATTGGGTCAGTGAATGTTACTCTAAAATGTATAGCACAGGCAATCCCCTGAGGATGCCAAATGAGCCGGGCCCCATAAAAAGATCAGGTGTATATGGACAACAACAAAAAAATGGAATGTGGGCCCCTGCACCCCGGGGCCAAAACAATCGGTGGGTGCCATGGTCCCAACAATACAAAAACCAAATATTTACTGCGCAGAGTTACGAGCCACCGGGTATTCGTTACTAACACCTCAAATGGGGCCACAAGCCATAGAGGTGAGGGCAGAAACAATTTCAGCTGAGCATAAGGGACTTGGAATAATCATAGGAAAAGAAACAAATGCTTTAAGAGGCCTAATGGTCATTACCGGAGTCATCCAATTACCCTTTGATAAGTTAAAGGTGCTAATACAATCTACAAAGGGTATTATACAAATCAATCCAGAAGAACCTGTGGCTCAAATGCTGATTATGACTGGAGCGCAGGATGTTCATGGACCCCAAGGGGAGAAATTTGCAGCCTTGTCCCTGTCTTTAGCAGATCGACCTCTGTGGACCTTAACCATTAGAGGAAAGTCGATTCAGGGCCAGCTAGATACGGGTGCAGATGTAAGTATAATTTCGGAAAATGATTGGCCGAAGTCATGGCCCCTTCAGCCAGGAGATAATACTTTAGTAGGCCTAGGTGCGGCCATGACACCATCAAGAAGTGCTCAGGTGCTTCATTGGCAGGATCAAGAAGGGAACAAGGGAAATGTGCAACCTTATGTTAGTGCACTCCCCATCACATTATGGGGAAGAGACATTTTAGAACAATTGGGACTGACATTAACCAATGAAGACCAATTGGAGAGTTCTACAGGACGGCGTATTATGTATAAAAAGGGATATCAGGAGAGAGGATTAGGCTCCAGAGAAGGCAGAAGGGACCTAGCCCAGCCCAAAGGCGATTTTAAAAGACAGGACACGGGTTTTTCGTGGGGGCCACTGAGATGCAGCCGCTGCCATTGTCATGGCTGGACAACAAGCCAAAGTGGATACCACAGTGGCCCCTTACCCAGGAAAAGTTGGCTGCGGTAAATGATATAGTGTTACAACAATTAGAGGCAGGCCATTTGCAACCATCAACCTCCCCATGGAATACGCCAATATTCGTGATAAAGAAAAAATCGGGGAAATACAGGTTGTTGCATGATTTACGGGCTGTTAATCAGCAGATGCAACCCATGGGGGCATTACAACCCGGACTCCCGGTTCCTACTGTGATCCCAAAGCATTGGCCATTAATAGTACTCGATCTGAAGGACTGCTTTTTTAGCATACCTCTACATGAACAAGACATTCAGAGGTTTGCTTTCACCGTACCTTCCATTAATCATCAAGGTCCCGACAAAAGATATGAATGGAAAGTGCTTCCCCAAGGAATGACTAACAGTCCTGCCATATGCCAGCTATATGTTGATCAGGCAGTAGAGCCGGTTCGACAACAGTGCCCAAAAGTACAAATTTTACACTACATGGAAGACTTGTTAATAACGGCTGAAAGTGAAAATCACCTTATGGAAGCATATAAGCTGTTGCTATTATATTTGGAAAAAGTTGGGTTACAAGTAGCGCCAGAGAAGATACAAAAAGGGGAAGTAGTACAGTACTTAGGGCTTAAAGTAACTTCTGAAAAGGTGACCCCATTAGAATTTGAAATTGCAATAGATGGGTTGCAGACCCTTAATGACTTCCAAAAATTATGTGGCAATTTAAATTGGTTGAGGCCCTATTGTAAATTAACCACCGAAGATATGATGCCATTATTCAATATTTTAGAAGGAGATGCCCAGCTTGATTCCCCTCGTAGATTGACAAAAGAAGCCCGCTTGGCGTTACAGAAAATCGAAAAACAAATTAAAGCAATGCAGATGGAAAGATGTGATCCACAACAAGCCCTAGAAATATTAATTTTTATGGAACAGCTGTATCCCTTCGCAGTCATTTGGCAAGGAGGACCCTTGTTGTTTGTATACCCACATTCACATGCACCACGTGTACTATACACCCAAGGCATTGCGGTGGCTGATTTGATATTAACAGCAATAAAAAAAGGCGACAGAAATGGCGGGGAAGACTCCAAAGCGATGTGTAGTTCCCTTTGCTCAAGAGGCAGTAGAAGCCTTTACAAGGGAATGCTGGCAATGGGCATACATAGTTCTCATTCTACAAATAGAGATTGACAATCACTACCCTCGCCATCCATTTGTTAACTTCTGCACACAGGTTTCAATAAAACGGGTACAGAAGGTGCGAAGGGATCCAATTCAAGGGGCAGTTACCGTATTTACGGATGGAGCTAAAGGCGGAACAGGAGCAGCTATATTTAACAATCAATGATATTTTGTTTTAACAGCATCCCGTTCTCCACAACATGCAGAATTAGCTATTACCACAACAGTATTACGCAGAGAGAGCGCACCCATGAATATTTTGTCTGATAGTGCATATGTGGTGAATGCAGTTCAGATGCTTGCTACACAGTGCCTTATTCTTAAATCCTCCTCAGTCTATTCTTATTTAAGTGACATTCAGGGGTTATTAAATCAAAGAGAGCATGCTATTTACATAGGCCACATAAGAGCTCATTCTAATTTACCTGGCCCACTTACTCGAGGAAACATGATGGCCGATCATTATTCAAGATTCTTGCTTGCATGCACCGCTTTGGAACAAGCTAAAGAATATCACTCTAAATGGCATGTTAACACCCACACTTTAAGTTTTAAATTTAATATTCCCCGCAAGCAAGCAGAAGGTATTATTAGATCCTGTGAAAAGTGCGTTGTTGCCATAGTTCCAAAGATTCCTACGGGAGCCAATCCCCGTGGCCTTAAACCAGGACATATCTGGCAGATGGACGTTACACATATCCCCTCTTTTGGGCGACAAAGCTGTGTTCATGTCACTGTAGATACATATTCAGGTATAGTTATGGCCACAGCCATGAATAAAGAAGGAGTACAACAAGTAATCCAACACTGCTTGCAGGCTTTTGCAGCCTGGGGAGTTCCTCATGTGATCAAAACGGATAACGGCCCAGCGTATACATCAGCTCGTTTTGCTGCATTTTTGAAAGAATTCGGAATCTCCCATATTACCGGTATTCCATACAATCCACAAGGGCAAGCTGTGGTAGAACACACTCACTTATATTTAAAAAATTTAATAATTAAACAAAAAGGGGAAGCTGGCGCCGTGGCTCAATAGGCTAATCCTCCACCTTGCGGCGCCGGCACACCGGGTTCTAGTCCCGGTTGGGGCACCGGATTCTGTCCTGGTTTCCCCTCTTCCAGGCCAGCTCTCTGCTATGGCCAGGGAGTGCAGTGGAGGATGGCCCAGGTGCTTGGGCCCTGCACCCCATGGGAGACCAGGAAAAGCACCTGGATACTGGCTCCTGCCATCGGATCAGCGCGGTGCGCCGGCTGCAGCGGCGGCCATTGGAGGGTGAACCAACGGCAAAGGAAGACCTTTCTCTCTCTGTCTCTCTCTCTCACTGTCCACTCTGCCTGTCAAAAATAAAAAAAAAAAAGGGGGGGGGGAATAGGGGAAATGGCCGCATCCAATAAGGATGCCTTGGCCTTAGCTCTTTATACAATTAATTTTCTGAACAAGAAAAAGAACAGTAAATCACCTGCAGAAATGCATGCTCAATTAGCTGATAAGAAATCAATACAGTGGGTAATGTGGAAGGATTTACAGGACAACCAATGGAAAGGCCCGTTCCCCTTACTCAGAAGAGTACGAGGTGCCGTTTGTTTTTTTCCGCAGGGTGTGGCACAACCAATATGGACCCCTGAGAGAAGAATTCGGTTGGTAAACCTACCAGCAGAAGAGCTAGAAGAAAAAAACTCTATTTGAGGAAGAAAACAATGAATAACCAATTCCTGGGATCTTTGGAATATGGGACATTTTTCAACGAACTCTGAAGTAGCACGACAAACAAGACAGTCAATAGCATGAAGATCACGCTGAACTTTACACAGGCGCGTATCAACGCCAAAAAAATAAAAAGAAAGGGGGATCTGTGGGGAGCAACTCGGACTATACTGTTACTGGAATTAAGACTTATTCTATACATCTGCTCTCCCACAATATGGCACTGGGAGAGGAGCAAACAGCTTCTACCCAGCTGCCTCTCACCAACTTGACAAGCTGCAGGAGCTGCTCCTGATTGGAGGAGAGCAGCGCCCTCAGAGTGTGGGTAGCAGAGCACGGATTGGTGGAGAGGACTATATAGGAGGAGAGAGACGGCATGGTGGTGTGGGTTGGTTGGAGAGTGCGTTGGAGAGTTCGCGGGGAAGTTCGTTGCTTCGTTCTTTCTCATTTCTCTCTACTCATTCTTGCTTTGGGAGTTCACTGTTTACTTATTCTTACTTTACTATAGAAAGGACTTGTAAAAAAGGGGAACATCAAGCGTCCGGTCCGGTGCGGCTCCTCCACGTGTGGAGGAGCAGCAGGCCTCCATCTTGTAACTTGGGCATGACCGGGCCCTGAACCCTAAGCCAAAAGCTCTGGAGGAAGAAAAATAAACTCCCCTTGTGATAAACTCTCCTAGCAACAGCCAATCAGCAGATAGCAGGGAAATACCTAAAGTTCCAGGTATCTTTTCAGGCGGTTAGGGTGATTGATAGCATCCCAAAACCCTGCAGTTTGGAACATACACCCTAGCGGCTCATACCCTATACTTTAGCCAATCATTTTAAAAAGCATCAACCCAGAGCCATCCAACCACCTTTACTAGTCTATTCCCACCACTGGATTTACTAAGCAATTTTAAGAGATGTTCTTTAAATTTCCCACAGAATGAGATGATTTGCTGAATGGTGCTATAATGTATAGAATGTCTCTGAAAACCCTATATAAACCCCACAAAAGAAATGGGATGGATTCTCATCAGAAGACTGCTGTGATGATTGGAGGAGTGGACCCTAGCTCGAGCTAGAACAATAAACCTCTTTGCTTTTGTATTATTGAAGTCTCTCATTGGGATAATTGAGTCCCATCCGAGTCCAGTCTAACAGTTGTTGAGATTTATTTATTTACTTGAAAGGCAGAGTCACAGAAAGGCAGAAAGACAGAGAGAGAGTCAGCCTCTGCCATCTGCTAGTTCACTCCTCAAATGGCTGCAATGGCTGGAACTGTGCTGATCTGAAGCCAGGAGCCAGGAGATTCTTCCAGGTCTCCCACATGGGTGCAGGGGCCCAAGGACTTGGGCCATCTTCATTATTATTTTTTTTTTGACAGGCAGAGTAGACAGTGAGAGAGAGAGAGAGAAAGGTCTTCCTTTTCCATTGGTTCACCCCGCAATGGCCACTGTGGCCGGCACACTACAGCCGGCACTCTGCGCTGATCCAAAGCCAGGTGCTTCTCCTGGTCTCCCTTGTGGGTGCAGGGCCCAAGCACTTGGGTTGTCCCCCACTGCACTCCTGGGCCACAGCAGAGAGCTGGACTGGAAGAAGAGCAACCAAGACAGAATCCAGTGCCCCAACTGGGACTAGAACGCTGGGTGCTGGCACTGCAAGCAAAGGATTAGCCTAGTGAGCTGCAGCACCAGCTGGGCCATCTTTCTACTGCTTTTCTAGGGCAGAGCAGAGAGCTGGGCCAGAAGTGGAGCAGCTGGGACTTGAACTGGAGCACATATGAGATGCCAGCACTGCAGGCCAGGGCTTTAATGTGCTGCACCACAGTACCAGCCCCCCAATTGTTTCTTAAGAGCTTCTAACTGACCCATTAATTTTGATAAAAATTTACAACACTCAGTTTTATTATGAATCTTCATTCTAGTTTGCATGGCATATAAAATGACCCCCTTGGTGAGATACATAATGATCGAACAATGGCTGCCAACAACCTCTCAGATCAGTTCTTGAGCAACTATTCAGTAACTGGCCACCACAGAGTCCTGTTTGTCATGCTCCTGAACATCAGGTGGTGCTGAATGTTCTTAATGTGTGGGGAGAGTGGGGGCAGTGGAGCAAGCTCGGCCATCTCCACTCTAGCACTCGAGCATATCACCACTTCCTCAAGCCTATACTTTTTTCAAGTACATATTCTTACATTCACAGAAAAGCAGTTTAAACCAGACTGACTATTGTAAAAATAATTCAATGGTTGTAGATGTCTGCTCATACAACATTTAAAATTGTTCAGTAAAATACTTGGTGATTTTTAAAAAATGATTTATTTATTTATTTGAATTGCAGATTTACAGAGAAAGAGAGAGAGAGATCTCTGCTGGTTCACTCCCCAAATGACTACAATGGCCAAGGCAGGGCTAGATTGAAGCCAGGAGCCAGGAACTTCATCCAGGTCTGCCACATGGGTACAGGGATCCAAGCACATGAGCCACCATCCACTGCTTTCTCAGGCTCATTAGCAGAAAACTGGATCAAAAGTGGAGCAGCCAGGACTCAAACCAGCACTCATATGGGATGCCAGTACTGCAGGCAGTGGCTTAACCCACTAAGCCACAGTGCCTGTCCCAAAACAATTTTTGGTTTCTGTATGATAGCCATACTAACTGGGGTGAGGAGAAATCTCACTGTGGTTTCTATTAGCATTTCCCTGATGGCTAGTGATCCTGAACATTTTTCATGTGTCTGTTGGCCATTTGAATTTCTTCCTTGGAAAAATGCTTGTTAAAACTGCCTGTTAATATAACAGGAAAAGTGCCTGTTGCTCATTTCTTGAATTGGATTCTTTGTTTTGTTGTTGAGCTCATAGAGATTTTGGAGATTTTTACTAATAGTTTGTGAAGATTTTCTTGCATTCTGTCAGTTGCTTCCTTAGTTGCAGTTCAGAAGCTTCTTAGCTTGATATAATCTCCTTTGGCTATTTTTCCTTTTATTGTCTGTGCTTCATGGGGCCTTTTTCCAAAAGTCTTTGATTATGACAATGTCTTGCAGAGTTTCCCTGATATTTTCCCCTAGATTTAGATGATTGATCCAATTACAGTTAATTTTTGTACAAGTTGCAATGTGGGGATCTTGTTTCCTACTACAGTGTGAAGAACAAATTTTCCCAGCACTATTTTTGAAGATCGTCCTTTCTCCAGAGATTGCTTTAAATTTGTTTGTCACAAACTAACTGGTTTTAGATGTGCAGATTAATTTTCAGAGGTTCTATTCTGTTTCATAGGTCTACATGTCTTTTGGCATGCCAATAACAAGCTATTTTTATTATAACTGCCCTGTAGTAGATCTTGAATTCTGGAAGTGTGATGCCTCCCTCTTTGCTTTTATTAAGATTGCCTTGGTATTTCATCCCAATTTTAACATCATTTTTTTCCTAACTCTGAGAAGAATGTTGTTGATATTTTGATTGAGATCACATTGAATCTGTAAATTGCTTTTGGGGGACTGGCACTGTGGAATAGTAAGTTGAGCCTCTGTGGCATTGGCATCTCATGGATGCCAGTTTGGGTCCCAGCTGCTCCTCTGATCCAGCTCTCTGCTCAAGGCAGAGGAAGATGGCCCAAGTGCTTGGGCTCCTGTATCCACATAGAAGATGAGGAGGAAGCTTCTAGCTCCTGGGTTCAGATCAGCCCAGCACCAGCCATTACAGCCATTACAGCCATTTGGAGAATTAACCAGCAGTTAGAAGACATCGCTTTCTGTCTCTCCCTCTCTTTGTCTATAACTGCCACTCAAATAAATAAATGATTGTAAAAATAAAATTAAAAACAATTTATTTTGGTAGTATGGGAATTTTGATATTAGTTCTTCCAATTTATGAACATGTATTTCTTTAACGTTTTGTGATTTTTCTTGTAAAGATCTTTCACACCCTTGACTAAATTTATTACAAGGTAATAAAAAATGTTTATGGTTATTGTGAATGGCACTGATCTGATAAGTTATTTTTCAGCAATGGCATATTTGTGTATGTAATGGTTATTGATTTTTGTGTGTTGATTTTATATCTTACAACTTTACCAAACTCTCTTATGAATTTCAATAATCACTTGGTGGAGTCTTTTGGTTTCCCAATATATAGGATCATGTCATCTGCAAACAGATTACTGGACTTTCTCCTTTCTAATTTTTTTTTTAATTTCTTTTACTTGAATTATTGCCATGACTAAAACTGTTAGTAGTGATGGAGAGCAACTGTGGTTTCAGATCTTAATGGAAATGCTTCCAAGATTTCCCATTCAATATGATGTTGTTGAAGATTTGTCATATATTGCCTTGAATGTGTTAAGGAATGTTCCTTCTATACCCAACTTGCTTAAGGTTTTTATAGTGAAAGCTTGTTTTTTACTAATACTTTCTCTTCATCTATTGAGATCATCATGTGGTTTTTATTCTTTAGTTTTCTAGTGTCACATATCACATTTATTGATTTGCATATGTTGAATGATCCCTGCATACCAGGGGTACATTCCACTTGGTCCAGGTAAATTATCTTTATGATCTGTTGTTGGATTTTTATTAGCTAGTATTTTGTTAAGAATTTTTTGCATCTGTGCTTCAGAGATATTGTTCTTTAATTCTCTTTCTCTATTGTATCATTTTCTGGTTTAGAAAATAAGGTGACACTGGCCAAATAGAAGGAGTTTGGGAATACTCTTCTCTTTCAATTGTTTTGAATAGCTTAAGAAGAATTGGAATTGGTTCTGTTTTGAAAGGCTGGTAGAATTTAGCACTGAAGCTATCTGGTCTTGGGCTTTTCTTTGGAGAGTTTTTGTTACTGATTCAGTATCTGTCTTGGTTTTTGTTTGTTTAGGTTTTCCAGATGTCTTCACGACTCAATTTTGTTATGTAGCATGTGTTTTGATTTCTTCTAGGTTTTCTAATTTGTTGCCCATTGCATGTGATGCCCACATTCTATATTGCAGTGCTAATCTAAGTTTTCAGTGTTCCACTTCCAAACCAGTTTCCTGCTTAATATCTCTGGGAATCATGGGGTAGTGGTTCAAATTCTTCAGTTCCTTTCACCTAAGTGCAAGATCTACTACTTATTAGGGGACTTGAGAGCCTGGTTCAGCCACAGCTTTTGCAGACATTTAGAAAGTGAACTAACATATGGAAGACCTCTCTGCCTCTCTCTCCTCAACCACTTTGTGTGTGTTTCTCTGTCTTTTTTAAAATAATTTTAAGTTATTTAATTCTTTATTTGAAAGTCACACAGAGAGAGAGAGAGAGAGAGAGAGAGAGAGAGAGACATAGAGAGATCTTCCATCATCTTGTTCACTCCCCTGGTGGCTCCAATGGCCAGTGTTAGGCCTTGTTGAAACCAGGAGCTTCTTCTGAGTCACCCATGGGGGTGGCAGGAGCCCAAGTGCTTGGGCCATCTTCCACTCTTTATCAGACCATTAGCATGAAGCTAAATCAGAAGTGGAACAAGTGGGACTTGAACTGGTGACTATATGGGATGCCAGTATAACAGATGGCAGCTTGGCATACTGCAGCACAACACCAGCCCTCTCTCTACCTTTCAAATAAACAGATCTTTAAAAAATAAATGAAAATGTTCTTAAGGAGGCAAAAGTCATCATGATTGAGCACTGAGGAATCTATTGAAATGATTACATTTTAAAAGATTTATTTATATATTTGAAAGGCAGTGTTAGAGTGAGAAAGGGAGAGACTGATCTTCCTTCTGGTTTGTTCTTCTCCAAAATGGCTGCAATGACTGGGGCTAGACCAGGCTGATCTCGTAAGATAGGAGCTTCTTCCAGATATCACATGGGTTCAGGGGCCCAAGCATTTGGGCAAGCCTTTGCTGCTTTCCCAGACACATTAGCAGGGAGCTGGATAAGTTTGGAGCATCAATATCTGTGACATCCTCCTTGCAGTACAAGGATATAGAGCCCATCTGGTGTCGCTCCCCGTCTTCGTGGAGGAACGACACAGGACCCTGCGCTGTTCTTTTGTCTGCTCGGCCCTCCCTGGGTTTGCTGCTGGTTCTTCCCGGGTTGGCTACCGTCCCTTCCACCTCCGTGGAAGGGCGGTTCCCCCTGCCACATTCCCCACTTCTGCGGGGGAGCGGCACACCGCCGGCCGGCTCTCTCGGGGGCTGCACAGGTGTTCCTTCAGATAGATGTTCCTCTTAGATGTTCCTGGTGCATGCCGTCTCTCTCCTCCTTTATAGTCCTCTTCCGCCAATCCCAACTCTGCTACCCACACGCCGAGTACGCTGCTCTCCTCCAATCAGGAGCAGGTCCTGCTGCTTATTGGTTGAACTGGAGGCAGCTGTGTAGAAGCTGCTTCTCCCTTCTCAGCGTCATATTGTGGGAGAGCAGATGCATAGAATAAGTCTTAATTCCAGTAACTCAGTCCAGTCCGGGTTGCTCCCCACAATCTGGGACAATTAACGTCCTATTTATGGGTGGGCCAAGTATAACAGCTTCCAACTCTCAAGGTTTGGACTAGATGGGTTCTGAGGAATTGTGATATAATGGATACTAATTCTTCACTCTTGGTTTAAGCTTTTGTTCGCAGATAATGGCTGTGACTACTTTGGGTCTCTGGATTGTCATCAGTGAAGGCATCCGGATTAACAGTAATGAGATCAACAGTCAGCAAAATGGTGTCCAGCTGAACTTAAATGGTTTTTCTTTTTTATCATTAGAATAGTGACCTCCTGCTGTACCCTGGCATCTGGACATAGACAGCAGACATTGGAAGCCATCCCCTTTGCCAAATGGAGTATGCCAAGTTTGGGTCCATCATCTATTAAGGAGGTCTTAGTAGCCATTCTCATGTTTTACTGTTCTATATCCATGGCCAAAGTCCTACTAGATAACAAGGTTTGGAGAATCACAGGCTCAAGGTATGTAGGTGACTATTTTTCCAATATAGCACAATTAATAGAAATCTAATTTAATTTTACTGGCACATAGCAAGGTTCCAAGAGAGGTTATTCCTTGCATCACAGCCCTTGAGAAGTAATGGATATCACAAATGATCCAGAGAATTTAGAAGGCATATGAGCTCCACAAGTGAAGAAGTCACTGAGAGCACTAAGGATAGTGCCTACAGAATTCAATTTGACTTTTCATTGGAAGGGGGGGCCATATAAGCTGGGCTGATTTGTAGCATCCATGACAATTAATTTTTTAAATGAGGCATGCATTGCACCAAAACCCAGGAAGGACTAAAAGGTATTAGCATTGTATGTTCTTCACAAGTGTGTCAAATAGTCTCATAAAGGGAAGAAGTCATCAATGTGATATATTCTTGTGCTCCTGATAAAAGCTGGGTACAGTTAAATTCTTTGCAAAAATTATGTTTGATGGCCAAGTCAATGAATGCTCATGTATATCCTAGAAAAAGAGTCTTTTCAAAGTGAAGGCAAACTAGACTGAGGAGCTGTTGGAAAAGCTTTCAGCAAAAACACATTTGCCACTTTTTTTTTTTTTTTGGACAGGCAGAGTGGAGAGTGAGAGAGACAGAGAGAGAGGTCTTTCTTTTGCTGTTGGTTCACCCCCCAATGGCCGCTGCGGGCAGTGCATCGCACTGATCTGAAGCCAGGAGCCAGGTGCTTCTCCTGGTTTCCCATGTGGGTGCAGGGCCCAAGGACCTGGGCCATCCTCCACTGCACTCCCGGGCCACAGCAGGGAGCTGGCCTGGAAAAGGAGCAACTGGGACACCAGCACCCCGACTGGGACTAGAACCCAGGGTGCTGGTGCCGCAGGTGGGGGATTAGCTCTGTGAGCCATGGTGCCAGCCAACTTATAGTATGTTTCTTTCAAATGTATTTGCCAAGCCAGGAATTAATGAGGAATTGGAATATTATGTGAGCACTTCATGTGGTTAGACAAGTTTTATGTATCCTCGCTGTATCCTAAGAGGTTGATTTTCCAGCAAATTTCTTCCTAACGGAGGTGTGCACTGTTTTACAGGGAAAGTAGCTTCATCAGCCCGTGATGTCAACAGGGAAAGATCATGGAAAGTCTCCTTTGTTTTCCTTCTCAGCATATGCCATTGCGACCACTCCCACCATCTTTAGAGAATTTCTGGTCCTGAAGCTGTCCTCATATTGCTCAAGGACTGTGTGATTGGTTTCTATGTCTGTGAATGTTAGTGTGGGGGTAAAAGGAACTTTGGAGAGCAGGGCAGGTTCCTGTCTCTTGATGGCATAGGTGCAGTTGTAGATTGGAGGCATTATAATCTCTTTTAGGTACACCCTATAGACCTTGGCTGGTTCAGGAAGGGATACCAGTGGTAGATCCTTAGTTCCAAAGCCATGGAAGGAATAAATAATGTTGGATTTTCAAGGATTTTTTTTTTTTTGGTCAGAAGATGAGGGGCTAGCGCTGTGGCTCAGTGGGTTAGCGCCCTGGGCTGAAGTGTCAGCATCCCATATGGGTGCTGGTTCTAATCCCGGCTGCTCCTCTTCTGATCCAGCTCTCTGCTGTGGCCTGGGAAAGCAGTAGAAGATAGCCCAAGTCCTTGGACCCCTGCACCCATGTGGGAGACCCAGAAAAAGCTCCTGGCTCCTGGCTCCTGGCTTCAGATTGACACAGCTCAGTTGTGGCCATCTGGGGAGTGAACCAGCATATGGAAGACCTCTCTCTCTGTCTCTACCCCTTTCTGTAACTCTGCCTGTCAAATAAATAAAAATAAATCTTTTTTTTTTTTTAAAAGAAGATGATGTGTCTGACAGAAGACCAGTGGGTCTCCAGCAATACAGAAAGGGGTTCTAAAATTTCTGTAGACAACTAGTCTCATACAAGATGGCCATGGGATGGAGATGGGTATTCAGACCACTGGAGCCGAATTGTATATGAGCTGAATGTAGGTTGCACCTCTGTCACTGTTTACTCATCTTTAAGATGAGTATAGCAACAATACTAGTGAAATGTCTTTACTGTGAGATGTGTGCATGCTGACTTACACTGTGTTGCAATTGCATTTATGGGATTTCTGGTGTATCTTCTTTAAATGAAGTTTCTCAATTCCTGCACTGTATAGCCTGCCCAGTGCTACTCATTCAAGGTTACAGAACTTATAGAATACATAGTTTCTGGGAACATGGAAGTTTGGGTACTGGGGGACAGTCCCATATCCTTTGGAAGTGAGAAGTTTTTATGGCATTTGAAGAAGGGAGCTCAATAAATAGGAATCTTTTCTAACAGAATACAACTTAATGCTCTCTGAGATAACACCTTCAGGCTCAGAGCAGAGACAAGAGTCATTAAAAAGTAAAGAACCTAGTTGCATGGTCCAAGCAGTTATGGATCATACTGACCAGAGTGAACAAGATATACTTGATATTACCTTACCTCATCCATTAGTTTTCAAAACTTGGTGGTAACAGAAGTTCTGGACCAGCATTCAAAAGAGAGTTGTGAGTGGATTAGAAAGACAGTGGTCTTAAGGGTGCAGCCTGGGGTGGAGGGATGACCTCTCCAATCTGAGAGTCACTATTTGCATTGCTTCCTACCACATGCCCATTACATCATTCCACTATCAGCATCTCTAGAAATGGAGGTCTGTAAAATCTAGTCTGTTATATACTTGGTACCTGGGCTATGCTTCTGCCCCCTGTATTCTTTTTCTCTTTAACTTTTATTTAATAAATATAAATTTCCAAAGTACAGCTTCTGGATTACAATGGCTTTTTCCCTCCCACCTGCAACCCTCCCACCTCCGGCTCCCTCTCCCATTCCATTCACATCAAGATTCATTTTCAATTCTCTTTATATACAGAAGATCAGTTTAGCATATATTAAGTAAAGATTTAAACAGTTTGCACCCACACAGAAACACAAAGTGTAAAGTACTGTTTGAGTACTAGTTATAGCATTAATTCACATTGAACAACATATTAAGTACAGAAATCCTACATGGGGAGTAAGTGCACAGTGACTCCTGTTGTTGATTTAACTATTGACAGTCTTGTTTATGGTGTCAGAAATCACCCTAGGCTCTTGTCATGTGTTGCCAAGGCTGTGGAAGCCTTTTGAGTTCACTGACTCTGATCTTATTTAGACAAGGTCATAGTCAAAGTAGAAGTTCTCTCCTGCCTTCAGAGAAAGGTAGCTCCTTCTTTGAAGGCCTGTTCTATCCATTGAGATATCACTCGCAGGGATCTTTCATTTAGGTTTTTATTTTTTTAATCTTTTTATTTTTTTATCCAGTGTGTCTTAGCTTTCCATGCCTAAAATACTCTCATGGATTCTTCAGCCAGATCCAAATGCCTTAAGGGCTGATTATGAGGCCAAAGTGCTGTTTAGGACATCTGCCATTCTATGAGTCTGCTGTGTATCCGGCTTCCCATGTTGGATCATTCTCTCCTTTTTAATTCTATCAGTTAATGTTAGCAGATACTAGTCTTGCTTATGTGATCCCTTTGACTCTTAATCCTATCACTATGATCAATTCTGAACTGAAGCTGATTAGTTTGACTAGTGAGATGGCATTGGTACATGCCACCTTGATGGGATTGAATTGGAATCCCCTGGCACATTTCTAACTCTACCATTTGGGGCAAGTCAGCTTGAGCATGTCCCAAATTATACATCTCTTCCCTCTCTTATCCCTGCTCATATTTAACAAGGACCACTTTTCAGTTAAAGTTCAACACTTAAGAATAACTGTGTGTTAATTACAGAATTCAACCAAAGTATTAAGTAGAACAACCAAAAAAAAAAAAAAACTAAAAGGGATAAAGTACTAAGTTGTACATCAATAGTCAGGAAAAGGGGTGATCAAGTCACTGTTTCTCAAAGTGTCCATTTCACTTCAACAGACTTCCTTTTAGGTGCTTGGTTAGTTGTCACCGATCAGGGAGAACCTATGGTATTTGTCCCTTTGGGACTGGCTTATTTCACTCAGCATGATGTGTTTCAGATTCCTCCATTTTGTTGCAAATGACCAGATTTCATTGGTATTGACTGCTGTATAGTATTCTATAGAGTACATGTCCCATAATTTCTTTATCCAGTCTACTGTTGATGGGCATTTGTGTTGGTTCCAGGTCTTAGCTATTGTGAATTGAGCTGCAATAAACATTATGGTGTGGACATCTTTATTATTTGCCAATTTAATTTCCTTTGGGTAAATTCCAAGGAGTGGGATGGCTGGGTTGTATGGTAGGGTTATATTCAGGTTTCTGAGGAATCTCCAGACTGACTTCCATAGTGGCTTTACCCATTTGCATTCCCACCAACAGTGGGTTAGTGTCCCTTTTTCCCCACATCCTGTCCAGCATCTGTTGTTGGTAGATTTCTGAATGTGAGCCATTCTAACCAAGGTGAGGTGAAACCTCATTGTGGTTTTGATGTGCATTTCCCTGATTGCTAGTGATCTTGAACATTTTTTCATGTGCCTGTTGGCCATTTGGATTTCCTCTTTTGAAAAATGTCTATTGAGGTCCTTGGCCCATCTCTTAAGTGGATATTTGTTTTGTTGTTGTGGAGTTTCTTGATTTCTTTGTAGATTCTGGTTATTAACCCATTATCTGTTGCATAGTTTGCAAATATTTTTTCCCATTCTGTCGGTTGCCTCTTCACTTTCCTGACTGTTTCTTTTGCAGTACAGAAACTTCTTAATTTGATGCAATCCCCATTGTTAATTTTTTTTTTTATTAAGAAGGGAAGTAATTCCACACGGCTGAGTGGAATTGAAGGCAGTCAATGTCTGAGCTCTGGCCCCTGTGGGTATAATATTCATCTGCTCTGTCCCAAGGACCACACAAAGGATCTGTTCAGTCCTCAGTGTAAGCTCAGATTCCCCTGCAGTCTTCCCCCGGGTTGCCAAGGTTACCAAGTTTTCGGCGTCTCCCAAGAGTACTCACATCTCAGAAACTCCATGAGTTCTCTCACACACCCTCAGTTTTTTTTTTTTTTCACAGTCACAGTTCATATGCTCCCACACATTCACTAGGTCCTAACCTCCTTTTATTTCTCCCCACCAGAGTCAGCACAGCTTTTATGTATGTCCAAAATGGTGCCTGCTCTTTGTCTTGCTCACCTTTGTAAGGTGAGTGGAGACAGAGAATCATGTCCATACTGGTCCCTTTTATTTTATTCTATTTTATTTTATTTATTTTATTTCTCTCTTTTAGTTAGCCTGGTAGACTTTCCCCCACAGGGTTTCAAGCCTCATTCCCTCTAGGCTCTTCCTGTGACTTTCCTGCAAATGTCTTGGGCTACTGAGGTTTTGCCTCACCTCCCTTTCCAGTGCTGGTGTGTAGACTCGGCAGCTGGGGTCCCAAGCCATGGGCACCCATGCCCTCCACGTAGGTCCACCATGTCCCACTAGTTCTGGAAGAGTTTCTTCTGCAGTTTTTTCCCCTAACTTCCCTGAAACTATAGTATCTCCACTTTTATTAAACTATTTTTTCCTGGACTATCAGTGTCCCTATTCCACCATCTTGGAGGACTCCTGCCCCCTGTATTCTAATAGTCCTTCCTGGTAGCTCAAGGAAGTTTTGCCAGGATCTCTGTAAAAAAGATGAAACAAATTGTATTTCAGGAGAAAAGTGCTTTGTGTAGTTTCACATGATTTGTAAATACCCAGCACCTTAACTTCTGTCTAATGTTCTCTATCTTGCCACACTTAATTAAAAAACATTTATTTTTCAGATCCATTTCAGAAATTGTCACCAGTTCAAATAGTACTGCTTTAGAAAACTTTCATGAGCATGTCTTCCCTTTTGCTACTAATGCTATGTTTTGAGTGTATGACTTCAAAAAACATATCATGAGGCTGGTGCTGTGGCACAGTGGGTTAATGCCCTGGCCTGAAGTGCCCACATCTGATATTGGCATGGGTTCAAGACTCAGCTGCTCCACTTCTGATCCAGCTCTCTGCTATGGCCTGGGAAAGCAGTAGAAGATGGCTCAAGTCCTTGGGTCCCTGCACCCCTGTGGGAGATCAGGAAGAAGCTCCTGGGTCCTGGCTTTGGTTGGTGCTGCTCTGGCCATTGCAGCCATTTGCAGAGTGAGCCATCAGATGGAAGATATCTCCCTCCCTCTCTCTCTCTCTCTCTCTCTCTCTCTCTGCATAAATTTCACTTTCACATAAATAAATACATCTTTAAAAAAAACAAAAAGCATATCATAAAAATTTTCCCATTTCAGTAATTTCTTCTTGAACAATATGCAATATACATGCAGCTACAGAAAATTACTGTGAACCTTTATCCTGCCTTCTGAGATAGTAAAATTATATTAAATTAGATTTCATATGATAATAAGCTTCTTAAAATATAAACCAAAAGAACACAATGAGCATATATAAGCCGAAATGTGAAGAACAACCTTATGGTCTCCAGATAATTTATTTTTATGAATCCCAGGACTCTTTTAGTATCAGCAGCTTTTCTAAGGTCTAATTGATAGGCAAAGACTTTGTTTATAGGAGCTTTTTTCTAAGTTTTTTAAAAAAATTATTTGAAAATATTGTATATAGAGGAGAGACCCAGAGAGATCTTCCTTCTGCTTGTTCACATCACAGATGGCTGCCTTGAGCAGGGCCAGGAAAGAATGAGGCCAGGAACCAAGATCTTCATCTGGGTCTCCCACATTGGTAGCATTTGCCCAAGTATTTGGATCATCTTCCATTGCTTTTCTCAGGCCATCAGCAGGAAGCTGGGTCAAAAGCAGAACAGCCAGAACATGAACCAGTGCTCATATGGGATGCTTGTATTGCAGACGGCAGGTTTACTTGTTTACAATGCTGGCCCTGCTTTATAGGAACTGCTAAATGAAATTTTGAAGTTGTATGCATTGTAGTTTGCATGTAATTCAACTTTCTTCCATACTTACTGATATATATCAGCATTTGATGTAGGACAAATCAGAAAACACAATGGCTTAACAAATAGCCATTTGATTTGCAGTTCTGACTCTGTGTTATGGGCTGTAGTCAGCTGGGCAGTTCCTATGATCAGTCCAGGAGCAGAAATGAGAGTTTAGCCATTTGGGGAACTGATTGAGGCTTCACTTAAGTGTCTGGGGTTTGTGGTGAATCTTGGCTACATATTATCTCTTTTTTTCTTTTTTTGACAGGCAGAGTTAGTGAGAGAGAGAGACAGAGACAAATGTTTTCCTTCCATTGGTTCACCCCCCAAATGGCCACTATGGCCAGCATGTTGTGCTGATCCAAAGCTAGGAGACAGGCACTTCCTCCTGATCTCCCATGTGGGTGCAGGGCCCCAGAACTTGGGCAATCCTCCACTGCCTTCCCAGGCCACAGCCGAGAGATAGACTGGAATAAGAGCAACTGGGTCAGAACCGGCACCCAAACTGGGACTAGCACCTGGAGTACCAGTGCCGTGGGCAGAGGATTAGCCTAGTGAGCCACAGCGCCAGCCTACATACTATCTCTTCAACAGGCAGGCCCCAGGGTTTTTCAGAAGATAACTGTCAGAAAAAGAAATCTGAGACGGGAAATACTTTACAAATTGTCTATTTCTGGGGCTGGTTCTGTGACACCACCTGTTGTGCCAGCATCCCATATGGGTGTCAGTTTGTGACTCGGCTGCTCCACTTCTGATCCAGCTCTTTGCTACAGCCTGGGAAAACAGTAGAAGATGTCCCAAGTCCTTTGGCCCCTGCTCCCTTGTGGGAGACCTGAAAGAAGCTCCTGGTTCATATCTTTGGATCTACACAGCTCCAGCCATTGCAGCCATCTGGAGAGTGAACCTGCAGTTCAAAGACCTCTCTTTCTCCTCCTTCTCTCCCTCCCTCCCTCCCTCCCTCCCTCCCTCTCTCCATCCCCCTTTCTCTCTTCTCTGCCTCTCCTTCTCTATGTAACTCTTTCATACAAATAAATATTTTAACAAATTGTCTCTTTCTATCACATTTACTGGTATCTCATTGGGTAAATCAAGTGAAATGGTGAAATTCAGGGTCTTTTTTTTTAAAAGATTTATTTATTTATTTGAAAGAGTTACACACACAGAGAGAGGGAGAGGCAGAAAGAGAGAGAGAGCTCTTCCATCTGCTGGTTCACTCCCCAGTTGGCTGCAATGGCCAGAGCTGTGCCAATCCAAAGCCAGGATCCAGGAGCTTCTTCTGGGTTTCCCACATGGGTACAGGGGCCCGAGGACTTAGGCCATCTTCTACTGCTTTCCCAGGCCATAGCAGACAGCTGGATCAGAGTGGAGCAGCTGGGAATCAAACCAGTGCCTATATGGGATGCCAGTCTGCAGGTGGCAGTTTTACCCACTAGGCCACAGTGCCAGCCCCAATCCAGGGTTTTGTGAAGGGATGAATTCAGGGAAAGGTGCTACTTGGAATCATTACTGGTAAAGTGCACTGCATTAAATATACATTATGTGCATTTGTTAACTTTCTTTAGTATAAACTTTAATAACAACATAATGTTTACCTCTGATAACCTCATTCATTTGAACACTCAACATTTCTTTTTACTTTTACATTATTATTTTACAAAATTTGTAGATAATGCTTTCGTTAAACCAATGATAACTTCTGTTTAATCTCTGCCACTTAATATAGGTGGGTGCATTTTCCTATGTATTTCTATTTTTACAGGTTTATTCCTCCACAGTGAAGCTGATGTTTTCTTGGTTAATGTATTTATTATTCTTTATTCATTCTATTGTATCCTTTTTCTCGCACTGTTCAGTGCAGAAGGAAACCAGAGGGTGTTTTTTTTTTTTTTTTTTTTTTAAGATTTCATTTATTTATTGAAAGAGTTGCAGAGAGAGAAAGTCTTCTATCTGCTGGCTCACCCTCCAAATTACTGCAAAGGCTGGAGCTCAGCCGATCCAAAGCCAAGACCCAAGAGCTTCTGGGTCTCCCATGCAGGTGCAGTGGCCCAAGGACTTGGACCATGTTTCACTGCTTTCTCAGGACATAGCAGAAAGCTAGATTGTAAGTTGAGCAGGCAGGACTCGAACCAGAACCCATATGGAATGTTGGCACTGCAGGCAGCAGCTTTACCCATTATGCCACAGCGTTGGCCTCCAGAGTTTTCTTTGAACTCCTGCCATTCACCTTCTCTCCCAGGTATGATTCTGGGTCCTCCACATCTTTCTAAGAGGAAAGAAAATTAATATATCACCTGTAAGTGTTTTTTTTTTAATTATTCCCCAGCTTGTCAGTACTCATTTTAGGTGTTTAATGCTAGTTTATTTATTTATTTTTTTAGATTTTTTTTATTTATTTGAAAGAGTTTCAGAGAGGCAGAGGGAGAGAGAGAGTCTTCCATCTGCTGGTTCACTCCCCAGTTGGCCACAATGGCCGGAGTTACACTAATCTAAAGCTAGAAGTGAAGAGCTTCTTCTGGGTCTCCCACATGGGTTCAGGGGCCCAAGGACTTAGGCCATCTTCTACTGAATTCCCAGGCCATAGCAGAGAGCTGGATTGGAAGTGGAGCCACTGGGACTTGAACTGGCACCAATATGGCATGCCAGCACTGAAGGCAGTGGCTTTACCTGCTATGCCACAGTGCCAGTCCCAGTATACTAGTTAATTAAAATGGAAAATATGGGGTCAGCTCTGTGGCTCAGTGGGTTAATGCCCTGGTCTAAAGCATTGACATTCCATATGGGCACCAGTTTGAGACCCAGCTGCTCCACTTCTGCTCCAGCTCTCTACTATGGCCTGGGAAAGTAGTGGAAGATGGCAGGTCCTTGGGCCCCTGAACCCATGTGGGAGACCCAGAAGAAGCTCCTGGTTCCTGGCTTCAGATTGGTGCAGTTCCAGCCATTGCAGCCAATTGGGGACTGAACCAGCAGATGGAAGACCTCTCTCTCTCTGCCTCTCCTCTCTCTGTGTAACTCTGACTTTCAAATAAATAAATATTTATTTATTTATTTGAAAGGTGGACTTGCAGAGATTGGGAGAGACAGGGAGACAAAAGGAGATATCTTCTATCTACTGTTTCATTCCCCAAATGCCCACAATGGCTGGGACTGGGCCAGGCCAAAGCCAGGAGCCTGGGACTCCATGGGTCTCCCACACTGGTGGAAGGATCCAAATACTCAAGCCATTTTCACTGCTCTTTCAATCAGATTAGCAGGGAACTAGATTGGAAGTGGAGCAGCAAGGACTCAAGTCCTCTGTTTACATGGGATGCCAGCATTGATGGTGGAGGCTTAGCCTGCTGGATCACAATTCTGGTGACTATTGCAGGTTCTGAAATAAATCTCTAAGCATTTTTCTCAGTGAGTCACAAATGCAGATTGTACTGCAGACATTCCCAGGTTCTCTTTTTGGGCAAATAAGTCTATTGCTTTCACTTTAATTATGTATAATGTTATTTCAAATGTTTATCATTTGAATGTTTTGGGCAAGTATTTCCATTGCTTTCACTTTAATTAGATATAATGTTATTTCTTTATTTCTTTCTTTCTTTATTTTTTTACAGGCAGAGTGAACAGTGAGAGAGACAGAGAGAAAGGTTTTCCTTTTTTTTTTTTTTTTTTTTTTTTTTTTTTGCCATTGGTTCACCCTCCAATGGCTGCCACGGCTGGCGCACTGCGACTGGTGCACCGTGCTGATCTGAAGCCAGGAGCCAGGTGCTTCTCTTGGTCTCCCAGGGGGTGCAGGGCCCAAGCACTTGGGCCATCCTCCACTGCACTCCCGGGCCATAGCAGAGAGCTGGCCTGGAAGAGGGGCAACCAGGACAGAATCCGGTGCCCCAACCGGGACAAGAACCCGGTGTGCCGCACCACTAGGTGGAGGATTAGCCTATTGAGCTGCGGCGCCGGCCGGTATAATGTTATTTCAATTGTTTATCAGTAGAATAATCATAGACAAGGGCAAAAGCTAATTTGTATTCTTTGTCTTACCTGTATTTTCTTACTTAAAAATATTTATTAGCTTGATAGAGAAAAAAGTTGATGGACTGAGAGAGAGCTTTGACACATTAATTCACTTCCTAGATAACCATACCAAATAGGTGGGGTAGGACTGAAGCCAGGATTGAGGAATGGAATCTAGGCCTCCTTCATTGGTGACATCACCATTGCTTCCCCAGGTTTGCATTATCTGGGAGCTAGAAACTAGAGCTGGCATTGGAAATCATAGACACTCTGAGGTGGCATCATAAACAACACTAAGCTAAATGTCTGCCCTGTCTTTTAATATATTTTTTCTCTGACATATTGGAAATGATATGCATGGTGTTTTCCTGGAAATTGTTTTCTGTTCATTCCCATCGTAATTTCACTGATGGTTTCTTGCCTTTTTTTCTCGATGCTTCTACATACTTCTCCTTAACATTGCCCATTCAAGAGTCAGTATTGCCCCTCTTCTAGCCTGCTGTGCAATTCCCCTTGACAGATGTGGCCTTTGTGATTTGAACCTCCTGTTTCCCTCTAGCTTGGGCATTTCTCACAGCCAGTAGATCATGGGTTTGACTCTGTTGAATGCTCTGTATGGCTTTCTAAACACTCAACAAGTCTAATGTGACACCATATCCTTCCTTTTTTCCTTCATAACCATACACAACGGTCAGTGTTTATTTTGTGATGGAGTTAACATGTTGACTGGAAGTGTAATATTATAGGTGATGACAGCATTTGAAGACCTGGCTGTGTACTTTACGTGGGAGGAATGGCAGAAAATGAACAATGCTCAGAAAATTCTGTACAGAGATGTGATGCTGGAGACCTACAGCAGCCTGTTCTCCTTGGGTGAGTGACACCCTTCACATGCCCAGTGATAACATTTTCTTGCTATTTGATAAATAAGGGAACAGTTTATAATGTTTAATATTGGGCAGGATTAGAATTTGAGTCCATGAATAATCTGAACATCTACCATCTAACAAAAGATTCAAATTGGAACATTTGTTGCATAGCTCCTGAACCAAGCTGTAGTCCTTCAAATAACCCAAGATAGTGATTTCACAAAGTCTTACTTTGTTTCCATTAATAGGGCACTGCATTACCAAACCTGACTTAATCTTCAAGTTGGAGCAAGGAGCAGAGCCATGGATGGTGGACGAATGCTTGAATGAGAGCCTTCCAGGTCAGTCTGCACATAAGATACAGGGAGGCCAAGGCAGAAAGTGTGCAGGTGTTGACTGGTGTTCTTTCCATGAATTTTTCTCAAGCCTTACTCCTGATGACAGCTGGTTTTGTGCATCAGACACAGGCATTTAGAGATACCAATATCTTTCTAACTTTTGTTCTTAGTGAAGATGTTCTTTGATTAAAAAAAAAAATCCAGTCATTTTCTGATGTTACTAAGGCTTTTATTTAGGTTTGATACATTCCCCAAATTCTACCTTGTCCTTCTCTATACTTTCATACCTTTTCCTTCATGCACTTATTAGTTCCTTCTATGCTTGTTAATTAGGCAACATACAGAAACTTATTTTTTTAAGATTAATTTTTCTGGTTTTTTTTTTTTTTTTTTGACAGGCAGAGTGGACAGTGAGAGAGACAGAAAGGTCTTCCTTTTGCTATTGGTTCACCCTCCAATGGCCACCATGGCCGGTGTGCTGTGGCTGGCACACCGCGCTGATCCAAAGCCAGGAGCCAGGTGCTTCTCCTGGTCTGCCATGCAGGTGTAGGGCCCAAGGACCTGGGCCATCCTCCACTGCACTCCTGGGCCACAGCAGAGAGCTGGCCTGGAAGAGGGGCAACCTGGACAAAATCCGGCACCATGACCAGGACTAGAACCTGGTGTGCTGGTGCGACAGACAGAGGATTAGCCTATTGAGTTGCCACGCTGGCCTGTTTCTGTTTTTTTTTGTTTTTTTTTTTTTTAAGATTTATTTATTTGAAAGTCAGAGAGCGAGAAGGAGGAGAGGCAGAGAGAGAAAGAGAGAGAGGTCTTCCCATCTTCCATCCACTGGTTCACTTCCCAATTGGCTGTCATGGCTGGAGCTGTACTGATCTGAAGCTAGGAGCCAGGAGCTTCTTCCAGGTCTCCCACATGGATACAGGGGTCCAAGGACTTGGGCCATCTTCTGCTTTCTCAGGCCATAGCAGAGTGCTGGATCAGAAGTGGAGCAGCTAGGACTTAAACTGGTGTTAAGTGGTGTTGGCACTGCAGGTGGTGGCTTTACCTGCTATACCACAATGCCAGCCCCTGGAAACTTATTTCTAACTCATTGCTCAGATTGAGTTCCCACTCATGATTTTGCCCAGGCATAGAACTTGCTCAGGACTGCATCAATAAATGTGAGCTCTCTCTTAGTCTTTTTCTTTTTTTTCCTCTGTGCCTCTGAAATAAATAAGAAAATTATAGTCTGTTGGAAACATTTGAGAAGTGAGCCTACAGTTGGCAAACCTCTGTTTCAGTCTGTCTTTATCTCTCATTCTGTCTCTCTGACTCTCAAGTAAGTAAATAAGTAAATGCTAAAAGATGATCATGTTTCTGGTGCTGTGGCATAGTGAATTAACACCCTAGCCTGAAGCACCAGCATCCCATATGGGCACCAGTTGTTCCACTTCTGATCCAGCTCTCAGCTATGGCCTGGGAAAGCAGTAGAAGATGTTCCAAGTCCTTGGACCCCTGCACCCGAGGGAGACCCAGAAGAAGTTCTTGGCTCCTGGCTTCAGATCAGCACAGTTCTGGCCGTTGTGGCCAATTGGGGAGTGAACCATTGGATCAAGACCTTACTCTCTCTTTGCCTCTCCTCTCTGTGTAACTCTGAATTTCAAATAAATCTTTAAAAATAAAAGATGGTCATGAGTAAGCCTCTGTGCTGTGACATCAGAAATTATGAAGCTAGGAATGATACTATGATGCAGTGTGTTAAAGCTCCAGCCTGCAACACTAGCATTGCATATGGGTGCCAGTTCAAGTCCCAGCTAGTCCTCTTCTAATCCAGCTCTCTGCTAATGCACCTGAGAAAAGAGCAGAGGTTGGCCCAAGTCTTTGGCCCCCTGTACCCATGTGGGAGACAAGAAAGACACTCCTGGCTCCTAACTTCATCTTGGCCCAGCACTGGTTGTGCCCATATGGGGAGTGAACCAGCAGATGGAAGACTTCTCTCTGTTTCTATCTCTCTATATAATTTTAGCTTTCAAATAAATAAAATAATTCTTTGAAAAAAAGAAATCCTAAACTAAGCATGAACTTATAAAAAACATGAAAAGAAGTGATCCTAGACTCACCAAGAAAGTAATGAGATTTTGAGACCCAAGGTCAAGTAGCCTTGTGGGTTTATGTTGGGTGGCTCAGATTTCTTTAAGGGTGGAGTTTGAAGTATGATTTCTCTCTTATTTTTCAGTATCATTGAAAAATAAGCAAATAAAAAGATAAGAAAAGCATAGGAAATGGAGCTTTCAGTGAAAATAGGAGGCAACTGATCAAAAGCCTCCAGAAATTCAAATTATCACACAGGAATGCTTCTAGAAAGAATTGAGAGGAGGTAACCAGCACTGATGATTTCATAATGAGCTAGAAAACACTTTTCAAAGAAGATGAGCACATCCCAGTTTGCAGAAACAAATTCTTCAAACTGATTGGGAGTGTTTAGCTAAAGTGGTATATTGGGAATTTTCTGTACCTGTTGTACTTCTGAGAAGCTGAAGGTGTTGGGTGTCCTTAGGAATTTAGGGAAGCTGTCATAGAGTAGAGACAAAGTAGTTTTTCATTTGAAAAATCCCACAAATGATGTTTACCTAGGAAGACTGAGCATGAGACACTCATAGATTCAAATCCTACTCCTTAAATGTTGTCCTGCTTAAAGTACAGGCACATTTCACTCTTCTCCACCTGCAAGTAAATGATCAGTAAAACTTTTTCATGTTTATGGTGGAGATATCAGAGAAGCAAAAAGCACACAATTTTTATAAAAATAAACTGGAGAAAAAGGACAGGGAAAAAAATGGTTGCTAGGCAGTGGGTGAATATTTTTATTAAATACTTTTCCATTCTTTAAAATATTTTATAGATATTTCATCTTTGTGAAAGGCAGAGTGATAGTGAGAGAAGAGAGAGAAAGAGGTCCTCTATTAGCTCACTTCCCAGATGCCTGCAACACTTAGGTCTAACAAGTCTGAAGCCAAAACTCTAGAATCCCTCTAGTCTTCCCTGGTTTCTCACAGGTTCCCAGGCACATGAACCATTATCTGCTTCCTTCCAGTTTACATAGGCAGAGAGCTGTACTGAAAGCAGAGTAGCCAGGGCTCAAACTGACACTGTTTTGAGATGCAGGCATCCCACACATCATAGCACAAATGTCATTCTACCATCCTTGACAAATTCCCATAGTAAAAAGGATCATGTTTGAACATTGGGAAACCTCATGGTATATTAATGTATTAAGGAGAAACACCATATAATGGTCACAGATAAGTACTTCATACTGATTTTGTGAAAATCTTATGCCACTTGGATAACAAGTAACTTCATTGCCTTTACATGAGTATGCCAGGAGAAACAGTTACATGTGATTCAGTGACATGATTGCTTTTTTCTCATTTCAGTGGGCATGAAAAGGGATGACCTGATTAGGATCAACCAGGAAAGTCAGGACAACAATCTGAATCAGGATTTTATGAAAAATAAGAAGACATCAGCTCTCAAGAGAGTTGAATTAAGAAAAACACTTAGTTTAAATTCAAGCCATATTCCAACACTGATTATTCAAAAGGGAAGCTATTCAGGATTGAAGCCTGAGGAATGCAATAAATGTCACACTGTGTATCCCCCCAGTGGGCCTGATCAACTACAGGCTGGAGAGAAATTTGATAACACTAAGATACCTGGAAAACCTCTCCAGTTCTGTGAGCCTCTTGGTCAGCATGACAAGATTCACATCATGAAGCAGCCATTTGGACCCACTGGACAAGCAAAAGTCTTCACAAGAAAGATGTTCTGTAAATCTGAGAGGGTTCATATGGCAGAAAACTGTAATAAATCAACTGTCACTTTTGGAAAAGCAACTCAAATAGAAAAGGCTATCTATGGAAATTCTAGCCTCAATATGCATCAACAAACTCACACAAGAAAGAAATTTTATAAGTACATCATGTATGTTGAACCTGTCATTCACCAGTCACATCTTACAATAAACCAGAGACTAAATACAAGGGAAAAACTTTACACATGTAAACCTTGTGGAAAATCACTCAGTTTTAATTCACCTTCTGAATGTAATGACTGTGAAAAAGCCTTTGGACAAAAGTCAGTCCTCAGGAAACGCCAACAAATTCACACAGGGGAGAAACCTCATGAATGTAGTGATTGTGGAAAAGCCTTTGGACGAAAGTCAAGCCTCATAAACCATCAGCGAATTCACACAGGAGAGAAACTTTATAAATGCCTTCATTGTGGAAAAGGCTTTCTATGGAAGTCAGACCTCATCAAACACCAGAGAATGCACACAGGGGAGAAACCTCATGAATGTAATGACTGTGGAAAAGCCTTTGGACGAAAGTCACACCTCATTGTGCACCAACAGATTCACACAGGGGAGAAACCTCATAAATGTAATGACTGTGGAAAAGCCTTTGGGCGAAAGTCATGCCTCAAAATACACCAGCGAATTCACACAGGGGAGAAACCTCATGAATGTAATGACTGTGGAAAAGCCTTTGGACGAAAGGCAGACCTCATCATACACCAGCGAATTCACACAGGGGAGAAACCTTATAAATGTAATGACTGTGGAAAAGCCTTTGGACAAAAGTCAGTCCTCATCCTACACCAGCGAATTCACACAGGGGAGAAACCTTATAAATGTAATGACTGTGGAAAAGCCTTTGGACAAAAGTCAGACCTCATCGTGCACCAGCAAAATCACACAGGGGAGAAACCTCATAAATGTAATGACTGTGGAAAAGCCTTTGGACGAAAGTTATGCCTCAAAATACACCAGCGAATTCACACAGGGCAGAAACCTCATGAATGTAATGACTGTGGAAAAGCCTTTGGACAAAAGTCACACCTCATTGTGCACCAACGGATTCACACAGGGGAGAAACCTCATAAATGTAATGACTGTGGAAAAGCCTTTGGACAAAAGTCAGAGCTCAAAATACACCAGCGAATTCACACAGGGGAGAAACCTCATGAATGTAATGACTGTGGAAAAGCCTTTGGACAAAAGTCAAGCCTCATAGTGCACCAGAGAATTCACACAGGGGAGAAACCTCATAAATGTAATGACTGTGGAAAAGCCTTTGGACGAAAGTCAGACCTCAGGAAACATCAGCAAATTCACACAGGGCAGAAACCTCATAAATGTAATGACTGTGGAAAAGCCTTTGGACGAAAGTCAGACCTCAGGAAACATCAGCAAATTCACACAGGGCAGAAACCTCATAAATGTAATGACTGTGGAAAAGCCTTTGGACGAAAGTCAAACCTCATCGTACACCAGCGAATTCACACAGGGGAGAAACCTCATGAATGTAATAACTGGAAAAGCCTTTGGACGAAAGTCACAGCTCATCGTACACCAGAGAATTCACACAGGGGAGAAACCTCATAAATGTAATGATTGTGGAAAAGCCTTTGGCCATAAGGTAGGCCTCATGATACATCAGCGAAATCACATAGGGCAGAAACCTCATGAATGTAATGACTGCGGAAAAGCCTTTGTATGGAAATCACACCTCATATCACACTGGAGAATTCACACAGGGGAGAAACCCCATGAATGTAATGACCAAGGGAAAGCCTCTGGATAAAAGTCAATCCTTTGGAAACATCAGAGAATTCCCACAGGGAAGAAGCCTCATGAATGCAATGATTTTGGAAAAGCCTTTGGACAAAAGACAAACCTCATATCACAGCAGAGAATTCACACAGGGTAGAAAACTCATGATCGTAATAACTGTGAAAAGCATTTAGCCATAAGTCAACCTTCATCATGCATCAGAGAATTCACACAGGGCAGAAACCTTATGAATGTAATGACTGGAAAAGCCTTTGGACAAAAGTCAAACCTCATAATGCACCAGAGAATACACACAGTGTTGAAACTTCATGAGTGTAATGACTGCGGAAAAACTTGATTTTAAGTTCCAACTCCAAATGCATCAGAGGATTCACACAGGGAAATAACCTTATAAATGTAATGACTGTGGAAAAGCCTTTTTCTATAAGTTATACCTCATATCAAAACAATTCACATAGGGCAGAAACCTTATGAATCTAATGAGTGTGGAAAAGCCTTTATAAATCATATGTTATATGGGAATCATATGTTATACAGGAAAGTATACAGTCAAACCAAACACAAGACCAGGAGATTAGAAATCTAAAAAAGACTGTTGGGAATCTACAGGATACTATAAAAAAAAAAAAAATAAGACCAACATTCTGGTTCTAGGAGTTCCTGCAGGCATGGTGAGAGAGAAAGGATTAGAAGGCATTTTTAGTGAAATACTAGCAGAAAACTTCCTGGGTTTGGAAAAAGAAAGAGACATCCAAGTACAGGAAGCACACAGAACTTTGAATAGACATGGTCAGAAAACATCCTTGCCATGACACATTGTAATCAAACTGCCACAGTGAAACAAAAAGACAAGATTCTAAAACGCGTAAGAGAGAAACATCAGATTACTCTCAGAGGATCTCCAATTAGACTCACAGCAGACTTCTCATCAGAAACCCTGCAGACTAAGAGAAAATGGCAAAATCTAGTCCAAGTCTGAAGAGAATAAAGCTGTCATCCCAGATTATTATACGCTGCAAAGCTCTCATTTGTGAATGAAGGTGAAATAAAGACCTTTCATAACAAACAGAAATTGAAAGAATTTGCCACCACTTGTCCAGACCAGCAAGATTTCTTCTTTTTTATTTTTTTTCCACTGTGGCAGATTTTATCTTTGTACTATGACTGTAGATAAGTGGACTTTCTGCTTTCTCTGAATCTCTGGAGGCTAGTAGTGGATGTGGCCAGAGAGCTCTGTTCAGTCTCCAGGGTTAAGGGTGTGCCTCAGGTGACACACCCAATTTTGGCATGTCTTATTTCTCTTTTTTTTTGATCAGAAGGGAAGCATCTTCTGCTCAGTTGGGCTCTTCTCCTCAATGGAGACCAGTGCCTGAGTACTAGCCCCAGTGGGTATAATATTTGTCTGCTCTGTCCAAAGAACCACACAAAGGATCTGTGTAGTCCTCAGTATAAGTTCAGATTCTCCAGAAATGTCTCTCATCCCCTTGGGCTAGATGGTGAAAGTGACATCTTAAGTTTTAACATATATATATATATATATGATTAAGGTTAAAAGTGACTGTATTTGATTGCATTAAGTTTTAAGTTGGTCATATAGAAGGCACCAATTGTTAAAGTGATCATATCGATAGAATTAACAGAATTAAAGAGAAGTAAATGCTTCAACATGGGAAGCAGTCCATACAGCAGACTCATAGAATGGCAATTGCTCTAAGTAACACTCAATGACCTCAGAGTCCTCCCTAAAGGCATTCTGGTCTGGCTAAAAACCCACAAGAGCATTTCAGGCATGGAAAGTTAGGACACTTATGCAAAAAGGTGTGCCTACATGGAGAGTCTCCCTGGGTGAGAGTCCTGTGGAAAGAAGTGGTCATCAAAGAAGGATGTACTCTCTTCAAAGGGAGAACTTTCACTTTGCTTACAGCCTTCTCTAAATATTGATGGAGCTTGTGGATTCAGAAGGCTTCCATAGCCTAGACAGCTCATGTCAAGAGCCTTGGGTGATCACTGATAGCACACAAAAAAGTGTGAATTCTTAAATTAACCATCAGAGTTACTTTGCACTAACTTCCCATGCAGGACCTTAAGACTATGCTTAAAAAGCAGAGGGGAGAGTACGGTACCCCCACTATGAATAGTGTATTAACTTTGCTCCTTTCACTGTAAAATTCTTACAGGTCTCACCCCATGGAGAGCCACCAGCAGTGAGACACTGGAGGCCTCTCACAGGTGCAACCCAATTGCCTCTGGTTTGACGGAGGGACCCAACCACCCAACAATGGAAGGGGTCTGATCCCCTCATAATGATGGGCAAAGGTTTTTCTTGTGTTTTCCAGGCAGTTAGACAGTGAGAGAGACAGAAAGGACTTCCTTCCATTGGTTCATCCCCCAAATGACCATTACAGCCAGTGCACTGCTCCGATCCAAAGCAAGGAGCCAGGTGCTTCCTCCTGGTCTCCCATGCGGGTGCAGGGCCCAAGAACTTGGGCCATCCTCCACTGCCTTCCCAGGCCACAGCAGAGAGCTGGACTGGAAGAGGAGCAACCGGGACAGAACTGGCACCCTAACTGGGACTAGAACCCAGTGTGCTGGTGCCACAGGCAGAGGATCAGCCCAGTGAGCCATGGCGCCAGCTTGAGTAGTAGTTTTACCATTAATTCACATAGTACAACACATTGAGGACAGAGATCCTACATGGAAAGCAGGTGCACAGTGATTCCCATTGTTGATTTAACAATTGACAGTCTTATTTATGATGTCAGTAATCACCCAAGGCTCTTATCTCAAGCTGCCGAGGCTATGGAAGCCTCTTGAGTTCACAAATTCCAACTTTATTTGGATAAGGCCATAATCAAAGTGGAAGTTCTCTCCTCCCTTCAGAGAAAGGTATCTCCTTTGACGGCCCGTTCTTTCCGCTTGGATCTCACTCACAGAGATCTTTCATTTAGCAACCTGGTTAATTTTAAAGTAACAAGCTGATATAAGTGCATATGAAAATGCAAAGAATCTAGGATAGCCAAAATAACTCTGAAAAAATAATAAAAATCAAAGGGATGATTTTTAAGTGTTATAAATTTATACTAATCTAAAGTGTGCTGTTGTCACACAGAAAGCCAGACAGATGAATGGAACACAAAAGAGGTTCCATAGAAGATCCAAACACAAACGGTGAGCAGGTTTTCTACAGAGGCACTATTGCAGTGCAGGGGAGAAAGTGTAGCCTTTTCAACACATGGTATTAGCACAATGAGATACTAATTTCCAATAAAATAGCTTCTATTTACAAAATTGAAAAGAAAATATGCCACAGATCTAACTGTAGTACTGAAAACTACAATACTTCCAGAAAAAAAAATCATAGAAGAATTTTTTTTTTACTTTAAGTTAGGCAAAGATTTCCTAGATACAAGAAAAAATTAAAATCTATAATTGAGTACAGGGATAATTTACACTTAATCAAAGTCTAAAACTTCTTTCCTTCAAGACTTATTTATTTATTTGAAAGGCAGAATTACAGAGTGGCAGATGCAGAGAGAGAGAGAGATTGTCCATCTGCTGGTTCACTCCCCAGATGGCCACAATGACCAGAGTTGGGCTGATCTGAAGTCAGGAGCCAACAGATTCTTCTGGATTTCCCATGTGGGTGCAGGAACCCAAGCACTTGGGCCATCTTCTACTGCTTTCCCTGGCTATAACAGTGAGCTTGATCAGAAGTGGAGCAGCCAGGACTCAAAGTCATACCCATATGGAATGCCGGCACTGCAGGCAACAGCTTTACCCACTATGCCATAGCATGGCCCCAAAAACTTCTTTTCAAAATGCTGTTTAAAGAATGAAAGTCAAAGCAAAAAAAAAAAAATCCTTGAAAAATATACTATGAGACCAGCTCTGTGGCATAGTGGGTAAAGCTACTGCTTAGAGTACCAGCATCCCATATGTGCACCCGTTTGAGTACCAGTTACTCAACTTCTGATTCAGCTCTCTGCTATAGCCTGGGAAAACAGTAATAGATGGCCCAAACCCTTGGGCCCCTGCACCCTCATGGGAGATCCGGAGGAAATGCTTGGCTCCTGGCTTTGGATAGGCACAGTTCTGGCCATTGCAGCCAACTGGGGAGTGAATTAGCAGTTGGAAGACCTATCTTTCTCTGCCTCTCCTCGCTCTGTGTAACTCTGACTTTCAAGTAAATAAATAAATCTTTTTTAAAAAAAGAAAAAGGGGCCGGCGCCGCGGCTCACTAGGCTAATCCTCCGCCTAGCGGTGCCGGCACACCAGGTTCTAGTCCCGGTCGGGGCGCCGGATTCTGTCCCGGTTGCCCCTCTTCCAGGCCAGCCCTCTGCTGTGGCCAGGGAGTGCAGTGGAGGATGGCCCAGGTGCTTGGGCCCTGCACCCCATGGGAGACCAGGAAAAGCACCTGGCTCCTGGCTCCTGGCTCCTGCCATTGGATCAGCGTGGTGTGCCGGCCGCAGTGTGCCGGCCGCGGCGGCCATTGGAAGGTGAACCAACGGCAAAGGAAGACCTTTCTCTCTGTCTCTCTCTCTCACTGTCCACTCTGCCTGTCAAAAACAAAAACAAAACAAAAAAAAAGGAAAAATATACCTGATAAATTAAATTTTATAATGCAATACATAAGATGCCACCAAAACAACCCTTAACTCTAAAATAGTGAGCATGTTAGAAATAGTTCACCACAGAAGACAGGAGAGGGAGCTGTTGTTTAATAATGGGTTGAGCCATCTCCTATAATACTGGGATTCTATATGAGTGCTGATTTGAATTCTGGCTGCTCTACTTCCAAACCAGTTATGTTAATGCTCCTGGGAAAGCAGCAGTGGATTCCACACATATTCTAACCCCTGGCACTTTTGTAGGAGACCGATATGCAGTGATCCTCACCAGGTAATCAGCGAGCCCTGAGTACATGTAACTTCCCACAGTGACTGCCCAAAGTCCCAGCCATACCCTGAGCCCTCCATGCAGCATCAGTGTTCTCACAGTCCCAGCACACAAGCCTCCCACAGTGATGAGCACCCAGCCCCCCATTAGTTCTTCCCACCAAATTCAAGTTTCTCTGCTCTGCTGTTTGCTGGGTGTACAGACACTGGTGCGTCTATTACATATGTCCAAAATGATGCCTGCTCTCTATCAGCTTGTTACAAAATGCCAGTTTCAGGGTGGTCAGGGAGAGAGAAACACAGCAGGTACACTGTCCTACCTAGGGCTCCTAGCTGGATTCCCACCAGGATCTTTCTGCAACTTTATCACCAGTGGCTTGGGTTGCTCCAGTCTGGTCTCACTTCCTGAGCTGCTGCTGAGGTTCTTGGCTGCTGGGTTTCTGAGTTGTGCATGTCCACATTCTGCACATGGTCCACAGTGTCCCTCATTCGTGTGGAGTTTCCTCTGCCATTTTTTCCTTAACTCTTCCTTGAGACTGTACTCTCTCCACTTTTTTCATACTATCTTCTACAACAGTAAGCTCCCTCTATTCCTCCATCTTAATCTAATCCTTGGTTTATTCTTTCTCAAGAAATTCATCAATAGGCTTTTACTCATCTGTCCAATTGTTTATTATTGGGTTCAATAAATACTTATTGAACAACCAATGCATGTCCATAATAGTCACAGTGGACAGAAACATGGCTTTTAAATTTTAAAATTTTATAATAAAAATGATCATCTGTAATAGATTGCCAATATTTTATTTTCTAAAGTACATATACCAAGTCTTCTCATTTTCCCTAGAGTATAAACAACTATTATACAGCACCCTGAAAAATCATAGCCATTTATGATAACAGGGTTAATGACACTGTCATACATATAATGCTAAGGAATGGCTAAATTTCATCTTTCAAATTGCTTTTATTGGATGCATGCTTGTGAGAACACTATTAGAAAGGCTTCACCCTTAGTTCATTTTTTTGACCACACCTCCCTCCCTACAAACAGCCCTCTCTAACTTGGATTCTGTATCATCTTCACTTTCTGAAAAAGAATGCACCTGCCAACTAATGTGAAGAGCAAATCACTTCATCTCCTGTTTAGATGCTGCTTTTTGGACACTTGTGTGCTTCTACCTCCAAAAACAGCCACTCTGTCATTCAAAGGTTACTGTTACCTCCTTCAACAAACAGGCACTAAAAAAAAAAAAAAAAAAAAAAAAAAAAAGACAAGAGCAATCCCACACTTCATGGGTTTTGTGTCTTCCCAGAGCCTGTAGATTAAAATTCTCATGGTCACCAAGGAGTTAAATCAAGACAGACAGCATAGAGTTCCCTATTTAAAAAAAAAAAAAAAAAAAAAAAAAAAAAGGTCTTCCTCTAACACATTTGTGTTAGCCAATTAAAATTTATTAGATTATTAGATCAGCTACTTATTACATTAGGACAAAGAGATAACATAGCATCATGGAACGAATAAGAAAATGAACCTAGGGTGCTGCTATTTTTTCCTTTTTTCATGGAGGCAGCTGGCAGTTTGAGGAAGAAAAGAGTTTGGACAAGAGTGCAAGCTCTGAACCAGCAAAAGCCAATCCTACCTGAAGAGTGATGGTCCACACCAAAAGTTCTTGCTTTCCAAATTTCAGAAACAAGCTTCCCAGAAACTGAGATGCCCAGGAAGAAAAGACAGCTAGAGAATCCAATTAGGCTGACTCCAATGAGACAAGAAGAGAAACATATTTTTCAGCATGATGCTTGAAGTATGTTCTGCACCTCATGAAGCATCTGTCCAGGGTCTGGTGCCCTCTTGGTAATGTCAGCCATCAAACAGATGCCATACTTCCCCCTTAGCTGAACTGTAGCCATCATCATTCATCAGCTGGCCTCTACCCTGTTCAGCAGCATTGAAGCCTATCCCCAAGCCCTACTTCAACATCCCCAGCTTCAGTAGCTGGATGGACTAGAGAGACTGGTAAGCCAAACTCGAGTGAAGACAAGGCACAATAAAAAGAAATATGGAGAAGTGTGTAATTCAGGTTTGAGTAGTAGAGACAACATGTGCTTAACTAACCAGTCCTGGTTCCAATACAGGTCCTGCAACATGTTAGTCTGTAACAAGACTTTGAGCCAATTATCTTGCTCCTCAGCATCTGTCTCCTCATCTGCAGAGATAAAACACCGACTTTGAGAACTACTATGAAATTTAAATACATATGAAGTTGGCCTTCAGAAAACAGTAATTAAAATTCTTATTTCTTTACTAAAAGACAATCCCAAATGCACATGAGGCAAGAATTAGATTTTACTTGACACAAATCCTACAGTATAACTAAGAATATAAAAAAATCAAATCTGAATAACATATAGCAGCTACTTTGATGCAGCAAAATATACATGCACACATAACAGTTGTACAAACTCCCAGTTTGTGAGATCAGAATTATCTAAACAAAACAGATGTTAATAACCAAAGTGTATGATGAGTTCTGCTCATTTCTTCACCACAAGTAAAGACCTTCCAGGATGAAATCAATGTCATCATTTGCTTTCTCTAAGTTTGGGGGTGGTTAGGATCACTTCATTGGCCTCCTGGGGTTTCCAAGGCAACTGTTAGGGTAATTCTCAAAAGGATGAGAACACCAAGTCTGTGGCAACTGTTCTGAAGACACTCATACAGTAATAGACATTATTACTGGAAATGCACTGCTCTCAACAGCAGCTATTTCCTTTGAATAATTTACTAATTCAAAGCTCTAAGTAGGTAAATGTACACTTCTGCATAAAAAGTAATGATTATTACTACAAGAAACCATCAGAACTCTAAATGGAAAATAAAATTAATTTCATGAAAGTGAATTACAAAACCTAAAGTCCAAATTTGCAGCATAACCCAGTATTGTCTTTTCAAAAAAATAAAATAAAAAAAGTTAATTCTCATCTGTCTACTCCTAAGAGATTCCCACAGCTGCCTCATGTCATCCTTCTCCAGGAGTCCTAGGGAGGGAAAGAACTGGCTAAATTATATTCAGCATGTCCTTAGTGTTTCTGTTTATTATCACATAAATTTATGATAGGTCAACTTTCAGTTCAGCATTTCAGTGTTCAGTTATAGAATATTTCATTTGTGGAGCAGGTATGTAACCTAGCAATTAAGATGCCTGCATCCCATGCTAGAGTACCTGGGTTTCATTTCTGGCTCTAGAACCTGACTCAAGCTTCCTGATAATCCAGACCCTGGGAGACAGATAACTGCTCTTGCTACCCACCTAGGCGACCTTGATTGAGTGCCTTTTCTGCTGACCTAACCCCAAGTGTATAGGCACTCATGGAGTGGACATGAAGAGTTTAACTCTTTCATTACATTCCTATCTCTTTCTCTCTATGCCTTCCAAATTAAAAAAAAAAGTAATTCTATTTCTGAGCCATTTAATAAAGAATCACATATAACCATGAACTATAAAGCAATTGAAGTTCTAAATAGAATTCTTTTTTAACTTTTTATTTACATAAGGTCAACAAATTCCATGCATTTCATATGTACTGATTTAGGAGCATAGTAATACTTCCCACCAACCCTCTCTCTCGCTCTTGCTCCCTTCTTCCCTCTTCCTTCTTTTCTTAATCTTTCTTTCAATTTTTACTATGACATACTTTTAAAACTCCACTAAATAAAGAATTCAATAGGTATCAAGTAAGAAAACCACTATTCTTCAAGAGTATAGACAAGGGCAGTAAACCATATTCACATTTTTTTAACTTTTATTTAATAAATATAAATTTCCAAAGTACAGAACATGGATTACAATGGCTTCCCCCCAATAATGTCCCTCCACCCTGCAACCCTCCCCTTATCCACTCCCTCTCCCCTTCCATTCACATCAAGATTCATTTTTTATTCTCTTTATATACAGAAGATCAGTTTAGCATACATTAAGTAAATATTTCAACAGTTTGCTCCCACACAGAAACATAAAGTGAAAAGTACTGTTTGAGTACTAGTTATAGCATTAAATCTCAATGTACAGCACACTAAGGACAAAGATCCTACATGAGGAGAAAGTGCACAGTGACTCCTGTTGTAGACTTTACAAATTGACACTCTTGTTTATGGCATCAGTAATCACCCTAGGCTCTTGTCATGAGCTGCCAAGGCTATGGAAGCCCCCTGAGTTCACTGACTCTGATCATATTTAGACAAGGCCATGGTCAAAGTGGAAGTTCTCTCCTCCCTTCAGAGAAAGGTACCTCCTTCTTTGAAGACCTGTTCTTTCCACTGGGATCTCACTTGCGGAGATCTTTCATTTAGGTTTTTTTTTTTTTTTTTCCAGTGTGTCTTGGCTTTCCATGCCTGAAATACTCTCATGGGCATTTCAGCCGGATCTGCATGCCTTAAGGGCTGATTATGAGGCCAGAGTGCTGTTAGGACATTTGCCGTTCTATGGGTCTGCTGTGTATCTCACTTCCCATGTTGGATCATTCTCTCCCTTTTTGATTCTATCAGCTAGTATTTGCAGACACTATTCTTGTTTATGTGATCCCTTTGGTTCTTAGTCCTATCGTTATGATCAATTGTGAACAGAAATTGATCACTGGGACTAGTGAGATGGCATTGGTACATGCCACCTCGATGGGATTGAATTCAAATCCCCTGGTATGTTTCTAACTCCACGGTTTGAGGCAAGTCAGCTTGAGCATGTCCCGAATTGCACATCTCTTCCCTCTCTTATTCCCACTCTTATATTTAACAGCGATCACTTTTCAGTTAAGTTTCAGCACTTAAGAAGAATTGTGTATTGATTACAGTATTCAACCAAAAGTATTAAGTAGAACAAACAAAAAAATACTAAGAGGGATAACATATTAAGCTGCTCATCAACAGTCAGGGTGCGGGCTGACCAAGTCACCGTTTCTCATAGTGTTCATTTCACTTTAACAGGTTTCCTTTTTGGTGCTCAGTTAGTTGTCACCTATCAAGGAGAACAAGTGGTATTTGTCCCTTTGGGATTGGCTTATTTCACTCAACATGATGTTTTCCAAATTCCTAACAGGGATCACTTTTCAGTTAAAATTTAAACACCTAAGAACAATTGTGTGTTAATTACAGAGTTCAACCAATGGTACTAGAACAAAAAAAAAAATACTAAAATGGATAAAGTATTACATTGTACATCAACCGTCAGGACAAGAGCTGATCAAGTCACTGTTTCTCACAGTGTCCATTTCACTTCAAAAAGTTTCCCCTTTGGTGCTCAGTTAGTTGTCACCAATCAGGGAGAACATGTGATATTTGTCCCTTTGGGACTGGCTTATTTCACTCAGCATGATGTTTTCCAAATTCCTCCATCTTGTTGCAAATGACTGGGTTTCATTGTTTTGACTGCTGTATAGTATTCAATAGAGTACATGTCCCATAATTTCTTTATCCAGTCTACTGTTGATGGGCATTTGAGTTGGTTCCAGGTCTTAGCTATTGTGAATTGAGCTGCAATAAACATTAATGTGAAGACTGCTTTTTTGTTTGCCAATTTAATTTCCTTTGGGTAAATTCCAAGGAGTGGGATGGCTGGGTTGAATGGTAGGGTTATCTTCAGGTTTCTGAGGAATCTCCAGACTGACTTCCATAGTGGCTTGACCAGTTTGCATTCCCACCAACAGTGGGTTAGTGTCCCTTTTTCCCCACATCCTCTCCAGCATCTATTGTTGGTAGATTTCTGAATGTGAGCCATTCTAACTGGGGTGAGGTGGAACCTCATTGTAGTTTTGATGTGCATTTCCCTGATTGCTAGTGATCTTGAACATTTTTTCATGTGCCTGTTGGCCATTTGGATTTCCTCTTTTGAAAAATGTCTATTGAGGTCCTTGGCCCATCTCTTAAGTGGGTTGTTTGTATTGATCTTGTGGAGTTTCTTGATTTCTTTGTAGATTCTGGTTATCAACCCATATCTGTTGCATAGTTTGCAAATATATTTTCCCATTCTGTCAGTTGTCTCTTCACTTTCCTGACTGTTTCTTTTGCAGTACAGAAACTTCTCAATTTGATGCAATCCCAATAGTTAATTTTGGCTTTGACTGCCTATGCTTCTGGGGTGTTTTGCACATTGCCAGTACCTATATCTTGCAGGGTTTTTCCAATGCTCTCTAATAATTTGATGGTGTTGGGTATAGATTTAAGTCTTTAATCCATGTTGAGTGGATTTTTGTGTAAGGAGAAAGGTAGGGGTCTTGCTTCATGATTCTGCACGTGGAAATCCAGTTTTCTTAGCACCATTTATTGAATAGACTGTCCTTACTCCCGGGATTGGTTTTGGATCCTTGATCAAATATGAGTTGGCTGTAGATGTTTGGGTTGATTTCTGGTGTTTCAATTCTGTTCCATTGGTCTATCCATCTGTTTCTGTACCAGTACCATGCTGTTTTGATTACAACTGCCCTGTAGTATGTCCTGAAATCTCATATTGTGATGCCTCCAGCTTTGTTTTTGTTGTACAAGATTGCTTTAGCGATTCGAGGTCTCCTGTGTCTCCATATAAATTTCAGCACCATTTTTTTCCAGATCTGAGAAGAAGGTCTTCTTTATCTTGATTGGTATTGCATTGAATGTATAAATTGCTTTTGGGAGAATGGACATTTTGATGGTATTGATTCTTCCAATCCATGAGCTCGGAAGATTTTTCCATCTCTTGGTATCCTCTTCTATTTATTTCTTTAATGTTTTGTAATTTTCATTGTAGAGATCTTTAACGTCTTGGTTAAGTTTATTCCAAGGTATTTGATTGTTTTTGTAGCTATTGTGAATGGGATTTATCTTAGAAGTTCTTCCTCAGCCATGGCATTGTCTGTGTATACATAGGCTGTCGATTTTTGTGCATTGATTTTATACCCTGCTACTTTGCCAAACTCTTCTATGAGTTCCAATAGTCTCTTAGTAGAGTTCTTTGGGTCCCCTAAATAAAGAATCATATCATCTGCAAAGAGGGATAGTTTGAGTTCTTCCTTCCCAATTTGTATCCCTTTAATTTCTTTTTCTTGCCTAATAGCTCTGGCTAGAAATTCCAGAACTATATTGAATAGCAGTGGTGAGAGTGGGCATCCCTGTCTGGTACCAGATCTCAGTGGAAATGATTCCAACTTTTCCCCATTCAGTAGGATGTTGGCTGTGGGTTTTTCATAGATTGCTTTGATTGTATTGAGGAATGTTCCTTCTATGCCAAATTTGCTTAGAGTTTTCATCATGAAAGGGTGTTGTATTTTATCAAATGCTTTCTCTGCATCTATTGAGATAATAATATTGTTTTTCTTCTGCAGTCTGTTAATGTGGTGTATCACATTGATTGTTTTGTGCACATTAAACCATCCCTGCATACCAGGGATAAATCACACTTGGTCTGGGTGGATGTTCTTTCTGATGTGTTGTTGCATTCTATTGGCGAGAATTTTTTTTTATCTTTTATTTAATGAATATAAATTTCCAAAGTACGACTCATGTGTTACAATGGCTTCCCCCCCATACCGTCCCTCCCACCCACAACCCTCCCCTTTCCCACTCCCTCTCCCCTTCCATTCACATCAAGATTCATTTTCGATTATCTTAATATACAGAAGATCAGCTTAGTATACCTTAAGTAAGTATTTCAACAGTTTGCTCCCACACAGAAACATAAAGTGAAAAATAATAGATGATTTTTTTTAAATGATGATGAAATCAGATCTGACCTATTGTCATGTTTAATCCCAGTGAGAGTCAAGTTGGAATTGATAATTTCTTTCTTTCTTTCTTTTTTTTTTTTTTTTACAGAAGATCAGTTTAGTGTACATTAAGTAAAGATTTCAGTCGTTTGCACCCCCATAGAAACACAAAGTGAAATATACTGTTTGAGTACTCGTTATAGCATTAAGCCTCAGTGTACAGCACGTTAAGGACAGAGATCCTACATGAGGAGTAAGTGCACAGTGACTCCTGTTGTTGACTTTACCAATTGACACTCCTGTTTATGGCATCAGTAATCTCCCTATGCACCAGTTATGAGTTTCCAAGGCTATGGAAGCCCCTTGAGTTCTCCGACTCTTATCTTGTTTAGACACGGTCATAGTCAAAGTGGAGGTTCTCTCCTCCCTTCAGAGAAAGGCACCTCCCTCTTTGAAGACCTGTTCTTTCCACTGGGATCTCACTCACAGAGATCTTTTTGCCAGAGTGTCTTGGCTTTCCATGCCTGAAATACTCTCATGGGATTTTCAGCCAGATCCGAGTGCCTTTAGGGCTGATTCTGAGGCCAGAGTGCTATTTAGGACATCCGCCATTCTATGAGTCTGCTGAGTATCTCACTTCCCATGTTGGATCACTCTCCCCTTTATTTATTCTATCGGTTGGTGTTAGCAGATACTAGACTTGTTTATGTGCTCCCTTTGACTCTTAGTCCTTTCATTATGATCAATTGTGAACTGAAATTGATCACTGGGACTAGTGAGATGGCATTGGCACATGCCACCTTGATGGGATTGAATTGGAATCCCCTGGTATGTTTCCAACTCTACCTCTATTGGCGAGAATTTTATTGAGGATTTTTGCGTCTATGTTCATCAGGGATATTGGTCTGTAATTCTCTTTCAATGCTGCATCTTTTTCCGGCTTAGGAATTAAGGTGATGCTGGCTTCATAGAAAGAATTTGGGAGGACTCCCTCTGTTTCGATTGTTCTGAATAGTTTGAGAAGAATTGGAGTCAGTTCTTCTTTAAATGTCTGGTAGAATTCAGCAGTGAATCCATCCGGTCCTGGGCTTTTCTTTGTTGGGAGGGCCTTTATTACTGTTTCAATTTTTGTCTCAGTTATGGGTCTGTTTAAGTTTTCAATGTCTTCCTGGTTCAATTTAGGTAGGTTGCATGTGTCCAGGAATCTATCCATTTCTGATAGGTTTCCCTGTTTGCTGGCATACAAGTCCTTGTAGTAATTTCTGATGATTCTTTTTATTTCTTTTTTTTTTTTGACAGGCAGAGTGGACAGTGAGAGAGAGAGACAGAGAGAAATGTCTTCCTTTGCTGTTGGTTCACCCTCCAATGGCCGCCGCGGCCGGCGTGCTGCGGCCGGCGCACCACGCTGATCCGATGGCAGGAGCAGGAGCCAGGTGCTTTTCCTGGTCTCCCATGGGGTGCACGGCCCAATCGCCTGGGCCATCCTCCACTGCACTCCCTGGCCACAGCAGAGAGCTGACCTGGAAAAGGGGCAACCAGGACAGAATCCAGTGCCCCAACCAGGACTAGAACCCGGTGTGCTGGTGCCGCTAGGCGGAGGATTAGCCTAGTGAGCCACGGCGCCGGCTGATTCTTTTTATTTCTCTGGTGTCTGTTGTTACGTTTCCTTTTTCATCTCTGATTTTATTGATTTGGGTCTTTTCTCTTCTTTTTTTAGTTAGTTGGGCCAATGGGGTGTCAATTTTGTTTATTTTTTCAAAAAACCAGCTCCTCATTTGGCTGATTTTTTGTAATTGTTTTTGGATTCAATCCTGTTGATTTCTTCTCTGATTTTAATTATTTCTCTTCTCCTACTAGATTTGGGCCTGGTTTGCTGTAGGTTTTCTAGATCCTTGAGGTGAATTGAAAGCTCATCTATTTGGTGCCTTTCTAATTTCTTGATGTAGGCACCTATTGATATAAACTTTCCTCTTAACACTGCTTTTGCTGCATCCCATAAGTTTGCTATGTTGTGCTGTTATCCTCATTTACTTCCAGAAAATTTTTGATTTCTCATTTAATTTCTTCTATGACCCATTGTTCATTCAGGAGCATGTTGTTCAATCTCCATGTGTTTGCGTATGCTCTAGGGATTCCTGAGTTGCTAATTTCCAGCTTCATTCCACTGTGGTCTGAGAAGCTGCATGGTATGATTCTAATTCTTTTGAATTTGCTGAGACTTGCTTTATGGCCTAGTATGTGGTCAATCCTAGAGAAGGTTCATTGTACTGTTGAGAAGAATGTAAAATCTTTAGCTGTAGGATTGAAAGTTCTGTAGATATCTGTTAGATCCATTTGGGCTATAGTGTCATTTAAATCTACTGTATCCTTGTTGATCTTCTGTCCTGTTGATCTGTCTATTTCTGAGAGTGGAGTATTGAAGTCCCCCAGTACTACTGTATTGGGGTCTAAGTCTCCCTTTAAGTCCCTTAACAAATCTTTTAGATAAACCGGTGCCCTGTAGTTAGGTGCATATACATTGATGATTGTTATATCTTCTTGTTGTATTGATCCCTTAATCATTATATAGTGTCCCTCTTTGTCTCTCTTAACAGTTTTTGTGGTAAAGTTTATGTTGTCTGATATTAAGATGGCTACGCCTGCTCTTTTTTCATTTCTGTTGGCATGGTATATCTTTTTCCAGCCTTTCACTTTCAGTCTGTATGGATCTTTGTCGGAAAGATGTGTTTCTTGTAAGCAGCAAATAGATGGGTTTTGTTTCTTAACCCAATCAGCCAATCTGTGTCTTTTATCTGGACAGTTCAGGCCATTTACGTTCAATGTGACTAATGATAAGTGGTAACTTTGCCCTGCCATTTTCCAAAGATAAGTTCTAATATATGCTTTGAATTCCCTGTGATCTTTTGCTGTGAGGTTTCCTTCCTTTACCTTCTTTCATATTGATGACCGTGTTTCTGTGTTTCTGTGTGTAACACATCTTTAAGCATCTTTTGCAGGGCTGGACGAGTGGCAACATATTCTTTCATTTTCTGTTTGCTATGAAAAGTCTTTATTTCACCTTCATTCACAAACGATAGCTTTGCAGGATATAATATTCTGGACTGGTAGTTTTTTTGTGTTAGTTCCTGGGCTATATCTCACCATTCCCTCCAAGCTTGTAGGGTTTCTGATGAGAAGTCAGCTGTGAGTCTGATTGGAGATCCTCTGAGAGTAATCTGACGTTTCTCTCTTGCACATTTTAGCATCTTTTCTTTATGTTTCACTGTGGAGAGTTTAATTACAACATGTCGTGGTGAGGATCTCTTTTGGTCGTGTTTATTAGGGGTTCTGTGAGCTTCCTGTACTAGGATTTCTCTGTCCTTCTCCAAACCTGGGAAATTTTCTGCTAATATCTCACTAAAAAGGCCTTCTAATCCTTTCTCCCTCTCCATGCCTTCAGGAACTCCTAGAACCCGAATGTTGGGTTTTTTAATAGTATCCTGAAGATTCCTGACAATATGTTTTAGATTTCTAATTTCCTCTTCTTTTCTTTGGTCTGACTGTTTCCTTTCCTGTTCTCTGTCTTCTAAGTCTGATATTCTCTCTTCTGCTTCACCCATTCTGTTTGTAAGGCTCTCTATTGTGTTTTTCATTTGATCTATTGAATTCTTCACTTCATTATGATTTCTCATCACTATCCCAGTTTCCTGTTGTACTAGTTGTTTCGTTTCATTTTGATTCCTCCTTAATATTTCATTTTCAAGAGAGAGATTTTCTATCTTGTCCATTAAGGATTTCTGTAGTTCAAGAATTTGTTTTTGAGAACTTCTTAATGTTCTTATCAATTTTTGAGATCTGCTTCTTGCATTTCTTCTATGTCATCATCCTCATAATCTTGAATTGGGGTGTCTTTTTCATTTGGGGGCATCATGGTGACTTCCTTGTTTTTATTACCTCGGTTTTTGCATTTGTTATTTGTCATATTGGAGATATTTGGTTTCTTCACTGTGGTGCTTTTTCTTGTTATACTATGACTCTAGATTAAGTGGACTGTCTGTTTTTGATGGAGCCTTAGAGGCTTGAGATGGGCGTGGCCTGAGAGCTCTGTTTGGTGTGCCAAAGGTGACACTCCCAGTTTAGGCATGGTAGATCTCTCTCTCTCTCTCTTTCTTTCTTTTTTTTTGATTCAAAAGGGAAGTAATTCTGCACAGCTGAAGGAAGTTGGAAGTAGTTAGCAGGCAAATGATATACCCACAGGAGCCAGAGATCGGAAGCTCTTTCCCAAGGACCACACAGGGAATCTGTTCTGCCCTCAGAGTGGGCTCAAATTCTCCTTCAGTCTCGCACTGGGTTGCCAAAGTGACGGAATTGTAGCGTCTCTGGAGAGTACTCACATGAATTCTGTGAGTTCTCTCCCCCACCGTCTCTTTTTTCACAGTCTCAGTTCAGTAGCACCAGAAATTTACTAGGTCCTAATCTCCTGTTAATTCGCCCCACCCAGAGTCAGGTTTTTCTGCTAGGCTCAGGGCCAGTGCAGATCTGAGGTCACTCTGCTTATGACGTATGTCCAAGATGGCACCTGCTCTTTGTCTTGCTCACCTTTGACAGGTGAGCAGAGAGAGAGAAACCCGTGTCCGTACCAGTCACCTTTTTTTTCTCTCTCTCTCTTCTAGTTAGCCTGGTGAACTTTTCCCCCTGGGGGGTCATTCCCTCTAGTCTCCTCTTTCTGCTTGCCTGCCGGTGTCTCAGGCTATTGAGGTTCGGCTCACCTCACATTCCAGCACTGGTGTGTTGAGTCTGCCGCTGGTGTCCCGAACTGTGGGCTCCCATGCTCTCCACACAGGTCCACTGTGAATCATGCGTTCCGGAAAAGTTTCTTCTGCTGTTTCTTCCCCTACTCTTCCTTGAACCTGCAGTATCTCCACTTTTATTAAATTGTCTCTCCCCGGACTATCAGTGTGCTCCCTTCCTATTCCGCCATCTTGCCACCTCCCACCATATTCACATTTTAAAGTATCAATTTTGCTAACATACGTATATTTTGTCACAGTAAATTTATAAAATGTGTTTCAAGATTTGTACTGCCTACACATGCAAACAAAGGTATATAGAATAAACACAGCCTTCTCTACCAGATCACTTAAAGCACTGTAAAAACATATTGTAATTGATGAATTTTTAAAAGAAAACTTCTTAGAATTCCACATTCCTCAATTATCACCAACTTTTCTATTGCTTTTCTTAGTAAAAATGGTTTAAGTTCTCTGAACTTATCCATATCACTCAAAATTCTATAGCAACCATCTATTGAAATGGTTCCTTAACAAATTCAATTATCAGCCACCTGTAAATCATTCAAGGTCATTGATATAGTGAAATATTTTCTTGCTATGACCCAGGGAAGATACAATCCTGTTTTTATTTCCAGAAAAAGTTATCACTGCTAACATTTTTGCAAAAGAAAGAAAATGAAGGATTTAGTTTACTTTTTTTATCCTGATCACATAAACAATTTTCATCATTCATTTGTAGCAGACTCCTGCATTAAAATCAATTAACTGAGTATTTCATTTAAAAACAATGGAGAAAAGCAATTAGCCTACTAATATAGACTGCATCTGTTGGTGAACTAAAGGTAGATATTTTGCGCCTCTGGACACATTTTTGAGGTACGCTTGATAGGATTTGTTTACAGACAAGAGAGGAGTTGTGAAAGAGATTAATCAAGAATTGCACTGTGGGCCAGTGCTGTGGCTCACTAGGCTAATCCTCCACCTGCAGCACTGGCACCCCAGATTCTAGTCCCAGTTGGGGCGCTGGATTCTGTCCTGGTTGCTCCTCTTCCAGTCCAGCTCTCTGCTATGTCCAGGGAGTGCAGTGGAGGATGGCCCAAGTGCTTGGGCCCTGCATCTGCATGGGAGACCAGGAGGAAGCACCTGGCTCCTGGCTTCAGATCAGTGCAGCGCACCAGCCATAGGCCATTTGGGGGGTGAACTAATGGAAGGAAGACCTTTATCTTTGTCTCTCTCTCTCACTGTCTATAACTCTCTCTCTCTCTCACTGTCTACTCTGCCTGGCAAAAAAATAAATAAGTAAATAATTGCACTGTGGATCTCAGCACAGCAACTGCAGAAGCTGCCATTAACTCAAGTAGGGAAGACTACCTAAATGACAGGTATGAGAAAGAATAACATTAGTAATATTTTGGACCTTTTGGGATTTAAATACACAATGGATAATCAAAGAGAAATCTCAAGTAGGCAGTGTGATATACCAATCTGAAATTAAGGAGGGGTTCCTGGGCTGGAGATACAAATTTGGAAACCATTAGTGCAAACAAGGATGTAAAAGTCATTAGAAAGAATATCAAATATTGAGCTCTACAGCACTTCTGTTTAAAAAGGAGGAGATGAGAAAAAATCAAAAGAAGCAGGCTATTATGGATACACTAGAAAAGCAATAGGAAAACTAGGTGAGTGATAGTTTTAATGCTTATTTCAGAATATTTATGAGTGATATGACCAGCATTTTCCATTTTTGATTTTTGAATGATAGCATTCTAGCTGGGGTAAGGTGACACCACACTGTAATTTGTATTTGCAGTTCCCTGATGGCAGTCATCCTGGAGTTTTTTCATCTGTCTGTTGGCCTTTTTTTTTAAGATTTATTTATTTATTTCAAAGTCAGAGTTACACACAGAGGGGGGGGCTTCTACCCAATGGTTCACTCCCCAAATGGCTGCAATGGCCAGAGCTGAGCCAGTCCGGATCCAGGAGCCAGGAGCCAAGAGCTTCTGGGTCTCCCAGGTGGGTGCAGGGGCGCAAGGACTTGGGCCATCTTCTACTGCTTTCCTGGGCCATAGCAGAGAGCCAGATCAGAAGTGGAGCAGCTGGGACTTGAACCAGCACCCATATGGAATACTGGCATTGCAGGCGGTGGCTTTACCTGCTATGCCACAGTGCTGGCCCCATGTTGGCCCTTTTTATTTCATCCTTTGAAAAATGCTTGTTCCTGCCCTTGCACATTTTTAACTGGATTATTTTGTTGTTATTGAGTTTCTGGAACTCCTTATATATTCTTGATATTAATCCTTTATTGGATGCATAGTTTTCAAATATTTTCTCTCATTGTTTTCATTACCTCTTCACTTTGTTAATTATTTTCTTTTTTGTGAAACAATTTCTTAGATTGATGTAATCACATTAGTCTATTGGTATTTGTTTTATTACTCGTGCTTCTGCTATCTTATTCAAGAATTCATTGCTTAGGCCAATAGCCTTTCCCCTATGTTGTTCATCAGTAATGTGATGGTTTCAGGTATTAGGTTTAGATCCTTGATCCATTGTGAGTTGATTCTTGTATAGGGAGTAAGATATAGGCTTGATTTTGAACTACAGCAGTGGAAATCCAACTTTCCAAACATCATTCATAGAAGAGACAGAATTCATTTCTAAAATATTTATTTATTTATTTATTTATTTACAAGACAGAGATACTGGTGGGGGGGGAGAGGAAGAGAGACAGAGAAAGAGTTTTACAGCCTGCTGGTTCTCTCTCCAAATTGCTGCAGTGATCAGGGCTGGGCCAGTTCAAATTCAAGAGCACAGAACTCCTTCTGGGTCTCTCACATGGTTGCAGAGACCCAAGGTGCATTAGAACAAAGGTGGATTGGAAATGGAGCAGCTGAGGCTTGAACCAGCACCCATATGTGATGCAGAAACTGCAGGTGGAAGCTTGACATTCTATGCCCCAGTGCCAGCCCAGAAGCAACTGAATTTTACCAAACTTTGAAGGAAGAACTGATCCCCATTCTTAAATTATTCAAAACAATTGAAAGGGATAAAATCAATCCAAATCTATTGTTTGAGACAAGAATTAGATCAATTACAAAAGCACAGAGATGCAATAAATAAGAACTATATACCAATATCCGTAATGGACATAGATTCAAAATCCTCAACAAAATGGTGAAATAAATCAATAAAATCATTAATAATACATCAATAAGACCCCAAGTAGAATTTATTCAAGGGATGCAGGGGTAGTTCAACATATGCAAATAAATAAATATGTTATTTAAAATCAATAAAATGAAAGATAAAGTCATTTGATTTTCTCAATAGATGCAGAGAACCATTTGATAAAATGACATCCTTTCATGATAAAAACCCTTAAAATTCGGCCGGCGCCGCGGCTCACTAGGCTAATCCTCCACCTAGTGGCGCCGGCACACCGGGTTCTAGTCCCAGTCGGGGCGCCGGATTCTGTCCCGGTTACCCCTCTTCCAGGCCAGCCCTCTGCTGTGGCCAGGGAGTGCAGTGGAGGATGGCCCAAGTGCTTGGGCCCTGCACCCCATGGGAGACCAGGAAAAGCACCTGGCTCCTGGCTCCTGCCATCGGATCAGCGCGGTGCGCCGGCCACAGCGCGCCGGCCGCGGCGGCCATTGGAGGGTGAACCAACGGCAAAGGAAGACCTTTCTCTCTGTCTCTCTCTCTCTCACTGTCCACTCTGCCTGTCAAAAAAAACAAAAAACCCTTAAAATTCAGGATAGAAGAAGCATACATTGACACAATCAAAGCAATATATGAGTAAACCACAGGCAGCATCCTATTGAATGAGGAAAATATGGGAGGAATTTCACTAAGTCTGGAACCAAAGATGACCATTTTCATTATTATTTTTCAGTATAATTCTGGAAGTTTTAGTCAGACATTAGGCAAAAAAAAAAAAGTGATACAAGTTGGAAAGGAGGAATTCCAATTATCCCTGTTTGCAGATAATATAATCCTTTATATACAGGAACCAAAAGACTCCACTAAGAGACTATTAAAGCTCATAATAGAATTAAGAAAATTTTCAGGATGTAAGATCAACACACAAGAAAACCAGTGTCATTCTTATATATGAACAATTCTCTGCCTGAGAAAGAACTGTAGGATTAGGCCCATTCACAATAGAAAAAAAAAAAAAAAAAAAAAAAAAAAAACAAACCTTGGGATAAATTTAATCAAGAATGTGAAACATCTCTACAATGAAAATTACAATACCTTAGTTAAAGAACACAAAAGACATAAAAATGGGAAAAATCTCTCATGTTCATAGAATGGAAAAAGTAATATCAAAATGTCCATACTACCCTAAGTAATTGATAGAGTCAAAGCAATCCTAATCAAAATACCAAGGACATTCTTCACAATTATAGAAAAAACTGATTTTAAATTCATATGGGAAAAAAAAAGACCCCAATTACTCAATTTTAAGCAGAAATGAAGCTGGAGGCATCAGAATACCAGATTCCAAGACATAATCGAGATCTGCTGTAATCAAAACAGCCTAGTACTGGAATAAAAATAGACATGTAAACAAATGGGACAGAATAGAAACCCCAGAAATGAACACACACATTGACAACCAACACTTGACAAATGAGCTAAAATAACTTCCTAGATGCAAATATTTTGAAAGACAAATGAGGAAGCTATTTTGGAGAAGAGTTTTCTGTTGAGAACAATAACTACTGACAGGTTGTATTAAATGACATTGAAGAAATGACCTCTAATTTTATAAAAATAACTGTCAATCTGGAGAGAACAAATTTTGAATGGTCAGGGGAGTGGAAATTACTGGAATCAGTTCAGGAGTAAAGGAAAAGGATATTTGAGACAATGTGTAAAGGCAGTCCTTTCACAGTCATCATTGCTAAATGACGTAATCATGCACAATCTAATTTTACTTATCTGTGTTTTCTAATCCTTAAATAATGGTTACAAATTATATTGGCAATACTTCAAAGCTTTTAAACTATGAAATGAATATATAGCAGTAAAAGGCAGATCAAGGTACTAAATGATGTACATCTAAAGCTGAAGAATAAAATGACTTCTTCAAAATTCCCAAATATGTATTTTTTAAAAGATTTATTTTATTTTTTATTTGAAAGCTCGAGTTACACAGAGAGGCAGAGAGAGAGACAGAGGTCTTCTATCCGATGGTTCACTCCCCAACTGGCCGCAACGGCCGGAGCTGCACCAATCCGCAGCCAGGAGCCAGGAGCTTCTTCCAGGTCTCCCACGTGGGTGCAGGAGCCCAAAGACTTGGGCCATCTTCTACTGCTTTCCCAGGCCATAGCAGAGAGCTGGATAGGAAGAGGAGCAGCTGGGACTAGAACCGGCGCCCATATGGGATGCCAGCTCTTCAGGCTAGGGTGTTAACCCGCTGAGCCACAGTGCCGGCCCCCCAAATATGTATTATGTATACTATTTATCATCTTGCTTAGATTTGTAGATACCATAAAATGTTTGAAAATCTTAAAGACTTGGTAATTCTACCCTAGTCAAATATAAAATTTCTTAATCATATTTAACTTTTGAATTACTTAAAAAATAAAAGAAAAAAGCAGAAAGAAACCTTATTTTATAATTAAAGATTTGAAAGTTTTATTTGAATTTCCACTTGAAAAATGTGGTGTGGCACACAATGGTATCCGTAAAATGGGTAATAACATGCATGCAAGATATTCTGAAAAGGAAGATTCACCACATTAGTAGTTCCTGTAGGCCAATTACATCTCTTTTTGTAAATAAAGAATCACTGGAATCCAACCACATCTGTTTATTTAAATCCCTTAAACTCAGGAACCTCATAGTACACAAGTTCTCAGATGTTGTCACAGGCTTATTCTAGCTTTACTTGCAGCTTTGTATAGAGAATTATAATTCTTTTTTTTTTTAAGATTTTATGTATTTGAGAGAGTTACAGACAGTGAGAAGGAGAAACAGAGAGAAAGGTCTTCCATCCAGTGGTTCACTCCCCAGATGGCTGCTGCAGCTGGAGCTGTGCCGATCTGAAGCCAGGAGCCAGGAGCTTCCTCTGGTCTCCCAATAGGTGTGGGGGCCCAAGGACTTGGGCCATCTTCTACTGCTTTCCCAGGCCACAGCAGAGAGCTGGATTGGAAGCGGAGCATCTGAGACCTGAATTGGCACCCATATGGGATGCCAACACTTCAGGCCAGGGCATTAACCCACTGAGAATTATAATTCTTAAAAATATAAAGCTGCTGAAAACCCAGTGAGAGCATTTCAGGCATGGAAAGCTAAGACACTGTGGCAAAAAAATGATCTACATGAAGGATCTCTGTGAGTGAGATCCCAGTAGAAAGAAGAGGCCATCAAAGAAGGATGTACTTTTCTCTTAAGGGAGGAGAGAACTTCCACTTTGCTTATGGCCCTGTCTAAATACTGATGGAGTTTGTGGACTCAAAAGGCTTCCATTGCCTTGCCAGCTCATGACAAGAGCCTCAGGTGATCACTGACATCATATATAGGAGTGTCTATTATTAAATTAACAACAGGAGTCACTGTGCACTTGCTCCACATGTAGAACCTCTGTCCTTAATGAATTGTACTATGAGAATTAATAGTAAAACTTGTCTTCAAACAGTACTTTATACTTTGTGTGTCTGTGTGGGTGCAAACTGTTAAAATCTTTACTTAGCATAGAGTTGATCTTCTGTATATAAAGATAATTAAAAATTAATCTTAATGATGAATGGGATGGGAGAGTCAGTAGGAGGTGGGACGACCTGGGGTTGGGAGGGTGGGTATGGGGGGAAGAATTGCTATATTCCAAAAGTTGTACCTATGAAATTTATATTTATTAAATAAAAGTTTTCTTTAAAAAAATAAAGATATAGTGTGTATTCCCTAAGAAGCTAAAAGGGCCTGATATCATTCAGACTAACCTTAGCATTTAAAGCTCTGGCTATATTTGAAATTGAATGATGACTACATGTGCTTGAAGATCCTCCCTCTTAGTTTCTTTTCAGTACATGTGGCTCAGGTAATCCTTGAGTGGGAAAAGAGAATGCTAAATCCTAACTTTCACAAGTTGGATTGTGGAAATGAGTGTTGCCACTTATCTGAAAATAACTGCAGTGCAGCTGTCATCCTACCACGGATTGTTCTGTATCAGTCAAATCCTGCACTTGGAGACTGCATGTATCCAACGTTCTCCCTTTGTGTATCTATTCCTTTGGGTATGTGCAGCCATATCTGTCCATCTTTTTTAAAGATTGGTTTACTTATTTAATTGAAAGGCAGAGTTACAAAGAGGGAGGGAGAAGAAAAAGAGAGAGATCTTAAATTAAAAAAAAAAAAAGTAAAGCCACAATGAAATAGATCCGCTATGGCCTTTTTTATGAAATGCATTTTTCATTCTCATAAACTCCATATTTTTCAAGATTTTTGCAACTGTTAACCTGTTTATATTTTCTTTTTTCTTTTTCTTTTTCTTTTTTTTTTTTTTTTTTGACAGGTAGAGTGGACAGTGAGAGAGAGAGACAGAGAGAAAGGTCTTCCTTTTGCCATTGGTTCACCCTCCAATGGCCGCTGTGGCCGGCGCACTGCGGCCAGTGCACCGCGCTGATCCAAAGCCAGGAGCCAGGTGCTTCTCCTGGTCTCCCATGGGGTGCAGGGCCCAAGCACTTGGGCCATCTTCCACCGCCTTCCCTGGCCACAGCAGAGAGCTGGCCTGGAAGAGGGGCAACCGGGACAGAATCCGGCGCCCCGACAGGGACTAGAACCTGGTGTGCCGTCGCTGCAAGGCAGAGGATTAGCCTAGTGAGCCACGGCGCTGGCTGTTTATATTTTCATAATATGAAAATCATTGGTGTTCATTATTTTCTTTGCTTGAGTTCAGATCCAAAACTTGAAGAAAGAAACTATTATGGCAAATTAGGCACAGTTTTTATGCTTGAGAGATTTCAGTATGTTGTGTATATTCAAACTGCTACAGCTTCATGCCTCCTGCTTCTGAAGCAGTGTATGCTGAGCACTTGAGAGAGACTGGTATGCATTTGCTTGTGTATTTTAATATAAATATGTAACTTCCTTTACACTCTATGTTGCTAACTCATAGTTCACATGTGTTGTTATCCTATTAATAATGGGCCTTGTAAGATTTGAACCATTTGCAAATAATAAATATGTACTGCTGCATATTAGTAATATTTACTTTTCTTATATTTACTTCTCTTTTATAAAGACCATTTTACATTCTTATGTAATATTTGATGCATACAAAAGAATATAATCAATATGCTGAGATACAAAACACAACAAACTAGCACTTCAAATCATTTAAGATTGGCACTGTATTTGTTTTTGGCAAGTGCTTGTTCTTTTATTATATATGTATATAATAAAATAAATATTACATATTAATATAATGAATATTTAATAACATAAAATCGTATAAATATGATAAAATATATTACATATATATATATAAAACCTTGTACATTTGGGAAAAAAATTCCTTAATGACATCTGATTTCCTGTTTATTCTACTTTGCTGAGCTGGCATGGCAAGGGATCTCAGCAATTATTCATTCCTCCCATTACTGGCACTTGTGAAGAGCATTGTGGTTATAAAATGAAAGCAGCATTCCCAATTCCTACCTGAAAACATAAAATGTTGCAAAAAAGGAATCTTTCCTGTAATGGAAACTAATCTGGGAGACATCTGTTGAAAAGGAATGAAAAGCACAAGTGAGCTCCACCTCTTACTGAATTGGGCAGGTTTTGCTATTGAGTTCCTCAGTTTCCATGAACTTACAGTATCAGCAGCAAACAAATGATAACATCAGTCACAACACACATTTTATATTATATGAATTTATGGTGGAAAGAAATTCCTACAAATATTTTTGTCAAAATATTGTGCTTGCTACCAAAATTAAGCATCTAAAAATGAAACCATCTAAACCTTGAATTATGTATTTAAAATAAATACTCAGGTGAATTTTTACAAACAGCATTTCAGTTACTCTGGGTAAATACAGTAAATCTCTATAATTCCATAGCATCTGGTTTCAGAGTCAACACAAAGTCAGAAAATTAAGCTGCCATGTACACAATAGCGAATCCATTCAAGGAACCAGCACTGCTTGCTATGAGGCAAGTGGTGGGAGCAGGCCAGGCGTGGGGGCAGGGAGGCATCAGCACCCTGTCCTGCAGCATAGACTTTGGCACCTGGGGAAATCTGGCAGAGCCTGGCAAGATGAGGCACCCCCAGCCTCCAGGACCTGCTGGGAAGCTGAGATACCTTGGCCAGCCCCAGAGTCCTTGGGTCTAATCTCAGAGCTGGACCCCATTGCTGATCTTGGTGTCTTCATTTCCAGCATCTAAGGCAGCCCACAAGGTGACCAATGGTCCAGGTGACTTCCTGTGTCCCCATGCCAACCCACTTCCCAAAGCCAATGCACCACAAGAAGATACAAAGATAAAGTTGTTTTAAAATGGGCAGTTTTGAGAACAGGTGCAAAGTCACAGCACCATTAAATCACAAACCGATTTAGGTTTGCTCACTGTCTCTCAGTCCTCCCCTTCCTCCCTGCTCCCATGACTGCATATTTTGCTGCTACTCTGATGGGGAAAAATGCAAAATGAGTTTTCTCTTTTGTGGTTTGAAGAGTTGTCTAGAGCTGGACTTGGGATCAAATCCAAGGTTTTCTTTTTCTGTGGAGTGTTGTAGCCATTACATCTACATGCTTGACTGTGAGCATCACTTTTCCAGGCCTCCCTGAGAGGGTGCAGTTTATTTTCACAAGTACTACTCAGATATTATCTTTCATCATAGAGCACAGCCACTGTTGGCATTCAGCTCATTTTTTTATTTGTAGACAATAAAATTCATTTGATCTGCCTTCTATATTGGATTTTTCCACTTAATATGTTTCAAATGATACATTTTCAGCATTTTGTCTGCTTTCCTCCTGTTACAAAGTTTACACTAGGACTGGAGGACCAATCCATGGCAGTTACTCATAAAGCCTCTATTAGACTTCAATAACTGACTGAGGCTTTCTGAAATTTTTTTGCCAAGTTGCAGTTTTTTCTCATCCTAAGCCACAAGCCTTCCCATATGTATCACCACAGTGACACCTAGAAGTTTAACAACAATTTGCTTGAAAATGTGGTGTTTTCAGAATTGGTGACTAATGATGGCACCATTCAAACACAAATGGGCTTGGGCTCACTTTCTGTTTCTCTGACCATTTCAGTTACTCAAGTGTATATAAACCCTGACAGCTCATGTGAATGCAAATTCTGCCATTTAGGGTTAGAAGTTAAGTGTAGGGCTAGGTATAGGATGAGTGAGTGTTAGGGTTAGTATTAGGACTAGGATGAGAGCTAGGATTGGTGTTAAGGTTTAGATTGAGTGCTATTATTAAGGCTATTGTTAGGGTTGGGGTTAGGGTAAGATTTAGAGCTAGGTTTATGTTTAGTGTTGGTGGTGTTAGTATTAGGCTTATGGCAAGAGTTGGGGCTAGTTGTAGGATTAGGGTTCTGTTAAGTTTAGGCTTAGGTCTAGGGTTAGATTAAAAGCCATGGTTAGGGTTATGGTTAGGGCTAGGCTTAGGGTTAGGGCTACACAAAGAGTTATGTTTAGCTTTTGGGTGAGAATAAGGATTAGGTCCAGGACTAGGGTTATATTTAGGATTCGATTTGTGATTAGAGTTATAGATAGGGTTAAGGCTATTGTTAGGCCTAGAGATAGAGCTAGGATTAGGGATAAATTTAGGTGTAGGGCTAGGGATAAAGTTAGAGCTGTGGTTTTATATACATTTTATATATATAATATAATATATAATATATTTTATATATATGGTTATAAATATTTATTGTTATAAATATGGTTATATATCTATAATATATAGAGAGAGCTGTGGTTATATATAATATACAGTTATAGTTGAAGTTAGGGTCATCATCACTAGGATGAGGCTTAGTCTTTGTGTTAGCATGATGGTTAGTTTAAGGCTGGTGTTAGATATAGCATTGAAGTTAGCATCAGGTCTATGGTCAAGTTCACACTGAATGCTAGTTTGTTTTAGGGTTAGGCCTAAGCAGAAAGATAGGATTAGTGTTGGGGTGAGATTTAAAATTAGTTTAAGATTAAGGTTAGATTTAGTTCTATGGTAAATTTTAGAGTTAGAGCCAGAGTTAGGACTATGGTTAGAGCTAGTGTGATAGTTAAAGTTAGGACTATGGATAGGTTTTAGGCCAGGGTTAGTGTTAGGGTTAAGGCAGAGTTAGGTTTAAATTTTGGTATTACTGTTAGGGTTAGAGTTGGGGCTCAGATTAGGATTAAGGCTAATGCTTGTGTTATTAAGGCTAAAGTTAGGGAAAGGATTAGTGCTAGTGTTAGAGTTTAGATTGGGGTAAAGCACCATGTTGGGATACAATTAGGATTTTGGCTAAGTATAGAGTTAAGGTAAGGTTATGGTTAAGATGAGGGCCAAACTTAGGGTTAATGCTTTGTCTAGCGATAGACGTAGTATTAGGCTTCAGAATGGGTTTAGATGTAGGATTAGGTTTAGGGTTAGGGCAAGGACTAAGGCTAGGGCTAGGGCCAGGGTAAGGATTAGGGCTTGGACTAATGTTATAATTTGGTTTATTTTTATAAAATAAAAAGCAATAAAGACATAGTAATCTGAATAGCAATCATATTAAAAACAACTTCCTCCTAATACATCTCATGCTGATTCTGAAACTGAGGTGAAACACTGGAATTTAGGTGGACCTACAGAACATGGACACAGGGACAGACCATATCATCCCAAACTGGCTACTGCCTAAAAATAGGTGTTCAATTCCAAGTTTTTAAAGGACATTTTAAAACTAACCAATGGCAGAGATATCTAGGTTAACATATCCCAACTATAACTAAACTAAGGAGAGAATTACTTGGTTACTTCCCAAGAATCTTTAGTTGATCTTTCTTAGTATTTGCTCTTCATTATGGTAGTTCAGTTATTTCCTTATGAACTATAACATTTGTTGAACCAGATAAACTAGAAAAGATAATATAAGGGCAGTTAAGAAAGGTTTGCAGAAAATGGAGCTAAAAGTTGTGTATTTTGTGAATTTTTTTAATCTATGTAGTTTTCTCAAAATAAACATTTCCATGAACTTTTTGAAGCATCCTCATCCATCTTAAGATACTCTTCCAGAAAGATATATCAACTCCACTGACTCATGTTACATATCCACATGAGTGGAGATGCAATCTGTAGGTTGTATCATCTTGATGTTTCTGTATGCCTTATACCACACAAAGAAGAGCCCTGTCTGTCTCTGACAAGATAATATTAATCTAATTCTCCAAGCGGGTACCCAGAATATCACAAAGGTCAGAAAGAAAGCCTCATTCAGTGTTACTGTGTTCACAGAGGATGGCATTTATTCCTTGGGAAGTAGCATCCAGACCATCATGATGGGACATCCCACCCCTGAGGTACAGGTCTGCTTCCACACCCTGCAGGACGCTGCTCCCAGAACCAGCACACAGGGCCACAGCTTTGACTCATGACGCTAAGGTCCCTCCTACCCCAAGAGCTAATTGAATATGAGTTAGTTTGAGGTGTCTTTTGATTCGCTCAATCATGGTTGCCAAGGCAACAGATTCATCAGGGTGCATGATCGACCCATTCCAGTATGTAGAGCAAAGGCTTCTCTGCAGTGACAGAATTTCAGATCTCTGGTAAAGTTATCTGTTTTGAGAGAGCTGAGCCACCACCTGCATCAAAGGCTTCTCAGTACAATTCAGGCGGATCCTTATTTTTCTCCTCACCAATCCTAGCAGAAAAAGAAGTGACAGGAACACCTTCAACTTCTCTCACTGCAGACACAACTTTGTCCATATCTTGGGTATGGTTAATGTTGAATTGTACTCAGTGGTTCCCTCTATAGGAAAGCCATGAGCTTTGGAAGGATATATATGCCTGGATGTGCAGGCTCCAAGTCCTTTGGAAAACCACTTTTTCAATCCCTGGGGTGCAGCATCATAGGCTGTGTGAAGAGAGTAGATGCCAACTCTGTTCTCCAAAGCCCGGAACACCAGGCGCCCCTTTCAGGATGTCCAGGTAATACACTTTATGTGTAGGAAAATAGGTGGAAGGTAGGAAAAGATGAGATCTGCCTTCTTATGCAGAGCCTCCCCCATCACCTGCTCAGTCAAGTCATTGGTCAGGAAGAGTGTATTTATAGTTTGTGGTGGCCTTGTTCCACCAGCAATCCAACATTGTCCCAACTCTCAGCAGAAGACAGTGATGCAAAGTCCTTCAAGGAGGAAACGAGAGTCTTCAGATCCATGAAGGAACGGGAAGAATTGAAGTTCAGAGAAAGGACAAACCAGACTGTCATGGGGACCAGGCGTAAGCAAGATGACAACATACAGCAATTTTTGGGCAAAACTCAATTTGAGTCCAGGTACATCTCCATAGCCTTTAATCTGTCTTTTTACATTGGATTTTGTTTTCTAAACATCGCTTTTCAAGTTGTATATTTGGATTGCAGAACAATTTGTAAGATGAATTTTTTTAACGTGCATTGCTAAAATGTTCTGAGTGAAGCTAATTGTCAACTTTATTAAGGAGGATTGCTTTCTGTCCACCTAGTGTAAAAATAAAATCAAGCAATGAAAAATGAGATTACAAATTTAAAGACAAAGAAAGATCTGAAATTAGACCTGATAGAAAATGAGGAGTCCAACAAAAATCCCATTATGTTGATTTAAGTCATGGCTGGCTTGTACTAATACCATATACAAATAAAAAAGAATGAAAGCTGCAGGTTTCATTTGAGATTCATCAAGTGTGAGGTATTATTTGAACAGCTACAAAGAAGCATTCAAGATGGAGAAGGAACTATAGTCTAAAGGTCATGGAAGACGTTCAGACTGGAAAGAGAAGTGTCTGATTACAGATGGCAAAATCAGTCAAGCAGAATCAGAGATTGGGATCAATGGGGGAATACCTAGATGGGTAATGTTAAGGAGAATGCAGATGGTTTCAGGAGGAAAATACAAGAAACCATCAGTGGAGTTCTGATAGAAACAGAGAGGAATTACCAGGGGAAAATCATATATAGTACTTTCAAATATGCCAAAGAAAAACATTTAAATGGGCGTTATGCATTTAGTGTAGTGGTTATGATGCCAATTTTTTTTTTTTGACAGACAGTTAGACAGTGAGAGAGACACAGAGAGAAAGGTCTTCCTCCCATTGGTTCACCCCCAAATGGCCACTACTGCCATTGTGCTGCACCAATCTGAAGCCAGGAGCCAGGTGCTTCCTCCTGGTCTCCCATGCAGGTGCAGGGGCCCAAGCACTTGGGCATCCTCCACTGCCTTCCTGGGCCACAGCAGAGAGCTGGACTGGAAGAAGAGCAACCGGGACAGAACCAGCACACCAACCAGGACTAGAACCCACAGTACTGGCACCGCAGGCTGAGGATTAGCCTAGTGAGCCACAGCACCGGCCTATGATGCCTATTAAGATACCCTAGTTCTACTTTAGAGTGCCTGGATGTGACTTCCAGAATCAATTAATTAGGCTTCTATCATTACCTCTGAGAGACTGGGACTACATTTCTGGCTCTTGTATTCAGTCTTGGCCCAGGTCTGGCTGCTGTGGGTGTTGAGGAATGAATTAATGCAAAAAAGTGTTCTCTCTACCTATATGTCTCATTCTTCCTAGCTCCCTTTCTCTTGAAGATAAAACTATTTTTTAGACATGACAAAAGATTCAATTAATGCAATGATTAGAGAATAGCCTTTGGCTCTGACTATAATTTATGTTACTGGTAAGTGTTTCAGGGTTTCAATTAAGACTAATTTCAGTAGGTTAAAATTCAAATGTATAGTAGAATGATTTGCCTGAAAATATAACATTAAAAAGTGTCTGTGCAACCTACATTAATAGACTGAGAAAAATGCATGGACAATTATTTAAGGCCACACAATAGATTTTGTCCTCCACATACTCCTGGTCTTATCTATATATAAGTACAGGCTCCAAAAGGCTATCAAAGATCATACTGTTTTAGCAATTCCAAAATAAGCTAAATAACCTGTTTATGCTTTTTTTTAATTTGACAGGTAGAGTTAGACAGTGAGAGAAAGAGAGAGAGGTCTTCCTTCTGTTGTTTCAGCCCCCAAATGGCAGCTACAGATGGCACTGTGCTGATCTGAAGCCAGGAGCCACGTGCTTCCTCCTGGTCTCCCATGCAGGTGCAGGGGCCCAAGCACTTGGGCCATCCTCCACTGCCTTCCTGGGCCACAGCAGAAAGCCGGACTGGAAGAAGAGAAACCAGGACTAGAACCCATATGGGTTCCAGTGCCCATATGGGATACTGGCACCGCAGGTGGAGGATTAACCAACTAAGACATGGTGCTGGCCCCTGTTTATATTTTAACACTAGGTAATTCTTGGCTCTGCAGCATATTGAGTGTTTATTTCCAGCCTTGAACTAAAACACTATGCACAACATCATCTTTATGACTCATAAAGGTTCTGTTTCAGAATACATCTCATAGGTATTTAGCAAATTTCCTCTTAATTTTTAAATTAATTTTTAAATTGAAATGTAACAAATATATCTTTTTGCTATAGCATCAGAAAGACAAGAGACTATCTAAAGCCATACAACCCTGAACCTCCCACCCCCAATCTCATCTGATCTTGGAAACTAAGTTGGGTCAGGCCTGGTTAGTACATGGGTGGGAGAAAGACAAGATATTAATTTGCTCTCAGCTTACATGGCTCTATTTTCTTATAACCGTGCCAACTTTATCTTGTTCATGTGCATTCTCTAATGATGAATGTTGTGTTTGCCATTCCATTTTAAGTAACAAATTTTCATAAAGGTCCTAAAGCACAATGTAAAATGAGCTGAGAAATGATGAAGTAGCAAGTTACTGAGATATATTAATTTCTCTGGTCTTAGAAACATGTAGACATGTAGAAGTCAATAGAACTATATCTGGAAGAGAAAGTGAAAGAAGGTGGTAGTTGTGGGGAGCAACTCGAACTAGACTAAGTTACTGGAATTAAGACTTATTCTATGCATCTGCTCTCCCACAATATGGCGCTGGGAGAGGAGGAAACAGCTTCTACACAGCTGCCTCTCACCAACTTGACAAGCTGCAGGAGCTGCTCCTGATTGGAGGAGAGCAGCGTGCTCCGCATGTGGGTAGCAGAGTTGGGATTGGTGGAAGAGGACTATAAAGGAGGAGAGAGACAACATGCACCAGGAACACCTGAGAAACATCTGAGCAGCCCCCGCGAGAGCCTGCCGGTGGTGTGCTGCTCCCCCACGGAAGTGGGGAAAGTGGCAGGGGGAGCCGCCCTTCCACGGAGGTGGAAGGATGGCAGCCCACCCGGGAAGAACCAGCAGCAAACCCGGGAAGGGCTGAGCAGACAAAAGAACAGCGCAGGGTCTAGTGTCGTTCCTCCGCGAAGAGGGGGAGCGACAGTAGTGAGAGAACTGGTCAGGATTGTACCTACATTTCACTGTGCAAAACAAGATTATGATAGAAATGTATACAGAATAACAGATATATAAGCTGGAAGAACAAAAACAATAAACCTCCCTATGCAAGAATAGTGTTTTACCCATGATTACAGGCTGGAAAGAATTCTTGAAAGGGCATACACAATTTATTAATTAGCAAAGATTAAACACAACTTAGTTTCATGAAGACATTCATTTGCTACTGATTTTGTAAAAAATGTAAGTTAGTAAATGTGGTGGAATGAGAAGGCCATGCCAAGGTGGCCACTGGCAAGCGAGTGTCAGTTACTCAGGAATGGCTTTGAAACCCACTTGGCAATGGAGCCTGCCTGGCAACAGGCTGTGATTGGTTGGGGCATAGGTTACCCCTTGACCAGATTGGCTGGTCTTGGCTATATAAGATGTTATTCCAACTGTAATAAACGAGTTTGCGGGCTGCTCGCCTCAAGCCTGCTTTCACCTGACTCCTGGGGTCTATGTGGTGACTCCGCACCTCTTGCCCCCACCATGCTGCTCCTCTCAGAAATGAATCCACTGCAACATTGTTGAGAAATCAACAGCAACAAGTAAAGATAATATAATTTTAAGAATTATTACCCAAATTAATTACAGAATTGCAAAGAAAGATCATGTGTCACTAACAACTGAACAATGGAAAATAATTCAATGATATTAACTATGTTCCTCTTAATACAGGGATACCCTGGGGATGCCATGTTAGCATTTTTCAATAGAGTATCTCCAGATTTTATGTAGCTAAAACTCCATAAAAAGCATGCATGTTGGAGGATTCAAAGAAGGTGGAATAGGGAAGGGCATATACTAGTGGTAACTAGTTTCAAAAAATGTTGGAAGTACATTATTGGGGAAGAGTTAGAGAAAACTGCGGTGGAAATTCTACAGGAGAGAAACACCACGGATCAGTGTGGAAGATGCAGACATGCAACATGAACACAGACACAACATGATGCCAGCAGCCAAGAGGAGGAGAAAGCACCAGCTTTGGAGAGTGAGGTGAGATCAGACTGCAGCAACCCATACCACTGGTGATGTAGACAGAGGGAGATGTTGACATGAGCCTGGCCTGGAGCTCTGAGGGGAAAGTGTACCCACTGACCCAGTAAAAAACTAGGGGGGACATGTTTCTCTCACTACATTCACTAAGCAATGGTGCCCAATAACCAGTTGAGAGAAGGTGGGCACCATTTTGGACAGAAACAGAAGATGCAGAAGCTCTAGTGCACGTGCCCAGCACCTGGCTGAGACAAGATGCCATCTACTACCAGTACCAGTGGCAGCAGCTTGAATGCGTGCAACTTGCAACTGATGGGGAGAAGGAAGCATTTTGGTTGGTGGCTATTGTGCATGTGTGTGATCTAGATTCTAACAGAAGGAAAACTCCATGTTTCCCACTGACTTTGAGTCTGGCTGGCAAATTGACTAGAGTCTGTGCACTCACATATTACTGAGGTCCCCCCAATCTCTCAACATGTCACAGGCTCCAATGCTCAAACTGTCAAGGCTCTTGGAATGTCTCTGCCTCTCTGTGAATGAGACAGTCTAGCAAGGTGGATCAAATCCTCTGCACCCATTGACAATGGGAGCCCTGTGTGCTGAGACTGTGGAAACCCTGTGACTGCATAAGAAGGCACAGGATATAGCTGGTTCTCTGGGCAACCAATGTGAGCTGCTCTACAGGCTCTTATCAAAAGAGAAAATTTTAAAAACCACAGGCAAGTGAAAAATGCTCAATATCACTAGTCACCAGGGAAGTACAAATCACAATCACAATGAGGTTTGACCTCACCCCTGTCAGAGTGGCTCTCAAACAGAAATCAACAATCAACACATGCTGGCCAGGATGTGGGGAAAAGGCATCTTAATCCACTATTGGTGGGAAAATAAACTAGCACAGCTGTTGTGGTAGATGTATGGAGACACCTCAGAAACTTGAAAGTAGATATAGCATATGACTCAGCAATCTCAATCCTGGGAATTAATCTAAGTGAAATGAAATAGGCACATGAGGGGCCAGCACTGTGGTGCAGTAGGTTAATGCCCTGGCCTGAAGTGCTGGCATCCCATATGAGCACCAGTTCTAGTCTTGCCTGCTCCTCTTCCAATCCAGCTCTCTGCTATGGCCTGGGATAGCAGTGGAAGATGGCCCAAGTCCTTGGGCCCCTGCACCACATGGGAGACCTGGCAGAAGCACCTGGCTCCTGGCTTCAGATCAGTGCAGCTCTGGCCATTGCGGTCATCTGGGGAGTGAACCAGTGGATGGAATACCTCTCTCTCTATCTCTACCTCTCTCTGTAACTCTGTATTTCAAATAAATTAATTAAATATTAAAAAAAAAGAAATAGGCATATGAAAGAGCTATCTGTATCCTCATGTTCATTGTAGCTCAATTAACAATAGCTAAGATATGGATTCCACCTAGACTTTTATCAACTGATGACTGGATAAAAACATTGTGTGTATATATATATATATATATATATATATATATATATATATATAAATAAATAACTACTCAGCTATAAAATATAACAAAATCCTTTGTTTTGCAACAAAAATGAATCCAATTGAAAACCATTAAATTTAGTGAAATAAGCCAATCCCAAAAAGACAAACACCTTATGTTCTCCTTGATCTGTGGTAACTAATAGAGCAGCAAAAAATGGAACGTATAGGAGTGAAATTGGCATTCTGAGAGTTTATGATTGTTTACAGCCCTTGTCTCTACTGCTGAACAACAGTGCTGTACTCTTTACTTAGTATAGGGTGAATCTTAAGAGTAAAAAGTCCACTGAAAGTAGATCAGTGTAGAAAGTAAGAGAAGTAGGGCTGGAGTCCACTGAAAGCAGATCAGTGTAGAAAGTAAGAGAAGTAGGACTGGCACTGTGGTGTAGTATGGAGAACTGTGCCCAATTTCAGTCCCAGAGGCTCCACTTCCAATCCAGCTCCCTGCTAATGTGTCCGGAAAATATCAGATCACTCAGGGGCTTGGGCCCCTGCAACCACATGGGAAAGTTGGAAGAAGCTCCTGGCTCCTGGCTTTGGACCAGCCCATCTCCATCCATCGCAGCCATGTGGGGAGTAAACCAGTGGATGAAAGATCTCTCTCTGTCTCTTCCTTCCTTTGTCTTTGTAACTTTGCCTTTCAAAAAAAAAAATGAATGGATCTTTAAGGAAAAAATCAGACAGGGAATTAGAGAGAAAGGATGAGAGGGGATGTGTGGGTGGGAGAGAGGATAGGGTGGGAAGTATCACTATGTTCCTAAATCTGTATATATGAAATACATGAAATCTGTTTACCTTAAATTAAAAAAAATAAAAACTGACATTTAATTTCAATAGCTGTAAAATAGAATAACTACAATAAAAAGTTCTACTTGTAGGCCTAATAAATTGGAATAGTAATAAAAATGTAATATAATTTTAAAAAAGGTCTGACTTTAACATGTATCATCCCAGATGATGCATTGAAAACCTAATATCTGGGACTGGTGCTGTGGCACTGTGGGCTGAGCCTCTGCCTGTGGTGCCAGCATCCCATATGGTTACCAGTTCATGTCCTGGCTGATCCTCTTCCAATCCAGCTCTCTGCCACTTGTGAAAGCAGTGGAGAATGACCCAAGTGCTTTGACCCCTACATTAATGTGAGAGACCTGGAGGAAACTCCTAGCTCCTAGGTTCAGATTGGGCAAGCTCCAGCCATTGTCACCATTTGAGGAGTGAACCATCAAATGGAAGACCCTTCTCTCTGTCTCTCCCTCTGTCTGTAGCTCTACCTCTCAAATAAACAAAATCTTAAAAAAAAAAAAAAAGTCCCCAAGACAATAGTTTCAACCCTCAGGAATAGATTGACAGCAATTTTGAAAGGGCCTTGAGGTGATAAGTTTTATCTCTTACACTCTCTCTCACCATGTAATGACTTCTGCCAAGTTAAGTTACAGGAATATGGCCCTCTCCTGATGGGGCCTCTTGATCATGGACTTCTCATATGGACTGTAAGATACACTTTTTCTTTATACATACACATTGTACACTGGTTTTGTAACAACACAAAATAGACTAAGACTAAAAATAGATCAATACATATTTTCTCATCTTTAGGAAAGAGAGAAGGAAAATGGAGAGCCAGCGTGTGGCTTAGCAGGTTAAACTGCTGCCTGGAGTGCTGGCATCCTATTTGGGCACTGATTCTAGTCCTGGCTTGCTTTACTTCTGATAACTCCTTATTAACATGCCTGGAAAGGCAACAAAAGATGCCCTAAGTACTTGAGAGTGTGTACTCATGTGGAGAATTGGATGAAGATCCTGACTTCTGGCTTCAGCTTGACCCAGCCCTGGACATAGCAGCCATTGTTGAGTGAAACAATGGATGGAATATTCTCTCTCTCTCTCTCTCTCTCTCCCTCTGTCTCTCTCTATTTTTCCCTCTCTCTCTCTCTCCTTGTCTCTTCCCCTCTCTCTGTAATACTGCCTATTAAATAAATAAATCTTTAAAGCAAAACAGAACACTAGCTTCTGGAGGATATCATGTTAATTTAAAAAAAAGAGAAGGAAAATGCACAGAACGTTAGAAAGGCATGAGACTATTAAGTTTTTATTTTAAAAATTTTTTAAAGATTTATTTACTTGAAAGTCAGAGTTACAGAGAGAAAGAAGGAGCAGCAGCAGAGAGAGAGGGGTCTTCTACCTGCTGGTTCACTCCCCATCTGGCTGCAACAGCTGGAGCTCCACTGATTTGAAGCCAGGAGCCAGGAGCTTCTTCCAGGTTTCCCAAGCTGGTGCAGGAGCTCAAGGACTTGGGCCATCTTCTACTGCTTTCCTAGGCCATAGAGAGAGCTGAATTGGAAGTGGAGCAGCTGGGACTTGAACCGGTGCCCATATGGATGCCAGCTCTGCCAGCAATAGTCTTACCAGTTGTGCCACAGTACCAGCCCCATTTTTTTTAATTTAGTTCATGTCTGTTCTCTAATGAGAATAGGGAAGGATTTAAAAAATTTTTTTTTATTTGAAAGGCAGATTTACAGAGAGGCAGAAAGAGAGGGAGAGGGAGAGGGAGGGAGGGAGAGAGAGAGAGAGAGCGAGAGAGAGAGAGATTGTCTATCCACTTGTTCACTGCCCAAATGGCTATGAACAGCCAGAGCTGAGACAATCTGAAGCCAGGATCCAGAGCTTCTCCTGGGCCTCCCATGTGATTGCAGGGTCTCAAGGACTAGGGCCATCTTCCACTGCCTTCCCAGGCCATAGCAGAAAGCTGAGTGGGAAGTGAAACAGGCAGGACTTGAACCAGCATCTATAGGGGATTCCAGCACTGCAGGCAGTGGCTTTACCCACTAAGCCACAGTGCCAGGCCCATGAGATTATTTAGCAACCAACATAAGAAGCATACTTCAAAAAGTTTGCAGAAAGTTGAATTAAAAATAAGAGAAGACTGAAAATAAGCTGAAGAATAAGTAATCACTTTACTGGAGAAAAATTAATTTTATTTGATCTTGGAAATATATAGATGTCCTTATGATCATAACTGGAAGAGAAGATGAATGGAGAGAGTTGTGGTATGCTTTTGTACACTATTAACTATCTGTTTTAATTGAGTGGTTGCAGTAGCTCTGATTGGATCTGGCTCTGGTTGAAGATCTCAACTTGGTGGCTGTTTTAATTAGACTAGGCGCTATAGGAGGTTCCCAGCACTCTTGGTGAAATGGCGCACCTACCCAACCCCACAGCCAGTCCTGCTAGGCCCCGGCGTGTGCAGTCTTCCCTGTAAAAGAGGGACCATAGCCTTTCTCTGTGCTCTATTCCAGCCAATGTGGCCTGCCGCACCCATGCAGGCCTAGCCAGATATTTCCTGGGAGAGTGCTGCCCAGGGCTGCTTTTTTTCTCCCCATTTCCAATTCAATACCACTCCTCACTAGGAGGGGGGCAGAGGAAGTGCCTTTGGCTAGTGCTGGCCTTACCTAAGGGAACAAGAACCTTCATCCATTAACCCTTTCCAACCTGATGGGTTTTTCTCTTTACAGTTAATGGAAACTTAAACAATGGGCTCATATGCTGATGATCAACTCTTTTCTGTGCTACTGTAGCTAACTTATCTAATGAGAGTTTTCATGTGTCTTGAAGGTTTCATGTTTTTCTATTGCCAGTATGAGTATTGATTGGAAAAACTGCAATGCGAAGCTGTTTAGGTTATTTTCCTGTTTTAATGTTTGAGGATTACCTAACTGATCAGATCTAGCCCACAGTCTTGGTTAAACATACTAATTTTTAACTAAAGCAGTTTGAGTCTCTGACATTTTAAATTCTAAACCGAGTCTTTCAACTTTGGGGCTTCCAGTCGGATCCCTGGAACTCTCAAAGGATGAGACTCACAAATTTGTTAAAGTACAACTGTTTGAGTCCATTCAAATTATACAATGTTAGAGTTGGATTGCTCTTGCCACCCCAAAAACACTCCAAGAGACTTTCTCTCATGCAATTAACAAAGGGTAAGGTTTATTGATGATCCGACATGTCAGGGGCCCCCATCCCAGTACAGGCGAGCGGCCCCAAATAGTCTTGGCTTGGGGTTTTTATACACGTTTAAACAAAGAAAATCAATCATTGCATAGATCAGACAGAGGTATAGAGTAAACAATTGATACAAGTTAAGTGATTTTACAACCAGTTGATTTATGAATACAGGGAGTACAGGATATCGAGTAAGGGCCTGATTAGACCTCAGAGAACCATATGGCCTATACAGGGAGTATCAAAAAGCCTCCTATTGCCAAAAGGGAGGGCCACACAACAAACACAACAAGGTTGCAGGAACTGCCTTGATGATACCTAGGAATGCAGCCGAATGGTGATAAGGGACACATGGTGGGGTAAGAGTTCCAGGAGGCAAAGAGATATACGGTGACTTCTTCTATCTTACTTAGGTGAAACTAAGGTTACGCTCACATTGGGGTAATTTACTGACTAATTAACTTTATAGAGAATGGCTATGCAGAGCAAGTCTAACGAGGTCAGGAAAGTTCACCAGAGGAGGTGGGGGGGGAGCGGCTTTTAACTTTTTAACCCTTCAACAAAGTATATTAAAATGTAGTAAATGATGTCAGATCTATGTTGTATTCATGTTTTTGATTTTCAGCTAGAGTAGTCTTATAAAAATGAGAGTAAATTCTGTGTATACAAGCCCTTATGTTGTTAACTAAAGTAAGCCAATACAGATTGGTTCAGAAAATTGGGTTAATGCAAACGCCCTGCCCTTTGGTTCACTTGCTCAGTTTTACATTTCTTTGATATGCTTTAAACTTGTTTCTCTTAAGGATAAAGATCTTTTCAAAGCTGTAACCATGCACTAGTGACTGTGTTTGCTGCTCAGGAGGTGTTGTCCTTATGTTTCTTAAAAGCATGGAAATGTAATTTTGACTTTTAATTCAGATAATGGTGTGGTATTCATTAATAACTCAGTGTCTTAAGTCATCTAGGCATCGGTGCTAAGTAAAACATGAAAAACGTATTATGTGTACTTTTCACGTCTTTGATAAGAGACTGAGTTTGTCAGCATGTGTTCTCAGAGGTTGTCCATTCATGACAATTCAAAACTATGGAAAAGTAACTACGGGTGTAAAGTTTCAGAAGGTGTGAGCAAGTTATGAAAAGTTGTAAAAAGTTTATGATTTTAAAATATTGTTTACAGGGTTTTCTATAAGTTGAGTGTTAATGCCAAAATTACACTGACCTAAATTTACAACAATGGGGTTATTTTTTTAAAAAAAGTGTACTAATGTTAGTAAATATCTGAAAATGGTCTGAATCATAAATCTTAATCTGTTTTTGCAAAAACTATAACGTCTCTGTTTAACAGTGTCTGCTTAATCAGTTACTCTGCCATTTCTAAAATTAGGTCCTGTAAGCTCTTTTTAACTCTGTTAAATAGTTCTGAGTTATGTGATGATTTTGTGTACTAACTCTTATGTTCAAGTTTTTTTTTTTTATTATTTCTGGTCTATTCAACAACAAGAAATATAGAATCCATATTCTGCCAAAGTAATCTGTGTACTCTACTGTCTGTTAAGTTATGATTGATAAAAAACATTAAGTCTTAAAAAGTTATGTTAAATGTTGTTATGATCAGATCTGGTCTAAAAGTGTTAAAATTGCCCTAAATTAGTTAAGGAATTCTATTTTGACCAGATACTCTAAGTTCTCTAGGCACCTTCAACAGACTTTCTGAAAATCAAAGTTTTAAATTCTCTGGACTTTTGATACCTCCAGAGGGGCCCCTGGAGATGTCAAAAGATATATCCCTCATCTCACAGAGATAATAACCAATTGGGCTGTTTAGATTAAAAGTGGTGCCAAGATGTAAAATGATGCTAAACTTCAGTTTCTTTCTAGCTGCTCCAGTCTCTGGCTCATAAGCCAGATCCTTTAAAGGAAGACTGACAAAATCTAAAAAGCGTCCCGTGGTCCTGATTTACATCACCTTAATGCCCAGACCTTAGGACTAAGATATGGAATCACCCAGAAACAGGCAAGGCAAATTGTAAAATCCTGCCCTTCCTGTGTTACATTTCTCTGGGTCCCTCACTATGGTGTATAGCTTTGGCAGATGGATGTTACCCATTTCCCTAAATTTGGTAAGCTAAAATACATACATGTCTCTTTAGATAACATGTTCAGGTTTTGTTTTTGCCACCCCGCAATCAGGTGAGGCTGCCAAACATGTCATCTCTCATTGGCTTCAGGCCTTTGCTGTTTTAGGAAGCCCTATACAAATAAAGACTGATAATGGCCCAGCGTATACTTCCAACTCTTTTAAGCACTTCTGTACTAACTTCCACATCTCTCATATCACCAGGATTCCTTATAATCCCCAGGGACAAGGTATTGTGGAACATGCACATGCCACATTAAAAAAAAAAAATCATTTACAAAAAATAAAAAAGGGGGAATATGGGGCCATAGCACATTCCCCGCAAAAATGGCTATCACATGCTCTCTTCATCTTAAATTTTTTAATACTGGATAATCAGGGGAAATTTGCAGCTGATCGTCACTGGCATCCTGAAACCGAAAGACAACAAGTCTATGTGAAATGGAAAGACCCTGTAACTGCTCAGTGGTATGGACCTGACCCTGTTTTAATATGGGGACATGGACATGTTTCTATATTCTTAAAGAAAGACAATGAAGTGCGGTGGTTACCTGAGCGACTGGTACAGCAAACAATGTCACGAAGCAGCCCCTTGATCATCATGATAACATTGCTGATCGGGATCCTGGCTCTCCGGCTTACATCAAGCCAAACTTATGTTACCACCTCTGTTGGTTCACCGGTAGTTCTAAATTGTTCATGTACTTATGATAATGGAATTAAAACAGCAGGGTTTGTACAATGGGTAAGGAACAATCAAACCTTGTTCCATATTGGGAGGGATATAGTTGAGAATCAATGGCTTAATGTGACTGATCAATCAAAAAGGGAGAATACTGATTTTAGCATATTAAAACTGGTCACATTGTCAGACTCCGGGGTATACCTTTGTCAATTCTGGAAAAAAGGCCTCGTTGATGTATTGGTTAAAACTGTTAAAGTAACTCTTATGGTCAATTCCTCCTTCTCTGTCGAAAGTAGCAATTTCTGGCTACATTTAGCTGCCTCAGCTAATACGTCATCCTTTTGTGTAAATACAGCCGATTCTCCTACAGACCTGTTAACTAACAATATCCTGGGAGTTCCTTCTACTAAAAAGGAGTTTACAAAAATTACCGGCATAAATCCTACTTCTCTAAAAATTAGCAATTCGACCAAAAGGTTATACTATGTGCCTTGGCAATTAAACAAAACTCAGCTTTCTCGATTCAATGGGAGCGAAGCTCCTAAAGGATGGGTTTTTCTGGGTGGTTATTATGCATATAGCTCTCTAGCTCCTCATGATAGGGGTAAATGCTCCCTTGGATGGGTTGCACCCCTCCTCAAACCTGCTGATAAGAATCTGTACAAAAGAAGATATACGCGTATGATTTATGAAGGATGTACTGATAATTTCCATGTTCCCGGGGATTGGGAAACTTTTTTCCTTGCTGCCTCCATGGCAGGAGCTGCTGGGCTTGCTTATGCAAACACGGATTAAGAGAACTAGCATGTATTGTTACGAAAACTGTGAACACGACTGCTGCTGCCTTAGCCAATATTGCTGAGGAACTGTTACTGGAGAAATTGCAGGGTTCTTGTCTTTGCGCAAGAAAGAATTCAGGCGTGAGACAGAGAGTAGTGGGAGGTAAAATAACAAGGTTTATTAGGGAAGGGACATCCTTAAGGATGGATGGGCACCCCTCCAGACAGAGCCTGAGAGACTGGGTCAGGGGGGGGGGGGAGTGAGGTTACATGATGAGAGGAGAGATTACACCTGGCCAGACCAGGCGGGTGGCTCAGCAGAGAGGCTGAGTGCACAGTCCAGTTGAGGCCCAGGGTTTTTAAGGAGATGGGTCTTTGTCTTCACACATCTCCTCCTGAAACAAAGGATTTTATGGCTGTAAATACTAAGAAGCTCCTATCTGAGTTTTCCCTTGAAGGTATCAGACAAGAGGAAGTCTAGCTGGCACCATCCTGAGTTTAGAGGAAGGGTGAGCAGGACCCCCTAGAGAATGGGGATCCAGAGCATGGTGTTTGAAATGCAGATACTGGGCTGCACCTGGGAGATTGTGGAAGATTTGTCAGGCAGAAGGGGCAGGGATCTCTGCCTGGCAGGTTATCAGGTAGAAGGGGGCAGGGCAGGATGCGAACACTGGGCTGCCCTTGAAGCATTATCGGGATAGCTTTCAGATGTAGATGCAGATGCTGGACATAGAAGTCTTCTCCGGAGGCCTTTGTCACACACACATAAGCTCATACCTAACTTTCTGCCTAACAGAACTTGATCAGGTCCGGACAGGTGTGTTGCTCATCCGGGCTGCCATTGACTACTTACTACTGAAAGATCGTATAAGCTGTGACTTGATTCCTGGAGGTTGCTGCTTTACTATCTCAAATAATGTTCCTTACATAAAATATCTGGTACAGCAGCTAAAAGTTGAACTTCAGCATATGTTTCTAACTAATCCCTTTTCTTTTGGTGGATCTCAATGGACCCCCTGGTTTTGACGTTGCTGGGTCCTTTATTGCTGCTCCTGCTTTTTCTTCTGTGCCTCCCCTGTATATTCTGAGGCCTCTCTGTGTCATTTGGTGCCATTTGGTCTGAGATTTTAAAGTTGCATTCACAGCTTCACCCCCAAGCCAAAAAGGATGGCATTGAATTCCAATGATGGGTAAGACTTGGTCTCCTTGTACCAACCTAAGACAGGAGCCTCAGAGGATGTCTTGGGTGTCCAATGACGGGTAAGGACAAGAAGAGACATGGGCAACCTAAGACAGGAACAATGCCTCAAAAAATATAAAAGGGGGAAATGTGGGCAGCCACAGGCAGTTGCCCCTTTTGTTTACACTTAAACATATGGATGGAGACATCCTGGCACAGACAAAAGGCTAAGGAGATTCCAGGAAGAGGCAGGAAGAACCATATCTCACTGCTAAACTTCTCACAAGAGATGGTGTAGATAATCAGTCACACCTGAAACCTGCATTTATCACCTAGGTGTTTTATTATACCCTTGTAATCAATGATTGATAACATTTTGTGATCTGTTAAGCAGAAGAACCTTATTGGGAACCCTTTGTAACACCAAAAGTCTTTTGGATATGTAAATCTTTTGTGTGGCTTCTTGTGTATGACTGGTCATGTTTAAATACTACTGGACTTGTTGAATAAACGAGCCTTGATCAGGATTTGTCTTGGCTCCATTCTTTGCGTCCTTGTCCCCACATTCCCACTCTCTGTTTCAGGAAACTCAGTTCTTTGTGCTGCATGCCAGCACATGCCACAGTGCCAGCCCCTATGTATAACTCTTATGGCATCAGTAGAGACATTATGTCATATTATCCATTCCACATGAAAAGGGAATGGTGATGTGAATATGTGAAAACACTCAATCCATGCATGATGACATGAAGTACTCATGAACAAAAAATTGTATAACTTTTAAATATAGACAGATACACATATTAAGTAATTTTGTAAAGATGAGTTTAGTTAGACCAGTATAAATACACTAGTCATATGCTCTGTCAGATGCAGTCACAGGATCTGCAAATGTTTGGAGTTACCAAGTTTACATCCTTAACCAGAAGACATGGTGAATGAGATTTTAGAGTCTTTTTTAATGTATGATTAAATGAATAACTACAGTGAACTGGAAAATATGAATAAGAGGTTGGTGTTATTGCAAATGGGTCCAATAGAGGGGGAATCCTCTTGCAGTACTACAAATGAGTCATATAGAACAATAGTGTGAATAAGCTAGAAGGTGATATTCCAGATAAAATTTGCATCTGATATGCACCCCTAAAGATGTACATGTTTAGGATTCTGAGCTTTGAAAATAAGTACACATGAATGCAAATTCTTGCCATGTTATATTTTGCAAGGCAATTTTGTTTTATTATGAAAAATTTGACCTACATTTCTCCTCACACAGAATTAAGAATTCAATCCATAAGTAGAGGTGTACTTCAAAGATTAAATAAGAAAAAATATACAAGACCCCATGGATATGCTTTTAATTAAACAGCATTTGAAAAATTTGTTCTCTTGCCATAGGTCATGGGACTCCAAATCCCATTAAGTTGACATTTACCAATGCCATCTTACTAGTTAAAGTGATCAGTTTAAGTTCATAATTGATCATAAATATAGCATTAAATGTCAAAGGGATTACATTAAAAAGATCAGTGCCTGCTAATAATAATTGATAGAATTAAAAAGCAGAGAATGATCCAACATGGAAAATAGGATACACAGCAGACTCATAGAATGACAAATGCCCTAAACAGCACTCTGGCCTCAGAATCAGCCCTTAAGGCATTCAGATCTGGCTAAAAAGCCCATGAGAGTTTCTCAGGCATGGAAAACCAAGAGACTGTGGCAAAAAATGACCTAAATGAAAGATCTCTGTGAGTGAGATCCTGATGGAAAGAACGGGCCATCAAAGAAGTAGGTACCTTTCTCTGAAGGGAAGAGAGAACTTCCACTTTGATTATGGCCTTGTCTAAATAAGGTCAGAGTTTGTGAACTCAAGAGACTTCCATAGCCTTGGCAGCTCATGACAAGAGCCTCGGGTGATTACTGACACCATAAATAAGAGTGTCAATTGTTAAATCAACAACAGGAGTCACTGTGCACTTGCTCCCCATGTAGGACCTCTGTCCTTAATGTGTTGTACTATGAGAATTAACTGTAAAAGTAATCTTCAAACAGTACTTTGTACTCTCCCTGTCTCCCTCTGTCTCCTTCTCCCTCTCTCTCTTCTGAAAAGTCTGACTTTCAGGTAAGTAAATCAATAATTTTTTAAAAAAGAAACTAGGAAAGCAGAACAGTTTCAAGAAAAAAAATTTTAATAAGGACACCAGAACAAACTATAAATGTGCTACTACTGCAGTTTTGTCACTATGATATACTAAAAGAAAAGTAATTAATGTCTATTATCATGTACTAATTTGAATGGTTGATTATTGGTAATTAGAATTCAGTTTTAAATGAAAACATTTCAAGTGACAATATTCATCAGCCTAGTAGAAAAAGGTTGAAACAGGCTGGCGCCATGGCTCACTAGGCTAATCCTCCACCTGTGGCACTGGCACTCTGGGTTCTAGTCCTGGTTGGGGCGCTGGTTCTGTCCTGGTTGCTTCTCTTTCAGTCCAGCTCTCTGCTGTGGCCCAGGAAGGCAGTGGAGGATGGCCCAAGTGCTTGGGCCCTGCACCCACATGGGAAACAAGGAGGAAGCAACTGACTCCTTGTTTTGGATTGGTGCAACGCCGGCCGTAGCAGCCATTTGGGGGGTGAACCAATGGAAGGAAGACCTTTCTCTCCATCTCTCTCTGTCTAACTCTGCCTGTCAAAAAAAAAAAAAGGTTGAAACAAAGCACTCTCTCTTAATCTCACAAAGTCATGTGAATAGAAGGCACATCTGATTCATTCTATTAGGCCTTCCTAAAATTTAAATTTTTTTTTCTGACAACAGTGAATTTGGCTCATCATAGAAAATACTTTGAAGGCTCTTGTTAAAATTGTCCCTCTTTGAAAAAGTAAATTTTACTGCATGAATCTACAAGAGGTAAATTTTTGATTTACAAAACATTGGAAAACCAATTATGCTTAGTCTCTAATTTCTGATTTACTTTATAGAACAGAAATTACACAGAAAAATTTCACTTTATCTATTTTTTTTTAAATATTTACTTACTTATTTGACAGACAGGAGAGAGACAGAGAGGTCTTCCCTTTGCTGGTTCACTCCCCAATGGCCACAATGGCCAGAGCTGAGCCAATCCAAAGCCAGGAGCCAGGAGAATTTTCTGGGTCTCTCACATGGGTGCAGGGGTCCAAGCACTTGGGCCACCATCCACTGCTTTCCCAGGTCATTAGCACAGAGCTGGATTGGAAATGGAGCAGCCGAGACATGAACTGGTACCTGTATGGGATACCAGTGCCACAGGCAGAGGCTTAATGACTGTGGCACAGCACCGGCCCCCACTTCATCTAAATTTATGGTAAACCCATGAGTTGTATCACAACACAATTTTTTCCTTCCTTCCTCCCTTCCTTCCTTCCTTCCTTCCTTCCTTCCTTCCTTCCTTCCTTCCTTCCTTCCTTCCTTCCTTCCTTCCTCTGTCTTTTTCTCTCTTTTTCTTTCTTCTTTCTTTCATTCTTTCTTCCTTTCTTTCTCTTTTTCTCTCTTTTTTCTTTCTTCTTTCTCTTTATTTCTTTTTCTTTTCTTTGTTCTTTTTCTTTTTTTTCTTTCTTTCTTTTTGTTAATTTTTCTGTGTCATGAAGCTTGCACATTGCATCCAAGGACATGGACCAGGGAGAGAGGCTTATGATTACTGTGTGCAAGAACTCTCCTCTTGAGGGTCAAAGCATCTGACATGGAAGCTCTCCTAGATTAAGTCCTCAAGTGCCTCTCTCAATAACAAGCGAGAGAAGGTGTGCTAACTGGAGAGCCTCTTTGGTTGAATTAACTCTGGGAGGTCTGAGTGTTGCTGGGGTCCTCATTGGGATATAATAATGGGTCATGAATCAGTTGAATGTGACTATTCACCACTAGAGGGCTCTGTAGGGTCGATTAAATTTTTACAATCATTGACACCTGATTCCCCACTGTTGTCCCTAGCTGCTCTTCTGGGGAAGAAAATCTGCTCCACTTGCAGGATACTTAAGTCCAGCAGTGGAGGAAGAATAATTGAAAGAGCCCACAGCTGAGATAAAGGCAAAAAGACACTTGCTTCCATGTGAGAATGACTGAGAATACTGTCTTGGTTGGGTAAAAGTCATCATGAAGAGGATAAGGGACCTCTGCATCTCCAAGTGTATTTCTACCTCCCAGCTGTGAACCCAGACTAGGGCATCCATTGAATAAACAATGATTGCATACTTCTATGTGGTGCTTCCCTGCTTAACATTGCCTGCTGAAATCTTGTTCCCATATACTTTTACCCAGCATGATTTGTCTTAATTTTTTCACTTCTCCCTGATAATACTCAACAATTTGCACGCTGTGCTCTACATTTGACACACTGACAGCACTTTCTTTTTGTGTGCACTATAAACCTGATAAATTGCTCTAATGATTTTTATTATTCCATCATTGTAAAAATTCCTGTATCATGTTCTTTAATAAGTTTGGCATAATACTGAACAGTGTTTGACACTGAAGACACTGTGTTTTTGCTTGCTAGTATTACCTAGATTGGGAGTAGTGATATCCTCTGATTATACCTTCAAATTGAACTAAAGAGAGCCTAAATTCTAAAACAGGAATAAAATTGCTGATAGTGGAGGTGAAGCTGAAGAGAAGGAAGCCAAGATTGGGCACTCTGGTGGTGTGAGTGAGCTGTTTATGGGTGATCTGTTCCTTATATAAAACCTGCAGGTTTGCCAAGTTATGTACCACTCAGTAACCTTCTTTCACATATCTTTAAGAATTCTGTCTCAAATCTCTCCCTTAATTTCATTTTCACAGTTACAGAAAATGAAGTTTTGAACAAAGCTGATGGTTATGGATTTAAATTATTTGCAGAAATTCTTTCTTTCTAATGCATGACTCACTGATGCTGAAAGTTCCCTCTTATCTCTCCCAGCAAGAATCCTTCATGGCCCACACTGCTGTTGGTGCTGTAGAAACTTACAGTGCTGAAGGGGTAGTCCAAAATGGAGGCTGTCATGATGAAATTCTCTGAGTGCACTATTTTAATATCAGGCAGTGGGTTAATGCCCAGGCCTGAAGTGCCAGCATCATTTATGTGAGCCGCTACAAGACCCAGCTGCTCCACTTTTGATTCAGCTCTCTGCTATGGCCTGGGAAAGCAGTAGAAGATGGCTCAAGTTCTTGGGCCCTTGCACCCACAAGTGAGACACAGAAGAAGCTCCTGGCTCTTGGCTTCCGATTGGCACAGCTCCGGCCGTTACGGCCAACTGGGAAGTGAACCATCAGATGGAAGACCTCTCTCTCTGCCTCTCCTCTGTGTTACTCTGACTTTTGAATAAATAAATCTTTTTTTAAAAAGTTATTTGGATATCACCTTTATTATAAAAATCACATCTGGGCAAGTTTTCGGCTCTGGATGCAACAGACTGTCACTGGCTAAGTCGTAATTACAGTGTACTGACTTCTTCCAGATGGCAGCAGAACCCACCAGCACAGCCCCTTCTCTGTGATGACACCACTCCACATGCCCACTGCTCTCCTGCATGCTGCTCTTGAGCTCTAGCCTTTTAGCTTGCAACCAACCAACCGCAGTTGGCTCTAATCACACACACACATCATGCTGCAAATATCACACATTTGAGAAAGGACTTACTGTTACAGACCCACTGGTGTGTGGGGACGGGGATGGCTGAGCACACCCTGGCACCTGCTCTAAGAAGTGACACAAAGGGCCCCAGGTCTCAGAGCTTGCCCTTCGAGTGTTTACAGCATCTCTTGGTTTGGTTTGAAGAGGTCAATTATTTCTGAGTTTTCGGTCCAGTGATCTGACAGCTACCAAGAAATTAATTCTCCCATTCCTTAATCAGGCATTTGAAACTTATTAGCAATATGTGTATTTCTACATCTTTGAATAATGACTACTTCTCTGAAGGAAACAGTGAGAGACACCATGGAGGTTTCCTCTGGTAGGGTAAATCACACTTAGTAATATATGATTCAAATTAGTAGATCATTTTCCATTTTGACTTAAAGATCCTACCAGTTTCTGCTTACTACATTGTACTTCAGAACTCTTTCACATTAAATATGACTAATATGCATTTCCATATTTTGAAAGAGAGTATAAAAACATCTCACAGCTTTTAATAAAACTTTCCATTTCCCTTTTGCAGCAAAGAGACAAAATTAGTTCAACACACCAGAATGAGAGGGGGGAAAAAAACTCAACTACCTATTTAATTGTTTTATTGGTAAATAGTTTAATTTGGGATTAGTGTTTCTTTTCTTTTTTTAATAACCAGAGCTGCACTGATCTGAAGCCAAGAGCCATGGTCTTCCATGTGGTTGCAGGGGCCCAAGGACTTGGGCCATCCTCCACTGCTATCCCAGGCCATAGCTGAGAGCGGGATCAGAAGAGGAGCAGGTGGGACTAGAACTGGTACCCATATGGGATGCCGGTGCCACAGGCAGAGGATTAACCTGTGTCATGATGCTGGCCCCTGGGATTAGTGTTTCAAGATATGAATTTTGAGGACAAACAGTTCAGCCCAGAACAATGAAAAGGGACCCACTGCTCTGCCTCAGAGGTGGGCAGTTCTAAGGAGGACTGAATATTTGAAGTTAGGAGTAGGGCTCCTCACAGCATTTTCAATACAATCGCTCTCTTATATGGGCACCTGCATGAACACACATACACACACAGACACTTACACTTGTATACACATACACAAACCAGTATGGGATGTCTAAGTGTTTTGTATAGGTAAAATCAATATAATATCTGATATGATGAAATTAGGGAACAATTAACTGTGATGAGAAGTAGAAAAATGGTAATAAAATCTGCAGTTACACATATATATGGCATCCACCATTCATTGTTCCTAAAAAGTAAACATTAGAATACATGATTTCTAATACATGATTTCTAGAAATCATGCCTTACATCAATATAGACTAGTCTACATGAGAGATGTTTTCTTAAAGACCTTGCAAATTTTAACTTGTTGCTCTAAATTAGCCATTAGGATTATAGAACACATAGGAAAGAAACAACCAAAAAGGCATAATCTATTGATGCAACTAAAATTTTGGCATATTCTCTCGTTTATCTTTTCATTACCTATTAAATTAAGTTCATACTTCATTATCAATGAATTTTCAATTCCTTGAAATTTCATGTATCATCTAAGGTTTTCAAAATTATTGTCAAAGGTGTTTTAAATACGTGAATGAATTTTACTAATTCAATGAACTTGGGGTGACTAGTACAGAATTTTTTTCTAAAGATGTATTTATTTATTTGAAAGTCAGAGCTACACAGAGAGAGAAGGGGAGGCAGAGAGATAGAGAGATCTTCCATCTGCTGGTTCACTCCACAACTGTCTGCAATGGCCGGAGTTGTGCCGATCCAAAGTCAGGAGCCAGGAGCTTCCTCCAGGTCTCCCACATGGGTGCAGGGGTCCAAGGACCTGGGCCACCTTCCACTGCTTTCCCAGGCCATAGCAGAGAGTTGGATTGGAAGTGGAGCAGCCAGGACTTGAACTGGCACCCACATGGGTTGCCAGCACCACAGGCGGCAGCTTTACCTGCTACACCAGAACTCTGGCCTCTAGAATTTTTTAATTGCTAAAGTATAACAACACATATGACACTTTGGCTTCCTCAAAGCCTCCAAAGGATGTCAATAACCATGTGACTCTCAGGATATTGACAATTGATTGATGATGTTAATTGTCAGAGTTAATGTGTCATTACTGTATGACAATTACAAGTAATTCATGAATTACTTGTTCATTACAATTCATTACAATTGAAAGATCTTTATAAAGATTTCTTATAGGACAGCAAGTAGTTATGTAGACCTACATTATTCTTAAATTGGTGAAAATTCCTTAAATATAAACAGAAATCCAACCCTCTAAATGCTCTTTAAATGGTCTCAAAAACAGCCGTGAATGAAAACATAACTGCTAAAATCTACTAAGATTGAGGCTGGTGCTGTGGCATAGTGGGTAAAGCTCCACTTCTGATCCAGCTCTCTGCTATGGTCTGGGGGAGCAGTAGAGGATGGCCCAAGCCTTTGGGCCCCTGAACCCTCTTGGGAGACTTGAAAGAAGCTCCTGCCTTCTGGCTTTGGATCAGTGCATGTCTGGTAATTGCAGCCATCTGGAGAGTGAATGAATGGATGGAAGACTTTCTCTCTCTCTCTCTCTCTCTCTCTCTCTCTCTGCCTCTGACTCTCTGTAACTTTGCCTTTCAAAATAAATAAATCTTTTTTTTTAAATCTGCTGAGATTAAGTAACAGCATGGAAATTCAGTGATATTTGAATTTAGATTTTCTCTTTCCCTCTCCTCTCCTGAATCATTGTCAGTAAACTGCAGTCCAATTGTGTGAAGCCAAGAATGGGAAGTTTTCCTTTCTGCCAGTTGACTGGATACCTTGGATGTGAGAAATCATCTCTACTTCTCCTCCTTTCCGTGGGCCTGTTGCTGTTCCTGTGCACTGTGAGTGCAATTGTGAGGTGGGCCCCAGGCCCAACTTGTGGATGGGCTCCACATTGGGCATGAGAACTCTTGGAAACCTGCATCCATCAAATGGGATGTTCACAGTACAAAATTCTATGAAAAAAACTAACTAGATTTGTGTTTAGTTCGGGTTGGAGGGATGAAGCCATCATTAAGGAACAGTTATAGAGTACTGAGTTTGTAGCTGAAGTGGTAAATGTGTTCTTAATTGACAGCCATCATGATTCCATATATCTGTTAAAACCACTCAATTGTACACTCTGAATGGAAAAGTTACATGATAATTAAGTGAACATAATATCTCCAAAAGTAATTAAAAATTTGTATTTCAGATCATTTTAAAACATGTACATTGAATTATTTGAATTCATGTAACACTTTATACACTAATATTCCAAAATCAAGTATGCATAAAATGAGAATTCTCATCTTTGTTATGCATTCTATATGTAGACATGGCTAAAAATGCTTGAGAAAATTAAACTTAATAGAATGATTAACTCAGGGAGCAGGTTTTCTGTGGATGGTGAAGAGGAAAGTGGTATTTATCTTATCTATGTCTGTTTCTAAAGAATATTAAATGAATTAATATAGGACTAAACATAATCAGACATGAGATGCATGAATGTATATATTTTCATTAATGATTATTACAAGATTGACTTGGATCTTAATTCTTGTAAGATCCTCAGTCAATTCCACTCTGATTATCACTCTTTTTATGTGTACCACAGCAGCTACATTATATACATTTTTGTAGATTTAACACAAAATATGTATTAGTACTCAGGTCATTGATAAGCGGCTTGAAATTACAAGTGCTAATCACTATGTGGGAGGTATAACATTAATTCAGACAGAGGAATTGAGTTGACAAAGGGAAGTCAGCAACAATTGAGTGTGGCTTTCCCACTTTGTCTTCTCAAGGATCCCCATTGAATCTATATCTCCAATTTCAAAATAAACAACTCCTGCTGGCACATTGTAGGGAATCCTGCAGGAGTCCCAAAAGAGTTACAGAGCACCACTAGCCCAAAAAGAAAGAGAAAAATCAAACCAAGATCGAGTTACTTTAGCTAATGCTACTAAGCACGAGGAACTGCCCAGATCTTCTGCCAGAAACAGACACAGCTTGTCAGCACGATAAGGACAGAAGAACATTACATCATAAAGAAGCAGCCAACCAGCTGGCCACTACTTTACTTCACCCACTTTACCGTATCACAATTGGTCTCACTCAGAAGGCTTCTATCACACCATTGGCCACACCCAAAACCAACTTCTGGTTGGTGACACCCAAAAAGGATGGGCTTGTGATTGAGGATGCCCTAGATCACAATCACTGCCCACCTACCCCAGAGAGGGGATAAAAATCAAGCCTCACAACTGCTTTCCATCCTCTTGGGCAACAATGGCTTATTCCAAGTGATGGCTGAGTGGATCTGCTGCATCTTGTCAAAGCTCTGCCAAATTGTTCACTGGCCAAAACTCTGCTTGCCAGACACTATATCTTCTATTTGCTTTGCAGTATTCTTTGCATTGTTCTGTATAAACATACTGACTTACATAAAAGCAGAAGGCATATTTGGCATAAAAGTTATTAATGTTATAAGAGATATTTTTGGCAAGCTATTTATGATCAAAGTGCCCGGCCACTTTGGTAATATTTTCATCAAGATGTTTCCAGATTGTCAGTATGATTGTAGATTGGAGTAGCAGGGTTGGTGGTGAAATATGGGGGGGGGGCTTGAGATTGAAATTTGAAGAAATTGAAGGATAATATAGGAAATGATGAGGCATCTCATACTATTCTGTTTCTGTCTCAGGAGCAGTAGTAAAGTTTGTCAAGATGTCTTCTAATTGGTCATCCCAATAATTGGTATACAATGGTGAGATGATGAATATTTAATTGTGGAAGTAAGTCATCGATATAGGTTATTATATTTTTGATGAACTATTCTTGATTTATACCAATGCTATCTGTCTCATCATCAATCAAGATGAAATCTTCATAATTTTCATCTGTTTCCATACACTCCTGGGCTCTTTATTCACATTCCTGGGTTGTGTATCCAATTGGGAATTGATCCAGTGTAAAAGGTGATGAATGGAATCTTTGTATAATTCCATCTGGGCTCTGCAGTTCTACCATATATGTATATGGGTTTGTACTGATTATAGTCCAATTATTAATATCCATTGAATTTTATTCTTTTAAGGTTTTGATCAAACAGAAGGTGTAGTTGGAGATGAGCTTTCTCTACCAGTCACTGCTGTTCACTGACTGTTCATAAAATGTTAATGTCAAGACAGGACAACCACAGTAAAGGTTAAACAGGTTGTATATATTGTAGGAAGCATGTTTGGAAGAACCTTGAAGTTGATTTCATGGGGTTGCACAGGCAGATTGGCATCCCATCATCAGGGTAGATCAGTGTTATTGAGTGTTAAATTTAATGTCTGTGTCAGTGTAAATGTTGAAGATGTTGGGCTCAAACTCTGAGGTTGGACTCTTGTGCAGGATACTCACCAGGATGTCTAGTAGTTGGTTGTCATAAATCCATCCAAGGGCAGTAATGGTTTTATGAAGGTAGTGATGGCCTGTATTGTTGATGGATCCAGATTGGGTTGGCTATTTGCTGGCATGATCCTACTTCAGATAAGCACAAGTTTTTTTTTTTTTTAAGATTTATTCATTTATTTGAAAGTCAGAGTTACACAGAGAGAGGAGAGGCAGAGAAAGAGAGAGAGGTCTTCCATCCGTTGGTTGGCCAAAATGGCTGGAGCTGTGCCGATCTGAAGCCAAGAGCCAGGAGCTTCCTCTGGGTCTCCCACATGGGTGCAGGGGCCCAAGGACTTGAGCCATCTTCCACTGCCTTCCCAGGCCACAGCAGAGACCTGGATCAGAAGTGGAGCAGCTGGGTCTCAAATGGTGCCCATATGGCTTGCTGGCACCTCAGGCCAGGGCATTAACTTGCTGCACCACAGTGCTAGCCCCAGCACAAGAGTATTGACCTGAGTTTACAAAAAATATTAACTCATCTCTCCTTGGGAGTTTTAATTGTTCTTTATTGCTTGTAGTCCAGTATGTGTTTCCTGGTCTGTTAGCTATAATTTCTTGTGAGGGTAACATTTGATCCTTAAATGTTTTTTTAAACTAACTTATAAGGTTTGACTTTGTGTTTTGAATTTTGTTGTGGTGTTACTTCTAATAAATCATTGGCATTTTGTGTTATGCTTTATGTGGGTGTTCTGTGTTTATTCTTGTTCTGGAGTTTAATTCAAAAACTGCAATGTCTAGGGCATTTTGCAATTTTTTTATTATTATTGTCTTGAAGTATTTCAGGTTTAATTCATCTGTTAAACCTTTCTATGTTACCACTAGCATGTGGATTATATGCCATATGGTAGTTCCATATTATTTTTTATTGATTGATTTATTTGAAAGTCAGAGTTACACAGAGAAAGGAGAGGCAGAGAGAGAGAGAGAGAGAGAGAGAGAGAGAGGTCTTGCACTCGATGGTTCACTCCTCAATTGGCCTCAATGACCGGAGCTGCACCAATCTGAAGCCAGGAGCCAGGAGCTTCCTCCAGGTCTCCCATGCAGGTGCGGAGGCCCAAGGACTTGGGCCATCTTCTACTGTTTGTCCAGGCCATAGCAGAGAGCTGGATAGGAAGTTGAGCAGTCAGGACTAGAAACCGGCACTCATATGGGATGCCAGTGCTTCAGGCCAAGATGTTAACCCATGGCGGCACAGCACCAGCCCCAGTTCAATATGATGTCAAAATTTTCTGCCCATCTTTTATATCCCATAAAGTGGGATCCTTGATCACTTTCAATCACTATTGGGACTCCAAAGAGTGAAATCCATGTCCGTAAATACTAATAGTGTTGTCCTGGTTTGGGTGTTTGCATTCTCTAGCAATTTCCAGTCCTGTTTCAGTGTCTACTATTGTACATGCATATTTCTTTTGGAGCTTGAGTAATGGATCTATAAAGTCTATTTGTAGTAAACAGCTAAATGTTCTAATTTTATAATTTAATGGTGGTTCTCTGTGTATAAATCTTGGTGATATATTTGGACAATCTGTACACATTTTAATAGCATTCTTACACTGTTGCCACGTAATGGGTAGGTTTCAATCAGGAACCCATTTGTACATTGCATGTGTTCCTATATGTCCTAGCCATTGATGTAATTGAAGAGTTTCTTTTGTTATCTCTAATGGATCAGTATTAACTATTTTCCATTTGGATTTTTCTTTAATTTTAGTGTATTTTTACTTTATATTCTCAATTTTGTTTAGTGATTTTCAATTTAGGTATGTTAATTTACCAATTATTAGGTTTTTTTTTTAGCTAATAGTTGCTATTTGATCTAAATCTGTCTACCACCTCATTGTATTGTGCTTCATGATGGGGTTTATTAGTACTGGCATCTACATGAGTAATCATTATTTTAAGTTTGTTAAATCATTATTTTAAGTTTATTTGGACTCAGATATCTTAGCACATGTCTCATTGGACCATATATCTTTACCACAGATTTGCCAATTATTTTTTTTCCATTTACTAGGCGAAATTGTGACTGCATTGTATGAGCACTGTGAATTATTGCAAATGTAAATGTGTTTGTGTCCTTCTTGGATTGTTTTTTCTACTGCTAACCAAATTGCAAGCGTTTCTGCATGTTGTGCTGAATTGTCTATTCCCTCTTTTGTCAGGATCATTCTATCTGAGGGTCTACAGGCTGCACCTTTCCAGGGTCTACCAAGGCTGAGCCACCTGTAAACCAGGCATTCCTGAGTTGCTCTGATCAGGTTGGTCCCCAAGTGCCAATGGGTTTAGGTGGTGGGTTTTGTGTTTGTGGTGGTGGAGTTGTCATCTCAGCCACCTGTGCAGTGACTTGATATGTTGCCACCTGTCTTTGCCTGTCTTTGCAGCTATTGGGATTGATCTTACAAGTTCTTTCTCAGCTGTGGTATTGTCTGCATTTGCAAAGGAAGATAATTTTTGTGTGTTGATTTTATATCCTGCTACTTTATCAAGCACATCTGGGAGTTCCAATAGTCTCTTTTTTAAAAGAAAGCTTTTATTTAATGAATACAAATTTCATAGTACAGCTTTAAGAATATAGTGGTTCTTCCTCCCCATTTCTGCCCTCCAAGCCCACTGGCTACTCCCTCTCCCATCCCATTCTTCATTAAGATTCATTATTAATTAACTTTATATATAAAAGACCAACTCTGTACTAAGTAAAGATTTAAACAATTTGTACACACATGCACACAGTATACAGTACTGTTTGAAAACAAGTTTTGCAATTAATTATCATAGTACAACTCATTCAAGACAGAGGTCCTACATGGGGAGTAAGTGCACAGGACTCCAGTTGTTGATTGAACAATTAACTCTCATTTATGGTGTCAATGATCACCTGAGTCTCTTGACATGAGCTGCAAAGTCTATGGAAGTCTTTTGAGTCCACAAACTCCAGCAATATTTAGACAGGGCCATAAGCAAAGTGGAAGTTCTCTCCTCTCTTCAGAGAAAAGTACATCCTTCTTTGATGGCCCCTTCTTTCTAATGGGATCTCACTCACACAGATCCTTCATGTAGAACATTTTTTGCCACAATGTCTTGGCTCTCCATACCTGAAATGCTCTCATGGGCTTTTTAGGAAGATCTGAATGCCTTAAGGGCTGATGCTGAGGTCAGAGTGCTGTTTAGGGCATTTCTCATACTATGAGTCCACTGTGCGGTCTGCTTCCCATGTTGGAACATCTCTGCTTTTTAATTCTATCTATTGTTATTACCAGACACTTGGTCTTATTTATTTGATCCCTTTGACACTTAACCCTATCTATATGATCAATTATGCACTTAATATAATCACTGTAATACATAAGGTGGCATTGAAGCCATCCAGCTTAATGAGATTGAGAGTCTCATGGCACGTTTTTAGGCTTACCCTTAGGTAAGTCTGTGGGAATGTGCTCCAAACTGTACAGCTTGTATCTCTCTTATTTCCACCCTTATTTTTTTTTCATATTATCTTTTTTTTTTTAAACTTTTATTTAATGCATATAATTTTCCAAAGTACGACTTATGGATTACAATGGCTTCCCCCCCATACCGTCCCTCCCACCCACAACCCTCCCCTTTCCCACTCCCTCTCCCCTTCCATTCACATCATGATTCATTTTCGATTCTCTTTATATACAGAAGATCAGCTTAGTATACATTAAGTATGGATTTCAACAGTTTGCTCCCACACAGAAACATAAAGTGAAAAATAATAGATGATTTTTTTAAATGATGGTGAAATCAGAGCATACCTATTGTCATGTTTAATCCCAGTGAGAGTCAAGTTGGGAATTGATAATTTCTTTTTTTTTTTTTTTTTTTTTTTTTACAGAGGATCAGTTTAGTATGCATTAAGTAAGGATTTCAACAGTTTGCACCCCCATAGAAACACAAAGTGAAATATATTGTTTGAGTACTCGTTATAGCATTAAATCTCAATGTACAGCACATTAAGGATAGAGATCCTACATGAGGAGTAAGTGCACAGTGACTCCTGTTGTTGACTTTACCAATTGACACTCCTGTCTATGGCATCAGTAATCTCCCTATGCTCCAGTCATGAGTTTCCAAGGCTATGGAAGCCCTCTGAGTTCTCCGACTCTTATCTTGTTTAGACAAGGTCATAGTCAAAGTGGAGGTTCTCTCCTCCCTTCAGAGAAAGGTACCTCCTTCTTTGATGACCTGTTCTTTCCACTGAGATCTCACTCACAGAGATCTTTTGCCAGAGTGTCTTGGCTTTCCATGCCTGAAATACTCTCATGAGCTTTTCAGCCAGCTCCGAATGCCTTTAGGGCTGATTCTGAGGCCAGAGTGCTATTTAGGACATCTGCCATTCTATGAGTCTGCTGAGTATCTCACTAACAACGAAATCCAGTCATTTGCAACAAAATGGAGGAATCTGGAACACATCATGCTGAGTGAAATAAGCCAGTCCCAAAGGGACAAATACCATATGTTCTCCCTGATCGGTGACGACTGACTGATCACCAAGAGGGAAACCTGTTGGAGTGAGGTGGACACTATGGGAAATGGTGGCTTGATCAGCATAGCCCTGACTGTTAATGAACAACTTAATACATTATCCCTCTTAGTAGTTTTTTTTATCTGTTCTACTTAATATGACTGGTTTAGATCTGTAATTGATGCACAGTTATTCTTAAGTGTTGAAAATTAACTGAAATGTGATCCCTGTTGAACATGGTGGTGGGAATGGGATTAGGGAAGAGATGTATAATTTGGGACATGCTCAGGCTGACTTGCCCCAAGTGGTGGAGTTGGAAGCATACCAGGGGATTCCAATTCAATCCCATCGAGGTGGCATGTACCAATGCCATCTCACTGTTCCAGGTGATCAGTTTCAGTTCACAGTTGGTCATGGTGAAGGGACTGGGAGTCAAAGGGAACACATAGACAAGTCTAGTACCTGCTAACGCTAACCGATAGAATAAATAAAGGGGAGAGTGATCCACCCTTATTTTTTACTGGGATATATTTTCCATTGAATTAATACACCTATGATTAATTCTATTTTAAGTAAAGAGTACAACCAATGGTATTATGTAGAAAAAAAAATGGATAATAAGCTGTTCCTTGACATTCAAGACAAGGGCTGTTCAAGTCTTTGCTTCTCATCGTATCAATTTTACTTCTACAGGTTTCCTTTTAGGTGCTCTGTTAGTTGTCACAGAATAAGGAGAACATATGGTATTTGTCCCTTTGGGACTGCCTTATTTCACTAAGTATGATTTTTCCAGATTCATCCATTTTGTTGCAAATGACCCATCTTCCATTGATGGGTGACTAGGTTGTTAATTCCATATATTAGCTATTGTGAATTGAGGTGCAATAAACATGAAAGTGCAGATAACTCTTTTGATGGCTGATTTCATTTCCCTTGGGTAAATGCTAAGGAATGGGATGGCTGGGTCATATATTCAGATTTCTGAACTATCTTCAAACTGTCTTCTATAGTGATTTTACCAGTTTGCATTCCCACCAACAGTGGATTAGTGTACCTTTTCCCCCAAATCCTCACCATCATTTATTGTTTATTTCTGTATGAAAGCCATTCTAAACAGAGTGAGGTGAAGCCTCATTGTGGTTTTGATTTGCACTTCCATGATAGCTAATGATCCTGAACCTTTTTTCATGTGTCTGTTGGTCATTTGGATTTCCTCTTTTGAAAAATGTCTGTTTAAGTCCTTGGCCCATCTCTTAACTGGGTTGATTGTTTTGTTGTTGTGGAGTTTCTTGATCTCTTAGATTCTGGTTATTAATCCTTTATCAGTTGAATAATTTGTGAATAATTTCTCCCATTCTGTTGGTTGCCTCTTCTTTTTCTTGACTGTTTCTTTTTGCCGTACAGAAACTTGTCAATTTGAAGTAATCCTGTTTGCTAATTTTGGTTTTGACTGCCTGTGCCTCCAGGGTCTTTTCCAAGAACTCTGCCTGGCCAATGTCTTGCAGGGTTTCCCCAATGTTCTCTAATAATTTGATGAAATCAGATCATAGATTTATATCTTTAATCCATGTTGAGTGGATTTTTGTGTAAGGTGTAAGGTAGGGGTCTTGTCTCATACTTCTGCATGTGGAAATCCAGTTTTCCCAGCAGCATTTGTTGAAGAGGCTGCCCTTCCTCCAGGGATTGGTTAGCTCCTTGGTCAAATATAAGTTGGCTGTAATGTTTGGATTGATTTCTGGTGTTTCTAGTCTGTTACACTGATCTGTCCATCTGTTTTTGTACCAGTACCAGGCTGTTTAGATTATAATTGTCTTGTATGATGTCTTAAAGTATGGTATTGTGATGTCTCCAACTTTGTTTTTGTTGTATAAGATTGTTTTAGCTATTCAAAGTCTCCTGTGGATCCATATGAATTTAGGCACCATTTTTTCTAGATCTGAGAAGAGTGACATTGGTATTTTGATTGGTATCACATTGACTTTGTAAATTACTCTCTGAAGAATGGACATTTTGATGTATTGATTCTTCCAATCCATGAACATGGAAAATTTGTCCATTTTTTGTGTCTTCTTTTATTTCTTTATTTAATGTTTTGTAATTTTCATTGTAGAGATCTTTGTTTTTTTTTTAAAACTTTTCTTTAATGAATATAAATTTCCAAAGTACGACTTATGGATTACAATGGCTTCCCCCACATACCGTCCTTCCCACCCACAACCCTCCCCTTTCCCACTCCCTCTCCCCTTCCATTCACATCAAGATTCATTTTCGATTATCTTAATATACAGAAGATCAGCTTAGTATACATTAAGTATGGATTTCAACAGTTTGCTCCCACACAGAAACATAAAGTGAAAAATAATAGATGATTTTTTTTAAATGATGATGAAATCAGAGCAGACCTATTGTCATGTTTAATCCCAGTGAGAGTCAAGTTGGGAATTGATAATTTCTTTCTTTTTTTTTTTTTTTTTACAGAGGATCAGTTTAGTATGCATTAAGTAAGGATTTCAACAGTTTGCACCCCCATAGAAACACAAAGTGAAATATATTGTTTGAGTACTCGTTATAGCATTAAATCTCAATGCACAGCACATTAAGGACAGAGATCCTACATGAGGAGTAAGTGCACAGTGACTCCTGTTGTTGACTTTACCAATTGACACTCCTGTCTATGGCATCAGTAATCTCCCTATGCTCCAGTCATGAGTTTCCAAGGCTATGGAAGCCCTCTGAGTTCTCCGACTCTTATCTTGTTTAGACAAGGTCATAGTCAAAGTGGAGGTTCTCTCCTCCCTTCAGAGAAAGGTACCTCCTTCTTTGATGACCTGTTCTTTCCACTGGGATCTCACTCACAAAGATCTTTTGCCAGAGTGTCTTGGCTTTCCATGCCTGAAATACTCTCATGGGCTTTTCAGCCAGATCCGAATGCCTTTAGGGCTGATTCTGAGGCCAGAGTGTTATTTAGGACATCTGCCATTCTATGAGTCTGCTGAGTATCTCACTTCCCATGTTGGATCACTCTCCCCCTTTATTTACTCCATCGGTTAGCGTTAGCAGGTACTAGACTTGTCTATGTGCTCCCTTTGACTCCCAGTCCCTCCACCATGACCAACTGTGAAGTGAGATTGATCACCTGGAACAGTGAGATGGCATTGGTACATGCCACCTCGATGGGATTGAATTGGAATCCCCTGGTATGCTTCCAACTCCACCACTTGGGGCCAGTCAGCCTGAGCATGTCCCAAATTATACATCTGACATCCTTTGTTAAGTTTATTCCAAGGTATTTGACTTTTTTGTAGCTATTGTGAATGGGGTTGATCTTAGAAGTTCTTTCTCAGCCATGGCATTGTCTGTGTATACACAGGCTGTTGGTTTTTGTGTATTGATTTTATATCTTGCTACTTTATCAAACTCTTCTATGAGTTCCAGTAACCTCTTAGTGGATTCTGTTGGGTCCTCTATATATAGAATCATGTCATCTGCAAATAGGGATAGTTTGACATCCTCTTTCCTGAATTGTTTGATTTCTTTTCTTGCCTTATGACTCTGGCTAAAACTTCCAGTACTATATTGAATAGCAATGGTGAGAGTGGGCATCCCTGACTGGTACCGGATCTTAGTGGGAGTGCTTCCAACTTTTCCCCATTCAGTATGAGTTGGTCGTGGGTTTGTTATGAATTGCCTCGATTGTGTTGAAGAATGTTCCTCTAAACCCAATTCGCTTAGATTTTTCATCATGAAAGGGTGTTGTATTTTGTCAAATGCTTTCTCTGCATCTAATGAAATAAGCATATGGTTTTTGTTCTTCAATTTGTTGATGTGATGTATCACATTGATTTGCAAATGTTGAACCATCCCTGCATACCAGGAATGAATCACATTTGGTTCAGGTGAATGATCTTTTTGTCATGTTGTTGGATTCAATTGGCCAGAATTTTGTTGAAAATTTTTGTGTCTATGTTCATCAGGGAAATTGGTCTGTAATTCTCTTTTTCTGTTACATCTTTTTCAGCTTTAACAATTAAGGTGATGCTGGTTTCATAGAAAGAATTTGGGAGGATTCTTTCCCTTTCAATTTATTAAAAAATTTCAGAAGAATTGGTTAGTTTTTTAAGTATTTGGTAGAATTCAGCAGTGAATCTATCCAGTCCAGGGCTTTTCTTTGTTGGGAGGGTCTTCATTACTAATTCAATTTCTGTCTTTGTTATGTGTCTGTTTAGGTTTTCTACATCTTCATGGCTCAATTTAAGTATGTTGTAAGTGTCCAAGAATTTATCTATTTCTTCTAGGATAAGATGAGTAAAAATAGAGGCATACTTGTGTGCCTCACAGTAGAAAATAAAGAAATTACATGTTTACATGTCTTTATAATTAAAAATGCAGTCAGAATGACAATACTTATTGCACATCTTGGAGTACCAATGGTATTTATTTATTTATTTATTTATTTATCTATTTTGACAGGCAGAGTGGACAGTGAGAGAGAGAGAGAGACAGAGAGAAAGGTCTTCCTTTGCCGTTGGTTCATCCTCCAATGTCCGCCGAAGCTGGCACGCTGCAGCCGGCGCACCGTGCTCATCCAATGGCAGGAGCCAGGTACTTATCCTGGTCTCCCATGGGGTGCAAGGCCCAAGGACTTGGGCCATCCCTCACTGCACTCCCTGGCCACAGCAGAGAGCTGGCCTGGAAGAGGGGCAACTGGGACAGAATCCAGTGCCCCAGCTGAGACTAGAACCCAGTGTACCAACACTGCAAGGCGGAGGCAATGGTGTTTTTATATTTTTCATATACAAAATAATCATATGATATTCAGCTTTAAAATACTAGTATGCTTGTGAGAAAGTTAGAATTGGAGTCATTATAGAAGATAACCAATTTTAAAATTAAAATATTTTAATTCTAAAATAATTTTAATTAAAATAAAGATGAGGGAAGAGGGGCAGATGACATCAGGTAATAGTTATGAAAATCTAGCTATATAGGAATAATCAGTTCTTAGCTTTCCCAGTACAGCAAAGTAACTATAGATCACAATATTGCATTATATACTATATGAACAATTAGAGGGGAGGAGCTGATGAGCTTAGAAAAAAAACTATAAGGAAATGGAAACACTAATTACTTGATTGATCTACTTATACATGTTTTGAAATATTGGATTATACTCCCTAAGTTTTACAAGTACCACATGTTGATACAAAAGACGAAATAGTTGTTTTCTGGGAAAAAAAAATGCTTTATAGAAATGATGTATATGTGGGGCCAGTGCTGTGATGTAGTGGGTAAAGCTGCTGTCTGCAGTGCTGGCATCCCTTATGGGCACTGGTTTGAGTCCTGGCTGCTCCATTTCCAATCCAGCTCTCTGCTATGGCCTGGGAAAGCAATAGAAGATGGTCCAAGTCTTTGGGCCCCTGTGCCCATGTGGGAGACCTGAAAGAAGCTTCTGGCTCCTGGTTTCAGATAAGCACAGTTCCGGCCATTGTGGCCAATTGGGAGTGAACCAGTGGATGGAAGACCTCTCTCTCTCTCTGCCTCTCCATCTCTCTCTGAGTAACTCTTTCAAATAAAGAAATAAATCTTTAAAATAAAAGAAAATTGAGAGTCACCAATTAAACAAAAACTTTAAAAAAATGGATGTATAAGTAATGAATATTTATAACATTTATTATTTTTATTTACTTATGTATAGTATGCATAGTTTTGGAAGAAATGCATGACATTTATATGTACAAGAGTGCATGTATGTGAACACAAGCATCATTTTTACTGTAAGAGTTTAACACTAAGAGATTACCTGTCACTTCAGGATGAAATAAAATGTCTTCCCTGTACCTCTTTAAGAGAAAAACTTACACTATATTGACAATATTTTAAATTGTTTAGGGGTGGGGTGGCACGGTGGTGCACTAGGTTAATCCTCTGCCTACAGCACCGGCACCCCATATGGGCACCAGTTCTAGTCCTGGTTGCTCCTCTTCCAGTCCAGCTCTCTGCTGTGGCCCAGGAAGGCAGTGGAGGATGGCCCAAGTGCTTGGGCCCCTGCACCCACATGAGACCAGGAAGAAGGACCTAGCTCCTGGCTTTGGATTGGCATAGCTCTGGCCATGGAGGCCATTTGGTGAGTGAACCATTGGAAGGAAAAGCTTTCTCTCTCTCCCTGTCTGTAACTCTACCTGTCAAATAAATAAATAAATAAATAAATAATCTTTAAAAAATTGTTTAGGGGCATTTATTTTCATTTTATCAAAAATGTTCAAAATATTTGCTGACATTCATTTTCTATGAAATTATTTTTGAAACTAATGAAAGTATCCATTGAAATGCTTTTAACACATTGACTATCATATTAATGTCTGTTGTTAAGGTAAATGAATTTACTATAAATTCAAGAATAACACTTCTTTTGTCATCTTTGTTTAAATGAAAAATGGTCTTAGAGAATACCAGGGGCTGACTTTTTAAGAAATAATTTTTACTTATTTATTTATACTTGGATTTTTAATGTTAGATCATTAAAATGTAGAAATAAATTTAATGTTGAGTCTAACATATTGACTTTTCATAAGATTTATAGGTTTTTCTTTGGTTATTTAAGTTTTTCTCTTTTGGACTGTCAGATTGATATGGGTGGGGTTATGTTAATTTTGTTCACCACTATGTAACTTTAGTACTTACCATAACATCTGATGCAAATATAATGTTTGGTAATTTTAAACCTGCAAATGTCTTACATTGCACTTAATTAGTGGTTGGGTCACTCATGAATATTAACATTTTAAATCATGATTTTACATGTAAAATGGCTTAATATGTTTTACATGTTAGATTTTCCATTAAGCTTTTTATTTTAAAATACTGTCCCTCTGCTGAAAATATTTGTGCCGCTAGAGCCACCGATCCGATTAGAAAAAAGAATTTTCATTAACATTTTCTACTTTCTAATGTTCTTTATCAAAGAAAATCATTCAAGAACTTGAACTTCATGGCTCCTACATGGGCATATCAATAACGGAGACCAATCACACTATGCAAAGTAAACATAGATTAAAACATTTCATCTAAACCACTAGTTTCCAAACATGATGTTTGAAGACTTTGATAGTTCCTCAGGAACTGCATGCAGTGCAGGTGTGGTGAGGTTAAGCTATTATGGTTCTGAGAGCTCTCTTTGTTTGAATCAGTTGATATTATCTGCATGATCAATGAGAACTGGACATTGGGTTTTATTTTATACAAGGGTTTGGAGAAAACGAGCTTGAAGAAAAATGTTTGACAAACAGTGAAATAAGGATGTAAATCAAAAAATAGATCTTATAACTACTGACATTTTAATTACATTTTGTTTTGTCTAAAAGAGTCTAGAGTTTAGTATCTGTAGGATATGTCATAATGGAAGAAACAGGGAAAACCTCTTCATTTAGCCAACCAATTTAAAACATGTTCTTTTCTCACAACACTGACTCATCTAATGACTGAGGAATGTTCCCTTTTGAAAAATGATAAAGAAGTAATGTGGGGCCATGAATCCATCTTGCAGCCATTACTGGCACATATCACGTGGCCCCCATGGCTGGAGGGGGTGTGGCATATCCCTCATGATGCCAGAGGCACTCCTTCTTGTAGAGCTGGATGGAGCTGCTGACTAACTGCTCATACTTCTTACTCAACCAGAAGATAGCATTTCTTCCCTAGAAATACCATTGTCTTTGGTGCCCTCTGACTTACAGAAGACTCCCTGAATGTGATGTAGTGCTTGAAGATCTCATGTGCCCAATTTGTTGCAATCTGTTTGATGATCCTCAAGTTTTGCCTTGCTCACATAACTTCTGCCAAAAGCGCCTGAAAGGTCTCAGAGGGAACTGTGCAGAATTTATTGTGGAGACTATCATCATTCAAGTGTCCCTCCTGCCATAAGAAAATGTCAGCTGCTGGAGTTAGCAGGCTGCAGGTTAATTATTCCCTGATGGGTATTGTGGAAAAGTAGAACAAGATCAAGATTTCTCCCAAGATGCCCGTGTACAAAGGACTCTTGGGGCAGTCCCTCATTGTTTTCTGCCTGACTGATATGCAGCTGATTTGTGGGATCTGTGCTATTCCTGCTGACCACACCAAGTATGTCTTCTGATCTATTGAAGATGCCTCTGCTCAGGAAAGGAATGCCTTTGATTTCCTCTTCCAGAGCTTTGAGACAACGTGTAGGGGAGATGCTCTTTCTCACTTGGATACCTGGAAACTAGCAAGAGAAAATACTCAACAGTTACTGACTAAAGATTAAGATGAAATTAAGAAAAAAAAGATAAAATTAAGAAATTTTTTGAGAAGTTGAAACAAACATTGGATCAAAAGGATAATGAAGGATAATGAAATCCTATCTGACTTTGAGATCAGAAATTTGCAGTTCTGCAAGCTTATGACCCAGAGGTTAACCAACTCAACACCACCTTACAGGAACAATGATTGGCCTTTAACATGGCTGAGGCTTTCAAAGACTTGGCAGAACCCATGATGTTTCTGCAACAGATGTAGGCATTCTGGGAGAAAATCAAGGTCATCAAGGAAATCCCTTTACCTGCCTCTTAATTTTCCCAGAAGCACTTTGATGAAGAACATTGACCAGTTAGTGTGAGAACATCAAATTAGTAGATGTGGATACTTTCTTTGCCTCAGGGCACTGTCACATTCATTAGCAAGATTCCCTGGCACTTTTATCAGTTATTTGTAGTAGTCTTTCTGCTTGACTTTCTCATTTTCTTCAGTCCCACTGCATCCCTAAAATGATCTTTATTTGATGAATATGCAGGCAATTCACTCTGTCAGCCTATGTTCTTTGGGTGGGTGCACCTTATTAGCTGTGGTCTCACCAATCCTTATCCACACTAACACAGAAGGCCTCTATAGCAATCCTGACAGCCAGAGCAAGTACAACGGCGTACTGAACTCCTGGAGAAAGATCGATCTGTAAGGGCAGTTCATGACATCAAAGCCACAGATATCAGGTTAGATAAATAAGATTTAATGCAGAGGTACATTTTGATGGCTGAGTTGTTACAAGACTTTATTTGGAAGGACAAGATTTTTGACTAAGTGATATATGAAATTGAAGATATGAAACACTAGAACTAGAGACCTATGCACTTAAACTTAGAAAAAATATCATTGATGCCTTAGGAACTGAAGTCCATAGACTTGAGAATGAACAAAAAAAAAGAAAAATCCTGAAGTTCCATGTGTAAATCTGCAGATATTATAAAATGATACAATGAATCACTTCGGAAGCATGTTTGCCCAGCCACTCTGAAAAGCCATTTCCTACCCTTTCATGCTGACTACAGAGCCATTCAGAAGACATTGTTTCTAAGAAGAAGAAAATATTCTGTGTGAAGAGCAATTGAAGATCCACAGAACCAGAACAACTTCTTAAATTCTATGAGACATTACAAGTTGGATTAATCTGAAAATCCCATTTTTGTGATTCAGTATGGAACATTTTGGTATTTGAATTGCTTATAGTTTCTCATTTTAGCCTATCAATGTGTGTTGTACCTTGAAATAATGATTCTTCTCTTTACATTGGTAAAACTAAGTGGCATCCCCAGGATTATGACTTTCAGTTTTGTTTCCACTGAAGTTTTCATTTCATCCAAATCTGCCCATCTGAATATGTTGGCTATATCTCAGTATGTGATTTTTAAACAGTCCCTGTTTCAGTGTCGATCTTTCCTCATAAAATGTGTAAATTGTTACTACATACCTTGTGACTTTGACTTCAGTCCTAACAGAAGCACTATCCTAACCTAGTTATCCACATTGTTCATTCCAGAAATGACTTAGTTGCTGAACTGCATGAAGGTGTTTTAGGACACTCTTTTAGTCCATAGTTGTTGTACCTTTGTAAAATGTCTTCTTTATCTTTGTTAATATTTCATTTAATTTTCCTTCTTTTATAATCCTACCTTGACTTTTACATTGTTGTAGTAACATTCTACTGAAGGGAAAAGTTTTCCTCATCAGCTGGATGTATTAATAATTCCCAAACTATGGTTCCTAATCAAAAAACAAGAAGGCAGGAGCAATACTTCCATAACAAGAACTTCTATTTCACGTTTCTCAAATGGTCACAGCCCAAGAACCATGACTCCCAAGAATAGAGTATTTTGTCTGATGAAAGAATAGAATGATTACATTCTTTTACCTAATAATTTCATTTTTAGGAATTTATTCTAAGGAAATAAAAGGAATAGACCACAAAGACATAAAGGGCACATAATGTTCCTCTCAGTGTTTCTTAAAATAGTAACCCATCAACAAATAAGCAGGAAAACAATAGGGGGAAAATTCAAATCTCTATCAGAAAAGAATATATAAGTCATTGTTGGAGCACCCAACAGGATTAGTCTACACATTGGATCCTACAGTCCAGTGTCAACAAGAGAAGTGATCTCTTAAAGTCACCCGAGACAAAGAAAGATCTCCATCCTTAAAATCCACTAATAGAGTCTCATTTATGTTTCTTATTTATTTATTGGAAAAAATAGATTTCAATTAAAAATAAAATATATACATCATACATTCATTTACTATGAACAATGTGTGTTTTTTTTATTTGACAGGTAGAGTTATAGACAGTGAGAGAGAGAGAGACAGAGAGAAAGGTCTTCCTTCTGTTGGTTCACTCCCCAAATGGCCACTACGGCCGGTGCTGCATCAGCCCAAAGCCAGGAGCCAGGTGCTCTTCCCAGTCTTCCATGAAGGTGCAGGAGCCCAAGCACTTGGGCCATCCTCCACTGCCCTCCCAGGCCACAGCAGAGAGCTGGACTGGAAGAGGAGCAACCAAGACTAGAACCCGGTGTCCATACGGGATGCCGGCACTGCAGGCAGAGGATTAGCCAAGTGAGCCACAGCGCTGGCCCCAACAATGTGTATTTTAAAAAATAAGATGGGAATGGGATTCAAAGGTAAGTTTATTTTGGTGCATTAAAATTTGAAATTCATGAATCTGGGTGATTTTTAAAAACTTATTGAAAATGTCCATTATAAAAATCTATATGATATAAGAGTTTTTGAATCAAAATAATCTCTGAATGCATTTTACATGAATTCCTTGAATGGCCATTGTACATATTGTTTTGGAATTTATACACATTGTAAAATGGTTTAATAAAGTGAATTACCATATACATCATAATGCATATTTTTAAAAGTTAAAATTCTTTAAATTTTTCTCAAAAATTTTGGAGAAAACATTTTGAAGTGTAGTCACCATGTTTCACTTTTTTCTTCATCTTCCAAATCTTTCCTCTTTTATCCATTAATTATACATCTATATTTCCCCCCTCATTAAAATCTTTAAATTTGCTTTTCACTTCTCCAGCTTAGATGCTCTTTTCCTAGCTTCTGCACTGAAAGTTACTCCCCATTGTTATGTTTTAAGATCACATATTATCCATTAGTGAGGACTTTCAAACTCTTCTGGCTAAAGCAACCCTTGTCCTCTCCACTGGGACCTATCACATTATTTTATTTTTTATCCAGAGCACTTCAAATATTTAAACTATTTTACACAAAGCTATAATTTATACCACTTTCTTCAAATATGCTCTATGAGGGCAGAATTTTGACATTCAGGCCACTCCAGAATGTCAAATTAATTAATAGAAAAATCAGGTATGTGAATCTCACTAGCATCAACACAAGTTGGTAATTAGCCGGTAACACCATAAAGAAAAAAAAACTGACAATCAGAGCAGTTCTGTTTGCTATGAAAGATTGATTTAGAAGCGACAACTCAGATGTAGCCAGTAGTATATATAGAAATGTCTAACTTGGGCTGTTTGGGAAATTTCATCTGCTTCTCTAAAAGAAATCAAGATGTGATATATTTTAAGGGACCGTAGCCCTTTTGCAGACATGGAAAGGGTAGCTGATGGGCTGTGATTACCTGGGCACACAAGTGTAAAAAGTGGGTCTCTAATGGCTGAAGCACTAATTTACCAGTCAGTACATGTGGGTTTCAGAACTGGAGCCTGTGATGGAAACAGGTTGGGAACACATGAAGGAATAAAGAGGATGCAGTAAACCAGTGCTTAGAGATTGTTTATAACCTTAAATGCTTATGTTAGACTAAAACTGAAAATCAATCATTACAGCTCCCTTGTTAATTATAAACAAAAAAAATCAGAGTATTGAAGAAAAAGAATAAAAAAGGGAACAGCAGACATGTATGAAATGCTATACAATGTACCACAAATAAACAAGGACACAATGACTTTTTTTTAAGAAAAATGTTAACAAAGTTAACCATTAGGAAAAAACAATTAAGGAACAAATGGGGAAGGTAACACAAATAACCAGTTTAGGAATTAAAACAGTATCATTCTTTTGTAGAGATTATAGCTTTGACCAAGATACTAGAGAAAGATATGAAATTCCTAGGAGTAAAATTTGACTACAGAGATCAATATCCACCCTATTTTGAAAATCAGGTTTCCAAAACACAAATATAACATAAAATAGAAAAACTCCTATATAACGCAAGTAAGTTGAATCACATTTTGAAAACTCCAAACGGTCAACCCAGAAAGTCACACAATGACAATTTCAGGTCCAGAATTAGAGAATACTTCAAAATTTTACCGAAGAAAAAACAAATTTACATTTCAAAGACCTACCCAAAGTGAAAATAAGCAAAGCCTATTTTTTAGTTTCTTTTGGAAAACCACCATTACAGTGAGGATGGTGCAAGCAGGCCAAGACTTGAAATTAAAAAAGGGGGCTGGCGCTGTGGCACAGCAGGTTAAAACCCTGGCCTGAAGTGCCAGCGTCCCATATGGATGCCGGTTCTAGTCTTGGCTGCTCCTCTTCCAATCTTGCTCTCTGCGATGGCCTGGGAAAAGCAGTAGAAGATGGCCCAAGTCCTTGGGCCTTTGCGCCCATGTGGGAGACCCAGAAGAAGATCCTGGCTCCTGGCTTTGGATCAGTGCAGCTCTGGCTGTTGCAGCCATCTGGGGAGTGAACCAGTGGGTGGAAGACCTCTGTCTCTCTGTCTCTACCTCTCTCGGTAACTCTGTCTTTCAAATACATAAATCTTTAAAAAAAGAAATTAAAAAAATAAATTTTTGGATCAAGACTTGAAATAAAAATTAAGTTTTTAAAAGCATCTCTTTTCGGCCGGCGCTGCAGCTCACTAAGCTAATCCTCCGCCTTGCGGCACCGGCACACCGGGTTCTAGTCCCGGTTGGGGCGCCGGATTCTGTCCCGGTTGCCCCTCTTCCGGGCCAGCTCTCTGCTGTGGCCAGGGAGTGCAGTGGAGGATGGCCCAAGTGCTTGGGCCCTGCACCTGCATGGGAGACCAGGAGAAGCACCTGGCTCCTGCCATCGGATCAGCGCGGTGCGCCGGCCGCAGCGCACCAGCCGCGGCGGCCATTGGAGGGTGAACCAATGGCAAAGGAAGACCTTTCTCTCTCTCTCTCTCTCTCTCTCTCACTGTCCACTCTGCCTGCCAAAAAAAAAAAAAAAGCATCTCTTTTATAAACAGAGCTACTAATATCCTCAGAAAAGTATTAATGTAATAAATGAAATCATCTAAGAATATATCAATAGGAAGCAGGGACATAATAAAAAATGCAAGGGTGGTTAACATTCCCAGACAGGCCTTCCAGGCAGGTACAAATCGCAAGAAGAAAATCCCATGGTCATTTAGATTTCGTGTTGGAAAGCATTTAGTGAAGTTCAGCAGCTAGGAAAGAGAAAACTGCTAGCAGAGCAACAACAAAAAAGCCAGCGACTTCTTTACTGTGCCTGAGAGTGAAATGAACCTACAGCAAATGACGCAAATAATAAAGGCTCATTGAAAGCTTTTTTCCTTACAGTAAACCTAGGCCATGATTCCTGCACTCTCTCTCAGACTTTCTACTACAGGTGCAATAAAGGAAATAAAACAGCAAAAAGTAATTACATGGTATAAAGATCAATTTCTAAGTCATAAAATGTGAATATACTGGGTGATGCTTATATACGGAGATAATCCATAAAAATCTAAAAACTGATAAATGAGATTACTGGAAGAATTATACATACGTGTGTGTGTGTGTGTGTTCTAATTACTAAGTACTAGCAGGAAACAGAAAATAATAATGAAGGACAGGCAGACTAAAAAAAAAAAACAAGTGAAATTGGAGGATTCAATTTTGTGATATCCTTAAATATTCTTTAAATCAATACTTAAAAAACCACAGATGATTCAACAGAAAAAGTATCACATAGATGATGAAAAAGAAAGGCTCTGAAGCCAATAAACAGCCATTAAATGGTAACCGACCTGAGTTAGTTTACTGCAAGCTCCAAGTAGGAGCCTCTCAGGAAGATGCAGGTGGGAGCCCAGCAGTGAGCAGGACCAGAGAGGAGATCCCACCTCTCGCTGCAGGGAGGGTGGTGCGCAAGAGGACGAAGTTTCAGAAATGAACCCAAGACTCCTTCTTGCTTCTGCCTCCAGCAAGACCTGGAGTTATGCAGCACACTGATTGGCTGCATCTTTTATGACGTGGTGCATCCTCACAGCTAGGCAAGCTGTCCAATCAGGTGTGGTAGCATAAGTGCTACGTAATCCCACGGAATCTTGACATCATAGTAGTCAACCAGTTCCGCGGTGGAGAGGCCCAAGGAGGGGGCTCCAACACTCAGAACTCTGAATGTAGCCTACGTCCATTGTTCTCGTACCTTCTTCCATCGCAGGAAGCTGCTCACCTAGAACCTCGGGACATGGTGCGTGGGGCTGAGCTTGAGGAGAGGGGAAGGCAGGGTGGGGAAGTTGTCAGAAAAGGCTGGCAGGATGTGGGCTTCCCAGAAGTTGTCGCTGGAGCCTGTAGGCCCCCTCTCGTTGCTGATACGACCCTCCACTCAGCCTCTTCTGGTCTGCAGTACGGGGGCTGGACTGGCACCCGGGACCCCGGCGTCCTGTTCCTTTCCTGCTCACAGTCCAGGGGCCATCCCTGGGCAGCTGTTGGTGGCATCCCCTTGTCTTCCCCGATTGTGCAGTGGGGACAGGATGGTCATTATGGAGCATATGGGTTGTGTGCTGGGTTCCTGCAGCGAAGAGCTGTCACTTATGGGATCCTCAGTTCCTCTTCTCCCCGGGGTGACAGCATTCCCCAAGTTTTCTGAATAGTTCAGAAGCTGAGTCTCAGCTCATGGCCCTTGACTTCTTAGCGTAGCTCTTTCTGGGAGTCTGACCACGTTTTCTGTTGGTAACAACAGCGTCACAGACCAGGTAAGTTAATGAAACAGTTTTATTTTGATCAGGGCTTTGGTAGAGGTTTTAGGGGGGACAAGACGACACTGTATTTTGGTCTTGGATGTCATCTGAGCCTTTACATATTCCCTGAACTTTCAAATAAGAAATTTTAGCTAGTCACATTTATCAATGTTTTTAAAACTGTTTCTGTTCCATGAAAACCTTCCCAACCCCAAAGATATAAACCTTTTTTTTTTTTGAGTTTTAATTTTGATGTAGGGTGATTGTTTTCAAAGTTATTGGAGTATAATTGACAAACAAAATTTGTATATATTCAAGGCCTGCACCTTGAAGTTTTGATATGTGAAGAGACTTTTTAAAAATTTATGGAAATTTCACTGTTTAATCCTGTTTTTCCAAACCTTTTGGAGTTCCCTTGTACATATACATTCTGAAATGATTAGGAAAATCAAACTAATATATCCATCACCTTACATAGTTTTTAAAAGAAAACCTAGTGCCTTAACAAGTTGTGAATATCTAATCATATATTCATAACATTTCTGGGCTGTACATTATCTCCTAACTGTAAATGTGTGTCATTCAACTAACATCTTCCATTTCCTTCACTCTCAGCACCTAGCAACCACTATTCTCTTCTGTGCTTAAGTCTGACTTTCTGAGATCCCATAAATAAGGGAGATTGTGTGGTATTTATCTTTCTGTGACATTTCAATCAGGCCAATGATATATTCAAACTTTTCAATCCAGATTGTGACAAAATGTCAGAATTTCCTTGTTAAGGTTGAATGTGACTCCATTGTGTGTGTCTGGCATTTTCTCTACTCATCTGTTGATAGACAATGTTTGTTTATATATCTTATTCGTGTGAATAATGCTCACATGAACATGGTTGTGCAGTTGTATCTTTGAGATAGTAATTTTATTTCTTTAGATGCACATCCAATAGTGGGAATGCTTTATAATTTGTTAGCTCCATTTTTAATTTTATTTGAGACACCTCCATAGTGTTCTCCGTAGTGGATGTACAAATTTACATTTCTATAAACAATTTATATGTTCCCCTTTCTCCAATGCTGGTTCAATATTTATGTTTTTTTACTTTTTTATATTAGCTATTTTTACATACGTGTGATCATAACCATTGTGGTCTTGAGCGCAGTGCTGAGACCCTTTTAAATGCCTGTTGGCTGCTTATGGAAAAACTGATCCGATCCTTTGCCAATTTTTTATTACAATATTTCCTTTTGAATTGTGTCTATTCTTTATATTAATCCTTTAATCAGCTATGATTTGCCAGTATTTTCTCTCATTCCTTGCTTTCACTTTTCAGCTTTTCCTTTAGTATGCAGAACTTTATTTTTTTGCAGTCCTACTTCCTTATTTTTGCTTTTGTCACCTGTACATTTGCAGTCATACCTAAATCATTATAAAAGTCTGGCAAAGCCACAGTTTTAGATGTTGGTGATTTGAATCAGTGGATGAGAATGTCCTCTCTTTCTCTCTCTTTCTCCCTCTCCCCCCCCCTCTGTTTCTCTGTGTGTCTCTTTTTCTTTGAAACTAATTAATTGAGAAATTCTTTAAAAACTTCATGGAGTAATTGGTACCAAATCAGAGCTAGATGATAGTGAGTTCCTTGTGTTACATAGCATTGTGGGTGACTATAGTCCACTGTAAGCTATCCCATATTTTAGGAACAAATAGAGGAAAGGTGCTCCAAGGCCCTGAAGTATAATGTCAGAGAAGGGAAAATGTTGTTTACTCCAATCTATTCAGTACACATTGTATGCATGAATTAAAATCTCTCACTGCATTCCATAGGTATGCATAATTATTGTCAACAAAATAAACTCAAAACATCGTTCTTGGTGTATAACATTAAGGGGTGTTAAAATACTTAAATTAGTATCACAACTAAAATTCTGATCTTTGGAAGCAGTTTATTCATACAAACATAATCTAGAAATATGTGAATTGGCATTTTTTAAAGATTGATTTTATTGATTTGATAGAGTTACAGAGAGAGGTAGAGACAGAGAGAGAGGTCTTCCATCTGCTGGTTCACTCCTCAAATGTTCACAATGGACTGAGCTGAGCCTATCCAAAGCCAGGATCTTCTTCTGGGTCTTCCACATGAGTGCAGGGGCCCAAGGACTTGGGCCATCTTCTACTGCTTTCCCAGGCCATAGCAGAGAGCTGGATCAGGAGAGGAGCAGCAGGACTAGAACTGGTGCCCATATGGGACGCTGGCATTCAGGCCAGGGCTTTGACCCACTGTGCCACAGCACCAGCCCCATGAATTGGCATATTGTCATTCTAAGTGGAGTGATTAGGAGGCAGTATTTTACCTTACAATGGTAATTAGTACAACTTTTTAATTGTTTCATATAAGAAAAATGAAGTATTTCTTTAAGAGTATATGGAATTAGGGGTGGAGCCAAGATGGCAGAATAGTGAGGATGCGCACTGATAATCCGGGAAAAGATAGGTTGATAAAAGAGGAATTACAGTAATCACAGGGAAAGGCTTGGGGGAAAAAATGCAGAGGAAACACTTCTGGATCTAGTGGATGTGACACAGACGACCAGCGGGGAGAGCAGGGACGCCCACAGCTCTGAGTCCACACGTCAGTGCTGGAAGGGGAGGTGAACTCAGTAACCTGAGACATTGGTGGGGAAACGGTGGACAGAGTCTAGAGGGAAGCAGGCTTGAGGAGGGAAAGTTCATCAGACTGACTACAGGAGAGAAGGAAGAAAAAAAAAAAGTCGGGAGGTACTGGTATGGGCAAGTTTCTCTCTCCACTGACCTTGCAAAGGTGAGCAAGAGACAAAGAGCAGGTGCCATTCTGGATATATATAACAAAAGGGTAGAGCTAATGAACTGAGGTGCTACAATTCAGTGGCCTAGGCAACCCAGTGGGAGTCTGCAGGAGAAACTGAGCCCACACAGATTCTTTGGGCAGAAGCCAGAGATTGGAAGCTAAATACCATCAATTCTGCTCAGCTGTGTGGTATTACTTACCTCCTGATAAAAAAAAATTATGGTGACTTGATCAGCCCTCACCCTGACTGCTGATGAGCAACTTGATATGTTATCCCTCTTAGTATTTTGTTTGTTTGTTCTACTTAATGCTTTTGGTTGAATACTATAATCAATACACAATTATTCTTAAGTGCTGAAACTTAACTGAAAAATGATCACTGTTAAATATAAAAGTGGGAATAAGAGAGGGAAGAGATGTGCAATTCGGGACATGCACAACCTGACTTACCTCAAATGGTAGAGTTATAAACATAAGAGGGGATTCCAATTCAATCCCATCAAGGTGGCATGTATCAATGCCATCTCACTAGTCCAAGTGATCAATTTCTGTTCACAATTGATCATAATGATAGGACTAAGAACCAAAGGGATCACATAATCAAGAATAGTGTCTGCAAATACTAGCTGATAGAATCAAAAAGGGAGAGAATGATCCAACATGGGAAGTGAGATACACAGCAGACCCATAGAATGGCAAATGTCCTAACAGCACTCTGGCCTCAGAATCAGCCCTAAAGGCATTTGGCTCCAGCAGAAAAGCCCATGAGAGTATTTCAGGCATGGAAAGCCAAGACACTCTAGGGAAAAAAAAAAAAAAACCTAAATGAAAGATCTCCACGAGTGAGATCCCAGTGGAAAGAACGGGTCATCAAAGAAGGAGGTACCTTTCTCTGAAGGGAGGAGAGAACTTCCACTTTGACCATGGCCTTGTCTAAAAATTATCAGAGTCAGTGAACTCAGGGGGCTTCCATAGCCTTGGAAACTCATGACTAGAGCCTAGGGAGATTACTGATGCCATAAACAAGAGTGTCAAGTTGTTAAGTCAACAACAGGAGTCACTGTGCACTTACTCCTCATGTAGGATCTTTGTCCTTAGTGTGCTGTACATTGAGATTTAATGCTATAAGTAGTACTCAAACAGTATTTTTCACTTTATGTTTCTGTGTGGGAGCAAACTGTTGAAATCTTTACTTAATGTATGCTAAACTGATCTTCTGCATATGAAGAGAATCGAAAATGAATCTTGATGTGAATGGAAGGGGAGAGGGAGTGGGAAAGGGGAGGGTTGTGGGTGGGAGGGACGTTATGGGGAGGAAGCCATTGTAATCCATAAGCCGTATTTTGGAAATTTATATTCATTAAATAAACGTTTAAAAAATTAAATAAATAAATAAATAAAAAGAGAGAGATTTACCACGCATAACCTGAGGGTGTCACCTTTGCACACCCTTAACCCGGAAGAACCAAGCAGAGCTTTCTGGCCACACCCATCTCAAGCCTCCAAGGCTCCTCCAACAGCAGGCAGTCCACTTAACACAGACATAGTATTAAAAAAAAAACTCACAGTGAGGGAAGAAGAACTAACAATGCCAAGCAACAAACACAAAAATCAAGGGAACAAGATCAACAAAGACACTATTATGCCTACAAATAAACAAAACACCCCAAGCCAAGATTATGAAGATGATGAGATAGAAGAAATGCAAGATACGGATTTCAAAAAATTTATGATAAGAACATTTAGAAGTTTTCAAAAGCAAATCCTTGAACTACAGAAATCATTATTGGACAGGATTGAAAATCTCTCTCGTGAAAATGAATTTTAAGGAAGAATCAAAATGAAATGCAGAAACTAGTAGAACAGAAAAGTGTGCTAGTGAAGAGAAATCAAAATGAAATGAAGAACTCAATAGATTAAATAACAAACACATTAGAGAGTCTAAAAAACAGAGTCAGTGAAACAGAAGAGAGATTATCGGACTTAGAAGACAGAGCACAGGAAAACATACAGTCAAACCAAAGAAAAGAAGAGGAAATTAGAAATCTAAAAAATATTGTCAGGAATCTTCAGGATACTATTAAAAAACCAACATTCAAGTTCTAGGAGTTCCTGAAGGCATGGAGAGAAAGGATTAGAAGGCCTTTTTAGTGAGATATTAGCAGAAAATTTCCAGGTTTGGAGAAGGACAGAGACATCCTAGTACAGGAAGCTCATAGAACCCCTAGTAACCCCTAGTAAACATGACCACGACACGTTGTAATTAAACTCACCACAGTGAAACATAAAGATCCTAAAATGTGCAACAGAGAAACATCAAATTACTCTCAGAGGATCTCCAATCAGACTCACAGCTGACTTCTCATCAGAAACACTACAGGCTAGGAGGGAATGGCGAGACATAGCCCAGGGGCTAAGAGAGAAAAATTGCCAGTCCAGAATTTATATCCTGCTAAGCTTTCATTTGTGAATGAAGGTGAAATAAAGACCTTTCATAGCAAACAGAAATTGAAAGAGTTTGTCGCCACTCGTCCAGCCCTGCAAAAGATGCTTAAAGATGTGCAACACTCAGAAACACAGAAACATGGCCATCAATATGAAAGAAGGTAAAGGAAGAAAACCTACCAGTAAAAGAGCATAGGAAGCTCAAAGCATATACTAGAAAATATCTTTGGGAAAATGGCAGGGCAAAGTCACTATGTATCAATAGTCAAATTAAATGTTAATGGACTTAACTGGCCAGTCAAAAGGTAGACTGGCTGAATGGATTAAGGAACAAAAACCAACTATTTGCTGCCTACAAGAAACACATCTTTCTGACAAAGATACATGAAGACTGAAAGTAAAAGGTTGGAAGAAGATATTCCATGCCAACAGAAACCAAAAAAAAAAAAATAGCAGGTGTAGCCATATTAATATCAGACAAAATAAACTTTAATACAAAAACTGTTAGGAGAAGACAAAGAGGGGCACTATATAATGATTAAGGGTTCAATTCAACAGGAAGATGCAACTATTATAAATGTATATGCACCTAATTACAGGGCACCAGTCTATTTAAAAGATATGTTAAGGGACTTAAAGGGAGACTTAGATTCCAATACAATTGTACTGGGGGACTTCAATACTCCACTCTCAGAAATAGACAGATCATCAGGACAGAAGATCAAGGAAACAGCAGATTTAATTGACACTATTGCCCAAATGGATCTAACAGATATCTACAGAACTTTCAATCCTACATCTAAAGATTTTACATTCTTCTCAGCAGTGCATGGAACCTTTTCGAGGATTGATCACATATGAGGCCATAAAGCAAGTCTCAGCAAATTCAAAAGAATTAGAATCATACCATGCAGCTTCTCAGACCACAGCGGAATGAAGTTGGAAATTAGCAACTCAGGAAACCCCAGAAAGTATGCAAACACATGGAGACTGAACAACAGGCTCCTGAATGAACACTGGGTCATTCAAGAAATCAAAAGAGAAATCAAAAACCTTCTGGAAGTAAATGAGGATAACAACACAACATATCAAAACTTATGGGATACGGCAAAAGCAGTATTGAGAGGCAAGTTTAAGCAATAGGTGCCTATATCAAGAAATTGGAAAGGTACCAAATAAATCAGCTTTCAGTGCATCTCTAGGACCTAGAAAAACTGCAGCAAACCAGACCCATATGTAGTAGGAGAAGAGAAATAATTAAAATCAGAGAAGAAATTAACAGGATTGAATAAAAAAATTGCAAAAAATCAGCCAAGCGAAGAGCTGGTTTTTTGAAAAAATAAAAAAAAATTGACATCCCATTGGCCCAACTAACTAAAAAAAGAAGAGAAAAGACCCAAATCAATAAAATCAGAGATGAAAAAGGAAACGTAACAACAGACACCACAGAAATAAAAAGAATCATCAGAAACTACTACAAAGAGTTGTATGCTAGCAAACAGGAAAATCTATCAGAAATGGATAGATTCCTGGACACATGCAACCTACCTAAATTGGACCATGAAGACATAGAAAACCCCAATAGACCCATAACTGAGACAGAAATTGAAACAGTAATAAAGGCCCTCCCAACAAAGAAAAGCCCAGGACCAGATGGATTCACTGCTGAATTCTACCAGACATTTAAAGAAGAACTAAATCCATTTCTTCTCAAACTATTCAGAACAATCGAAAAAGAGGGAATCCTTCCAAATTCTTTCTATGAAGCCAGCATCACCTTAATCCCTAAGCCGGGAAAAGATGCAGCACTGAAAGAAAATTACAGACCAATATCCCTGATGAACATAGATGCAAAAATCCTCAATAAAATTCTGGCCAATAGAATACAACAACACATCAGGAAAATCATCCACCCAGACCAAGTGGGATTTATCCCTGTTATGCAGGGATGGTTCAGTATGTGCAAATGAATCAATGTGATACACCACATTACCAGACTGCAGAAGAAAAATCATATGATTATCTCAATAGATGCAGAGAAAGCATTTGATAAAATTCAACACCCTTTCATGATGAAAACTCTAAGCAAATTGGGTATAGAAGGAACATTCCTCAATATAATCAAAGCAATTTATGGAAAACCCACAGCCAGCATCCTATTGAATGGGGAAAAGTTGGAAGCATTTCCACTGAGATCTGGTACCAGACAGGGATCTGGTACCAGACACCACTGCTATTCAATATAGTTCTGGAGGTTCTAGCCAGAGCTATTAGGCAAGAAAAAGAAATTAAAGGGATACAAATTGGGAAGGAAGAACTCAAACTATCCCTCTTTGCAGACGATATGATTCTTTACTTAGGGGATCCAAAGAACTCTACTAAGAGACTATGGGAACTCATAGAGGAGTTTGGCAAAGTAGCAGGATATAAAATCAATGCACAAAAATCAACAGCCTTTGTATACACAAGCAATGCCACAGCTGAGAAAGAACTTCTAAGATCAATCCCATTCACAATAGCTACAAAAACAATCAAATACCTTGGAATAAACTTAACCAAGGACGTACAAGATCTGTATGATGAGAATTACAAAATCTTAAAGAAAGAAATAGAAGAGGATACCAAGAAATGGAAAAATCTTCCATGCTCATGGATTGGAAGAATCAACATCATCAAAATGTCATTCTCCCAAAAGCAATTTATAGATTCAATGCAATGCCAATCAAGATACCAAAGACATTCTTCTCAGATCTAGAAAAAATGATGCTGAAATTCATATGGAGGCACAAGAGACCTCGAATAGCTAAAGCAATCTTGTACAACAAAAACAAAGCCGGAGGCATCACAATACCAGATTTCAGGACATACTACAGGGCAGTTGTAATCAAAACAGCATGGTACTGGTACAGAAACAGATGGATAGACCAATGGAACAGAATTGAAACACCAGCAACCAACCCAAACTTCTACAGCCAACTTACATTTGGTCAAGGATCTAAAACCAATTCCTGGAGCAAGGACAGTCTATTCAATAAATGGTGCTGGGAAAACTGGATTTCCACCTGCAGAAGCATGAAGCAAGACCCCTACCTTACACCTTACACAAAAATCCACTCAACGTGCATTAAAGAACTAAATCTATGACCAGATACCATCAAGTTATTAGAGAACATTGGAGAAACCCTGCAAGATATTGGCACAGGCAAAGAGTTTCTGGAAAAGACCCAGGAGGCACAGGCAGTCAAAGCCAAAATCAACTATTGGGATTGCATCAAATTGAGAAGTTTCTGTACTACAAAAGAAACAGTCAGGAGAGTGAAGAGACAACCGACAGAATGGGAAAAAATATTTGCAAACTATGCAAAGATAAAGGGTTAATAACCAGAATCTACAAAGAGATCAAGAAACTCCACAAAAACAAAACCAACAACCCACTTAGGAGATGGACCAAGGACCTCAATAGACATTTTTCAAAAGAGGAAATCCAAATGGCCAACAGGCACATGAAAAAATGTTCAAGGTCACTGGCAATCAGGGAAATGCAAATCAAGACCACAGTGAGGTTTCACCTCACCCCGGTTAGAATGACTCACATACAGAAATCTACCAACAACAGATGCTGGCGAGGATGTGGGGAAAAAGGGACACTAACCCACTGTTGGTGGGAATGCAAACTGGTCAAGCCACTATGGAAGTCAGTCTGGAGATTCCTCAGAAACCTGAAGATAACCCTACCATTCAACCCAGCCATCCCACTCCTTGGGATTTACCCAAAGGAAATTAAATTGGCAAACAAAAAAGCAGTCTTCACATTAATGTTTATTGCAGCTCAATTCACAATAGCTAAGACCTGGAACCAACCTAAATGCCCATCAACGGTAGACTGGATAAAGAAATTATGGGATATGTACTCCTTAGAATACTATACCGCAGTAAGAAACAACGAAATCCAGTCATTTGCAACAAAATGGAGGAATCTGGAACACATCATGCTGAGTGAAATAAGCCAGTCCCAAAGGGACAAATATCATATGTTCTCCCTGATTGGTGACAACTCTCTGAACACCAAAAGGGAAACCTGTTGAAGTGAAATGGACACTATAAGAAACGGGGACTTGATCAGCCATAGCCCTGACTGTTAATGAACAACTTAATATGTTATCCCTCTTAGTATTTTTTTTTGTCTGTTGTACTTAATACTATTGGTTTAATTCTGTAATTAATATACAGTTATTCTTAAGTGTTGTAATTTAACTGAAATGTGATCCCTGTTAAATATAAGAGTGGGAATAAGAGAGGGAAGAGATGTACAATTTGGGACATGCTCAAGCTGACTTGCCCCAAACAGTAGAGTTAGAAAGACACTAGGGGATTCCAATTCAATTCCATCAAGGTGGCATGTACCAGTGCCATCTCACTAGTCCAAGTGATCAATTTCTGTTCACAATTGATCATAATGATAGGACTAAGAACCAAAGGGATCACATAAACAAGACTAGTGTTTGCTAATACTACTGACAGAATAAAAAAGGGGAGAATGATCCAACATGGGAAGCAAGATACACAGCAGACTCATAGAATGGCGGATGTTCTAAACAGCACTCTGGCCTCAGAATCAGCCCTAAAGGCATTTGGATCCAGCTGAAAAGCCCATGAGAGTATTTCAAGCATGGAAATTCAAGACACTCTGGCAAAAAAATGACCCAAATGAAAGATCTCTGTGAGTGAGATCCCAGTAGAAAGAACAGGTCTTCGAAGAAGGAGGTACCTTTCTCTGAAGGGAGGAGAGAACCTCCACTTTGACTATGACCTTGTCTAAATAAGAGTCGGTGAACTCAAAAGGCTTCCATAGCCTTGGAAACTCATGACTGGAGCATAGGGAGATTACTGATGCCATAAACAGGAGTGTCAATTTGTAAAGTCAACAACAGGAGTCACTGTGCACTTACTCCTCATATAGCATCTCTGTCCTTAATGTGCTGTATGTTGTTATGTAATGCTATAATGAGTACTCAAACAGTATTTTTCTTTTTTTAACTTTTATTTAATGAATATAAATTTCCAAAATACGTCTTATGGATTGCAATGGCTTCCCCCCCATAACGTCCCTCCCACCCGCAACCCTTCCGTTTCCCACTCCCTCTCCCCTTCCATTCACATCAAGATTTTTTTTCGATTCTCTTCATATACAGAAGATCAGTTTAGCATACATTAAGTAAAGATTTCAACAGTTTGCTCCCACACAGAAACATAAAGTGAAAAATAATAGATGATTTTTAAATGATGATGAATTCAGATCAGACCTATTGTCATGTTTAATCCCAGTGAGAGTCAAGTTGGGAATTGTTAATTTTTTTTTTTTTTACAGAAGATCAGTTTAGTATACATTAAGTAAAGATTTCAACAGTTTGCACCCCCATAGAAACACGAAGTTAAATATACTGTTTGAATACTCGTTATAGCATTAAATCTCAATGTACAGCACATTAAGGACAGAGATCCTACATGAGGAGTAAGTGCACAGTGACTCCTGTTGTTGACTTTACAAATTGACACTCCTGTTTATGGCATCAGTAATCTCCCTTGGCTCCAGTCATGAGTTGCCAAGGCTATGGAAGCCTTTTGAGTTCTCCAACTCTTATCATATTTGGACAAGGTCATAGTCAAAGTGGAGGTTCTCTCCTCCCTTCAGAGAAAGGTACCTCCTTCTTTGAAGTCCTGTTCTTTCCACTGGGATCTCACTCACAGAGATCTTTCATTTATTTATTTATTTATTTATTTATTTATTTATTTTTATTTATTTATTTACTTATTTTTGCCAGAGTGTCTTGGCATGCTTGAAATACTCTCATGGGCTTTTCAGCCAGATCGAATGCCTTTAGGGCTGATTCTGAGGCCAGAGTGCTCAAACAGTATTTTTCATTTTGTGTTTCTATGTGGGTGGAAACTGTTGAAATCTTTACTTAATGTGTACTAAACTGATCTTCTGTATATAAAGAAAATTTAAAATGAATCTTGATATGAATGGAAGGGGACAGAGAGCGGGAATGGGGAGGGTTTCAGATGGGAGGGAAGTCATGGGGGGGGAGCCAATGTAATCCATAAGCTGTACTTTGGAAATTTATATTCATTAAATAAAAGTTTTAAAAAAAGAGTATATGGAATTAATTTTAATTAGGACAATATCACAAGAAGTATGGAATTAAATTGCAGGTTAATTTTGGTGTAAAATTTTATTGAAAAACATGCATGGTTATTTCATACTAAACAATGTCCATGAATTGTAAGGCCTTTGCATTTATGGGTTTAAATATATTTCAACCCAAATGAACATATTTCAATTTCATGTTCCAGAAAATATGTGAAACCCCCTCATATTTGTTCATTTTATTTTCTGCCATGAGGCCCAAATTCAGTCTGCCCAGTCCTGTCTCCTATTTTCAGTGAATCGTCTATGCTTTGTGCTGTGTTGCAAGTTATGTAATCATAAGCACATTCTAATATAAACACATTTCCATTAATCCCAAATGCTTCATATTATCTATAGCACTCCTCATTTACCATCAGCCCCAGCACAGGCATTAATCTAAACCTATCTCCAGAGATTGACCTTTCCTGGACATGTCATAATGGGAAATGGGATGTTTGAGTATATGGGGATGGCTTTGCATTTCTTCCCTTTCTTTGTCTTTTGAATTGCATTATTTTGTGATCTATAATTTGATTGTCAAATTGTATAGCAGTATAAAAGATATACTAAACATTGCTTTCTTTACATATCAGTATTTGGGTTGCTTTCACATTTGGTTTCATAAATATTGCTTCAGTATTCATGTGCCTGTGGATTGTGTCTCTCTTAGTGGCATGCCTGGCAGAGAAACTGCTGAAGCAATAAATAATCCCATGTAGAAATTGCTTGTAAACTGCCAAATTATTTTTAGAGTGGCTGCAATATTTTACTGGAAATGTATGAGGGTTCCCTGTTCTCCACATCCATGTCAACATTCATCTATAGTGAATCAGAGTCATTTGACTTAATAAGAAGTGTTATTTCCCTAAGGTTTTGATTTACATTTCCACAATGATTTATATTAAGTATAGTTTTTTAAAAGATTTATTTTATTTATTTGAAAGACGGAGTTACAGAGAGAGGTAGAGACAGAGAGAGAGGTCCTCCATCCACTGGTTTACTCCCCAGATGGCTGCAACAGCCAGAGCTGTGTTGACCCAAAGCCAGGAGCCAGGAGCTTCTTCTGGGTCTCCCACATGGATGTAGGGACCCAACGACTTGAGCCAACTTGCACTGCTATCCCAGGCCATAACAGAGGGCAGGATAGGTAGTAGAGCAGCCAGGACTAGAACTGGCACCCATAAGGGATGCTGGCACTTCAGGCCAGGGCTTTAACCCACTGCACCACAGCACTGGGCCCAGAAGAATATACTTTCCCAGTATTAAAATCTCTTACTGAAATCAATGCTTCATTTAAAAATTGTATGGTTTTTTTTTTTTGTAATTTTTCAGTATAAAATTCAAGTTTTGTGGGGCTGGCGCCATGGCTCACTTGGTTAATCCTCCACCTGCGGCACTGGCATCCCATATGAGTGCCAGGTTTTAATCCAGGTTGCTCCTCTTCCAGTCCAGCTCTCTGCTGTGGCCTGGGAAGGCAGTGGAGGATGGCCCAAGAGCTTGGGCCCTGCACCTGCATGGGAGGCCAGGAGGAAGCACCTGGCTCCTGGATTCGTATCGGCATAGCTCTGGCCGTAGTAGCCATTTGGGGGCAGAGCCAACATAAAGAAGACCTTTTTCAGCCGGCACTGTGGCTCAATAGGCTAATCCTCCACCTTGCGGTGCCGCACACTGTGTTCTAGTCCCGGTTGGGGTGCCGGATTCTGTACCAGTTGCCCCTCTTCCAGGCCAGCTCTCTGCTGTGGCCAGGGAGTGCAGTGGAGGATGGCCCAAGTGCTTGGGCCCTGCACCCCTATGGGAGACCAGGAAAAGCACCTGGTCTTGGCTTTGGATCAGCACGATTTAAGTTTAATCAAGTTTTTTTTTTTCTTAAATTTCTTGTGGTATTTTCACTCTTTGATGCTACCTTGAATGTTATTGTTAATTATACTTTTAGAATGTTCATCACTGTTAAACAGAAATATAATTGATACTTATATCTTTATATTCTGCAAAAATACTGAGTTTTACTGTATTTTTGGAGTGGGATTTTAGTGACTTCCTCAGAATATATGTTACATATAAGACTATGTGTTCAATATTACAAGTCAATTTTGCTCTTTTGTTTGCAATCTGGAGCTTTATTCTTTCGCTTTGTTCATTTTTTTAGTAGAATCATCCACTACACTGTTGAATAGAAGTGTTAAAAGTAGCAGTCTTGCCGGCGCCGAGGCTCACTAGGCTAATCCTCCGCCTAGCGGCGCCGGCACACTGGGTTCTAGTCCCGGTCGGGGCGCCGGATTCTGTCCCGGTTGCCCCTCTTCCAGGCCAGCCCTCTGCTGTGGCCAGGGAGTGCAGTGGATGATGGCCCAGGTGCTTGGGCCCTGCACCCCATGGGAGACCAAGAAAAGCACCTGGCTCCTGGCTCCTGCCATTGGATCAGCGCGGTGCACCGGCCACAGCGTGCCGGCCATGGCGGCCATTGGAGGGTGAACCAACGGCAAAGGAAGACTTTTCTCTCTGTCTCTCTCTCTCACTGTCCACTCTGCCTGTCAAAAAAAAAAAAAAAAAGTAGCAGTCTTATTCCCATTTTACAAGAGTTTATTGTAAATTTCCCATAGGTGCCATTTCTGTGGTGGAAGTTTGCCTCAGTTAACAGTTTATTTGGGGTTTTAATCATAAATTGAATTTAGTCCATTTTTTTCTTTATTGATGAGGTATTCAAATCTTGATTTTCTGATTATTACATTAAATATTTACACTTAATATTTTTATTTTTTAATTTGAGAGGCAGAGAGAGCTAGAACCCCTATAATCTGGTTCACTCTGCATATGTCTGCAATGACAGGTCTGGACTGGAAACCAAATCTTGGCCTCCAATGTGGGTGACAGGGTCCCAGTTACATGTCCCATCCCCACAGCCTCCCATATTTTCCATTGGTAGGCAGCTGGTTTCAGAAGCCAGAGGTGAGAGTTGAACATAAACACTGTAGTATGCAATGCAGATATTTTACCCAGACTCTCAACTGAGACCAAATCTGTGCCTGTATGTCTGGTTTTGTTCAAATATACACTATTTAGATTACTTTTGCTTTTTAATTAAGAGAATGTGAGGCCTTTAACTTTGATCTTATGTTCAAGAATATTTGGGTATTTAAATACTTTGACATTCCATATTAATTTTCTGTATAGTTTTTTAAATTTTTGACTAAAAATAACTATTGGGATATTATGAAGAATGATATGAATCTGTAGATCACTAGGAACATTGATTTATTACATATATTTTATAATCCATGAACAGAGTGTATATATATACATTTATTTGTGTGATCTTTAATTCATTTCAGTAATCTTTTATAGTTTTCAATGTTTAGGTATTTTATTTCCTTGGTTAAGTTTATTCCTAAGTATTTTATTACCTTTGGTGCTTTTGAAATTGAATTGTTCTCTTGATTGCTTTAATTTATTTATTTTTAATTTTTTATTTATATAAGGTGAACAAATTTCATGTGTTTCATATATTCAGATTTAGGAACAAATTGATACTTCCTATCCTACCCTCTCCTGCTCAGGCTCCCAACCTTCTTCCCTCCATTATGATTTTACTTTTAATTTTTACAAGACATACTTTCAGTTTATGTTATAATCATGTTTGACCCTCCACAAAGTGAAGGATTCAAGAAATAGAATGTAGAAGAAAACCACTGTTCCTTGAGAGTAAAGAAAATGTTATAAACAATAATCTCAAAATGCAAATTTTGCTTCTACACATTACATCTTTTATACTCTGTATATTAGTAATATATATCAAGGAAAACATACACTATTTGTATTTTTTGAGACTCACTTATTTCACCAAGCATGATGGATTCCAGTTGCATCCATTTTATTGCAAAAGACAGAATTTCATTCTTTTTTGTGGCTGAGTAGTATTCCATAGTGCATAGATACCATATTTTTTTATCCAGTCATTACTTGATTGGCATCTGGGTTGATTCCATATCTTAGTTATTATGAATTGAGCTGTAATAAACATGGGCATACAGGTAGCTTTAATATGCCTATTTAACTTCTTTTGGGTACATTCACAGTGTGGGATGGCTAGGTCATATTGTAGATATACTGTCAGATTTCAGAAGAATCGCTATACTGCCTCTAATAAAGGTTGCACTAGTTTACATTCCCACTAAAAGTGTACTAGGGAACTTTTCCCCCCTACATCCTCACCAGCAGTCATTGCTTCATATTTTTTTGTATGAGAGCCATTCTAACTCTGGTAAGGTGTAACCTCATTGTGGATTTATTTGCATTTCCTGGCCAACAGCCAAGAGTTTCTTGTGGGTCTCCCACAAGGGTGCAGGGGTCCAAGGACTTGTGCCACTTCTACTGTTATCCCAGGCCATAGCAGAGAGCCGGATCAGAAGTGGAGCAGCCAGGACTTGAACTGGCACTCATATGGGATGCCAGCACTTCAAGTCAGAGCTTTAACCTGCTGTGCCACAGATCGGTGCAGCTTCGGCCATTGCAGCCATCTGGGGAGTGATCCATCAGATGGAAGATCTCTCTGTGTCTGCCTCTCTCTAACTTTGTCTTTCAAATAAATAAAATAAAGCTTAAAAAAAAAGAATAACTAAAAAAACCTGTATGGTTATCTCAATAGATGCAGAAACCATTTGATAAAATACAACACTCTCTCAGGATGAATAAACAAACAGTTTTCATTCTTCTATTTGTTATTGTGATGTGTCACATTTGTTAATTTGCATATGTTGAACCATTCTTGCATACCAGGGATACCACTTGGCCCAAGTGAACAATCATATTTTGTTCATCTGTGATACTGGTTTATAATTCTCTTTGTTGTATGTTTTTCTGGTTTTGGAATTAAGGTTATGCTGGTCTCATAGAAGCAGTGTGGGAGAATTTCCTCCATCTCAGTTGTTTGAAATAGATTGAGAGGAATTGGAATTCATTTTTTTGTAAAAGTTTGGTAGATCTCAGCATGTTACCATCCAGTCCTGGGCTTTTTCTATGTGGGGAGGGTCTTTATTTCTTATTCAGTCTCCATCTTGGTTATTGTTTTGTTTAGGTTTTCAGTGCCTTCATGCATCAATGTTTGGTAGTTTGTGCTGTCTACGAATCAATCCATTTCTTCTAAATTTCCCTATTTGTTGGCATATAGCTTTTTTCATAATTTCTGATGAATTTTATTTCTGTGGTATCTAACATTTCCTTTTTATTTCTGAATTTATTAATATGTGTCTTCTCCACTCTTTTTTTTTTAAATTATTTAGGCCTGTGGTGCATCAATTTTAATTTTTTCAAAAATAATTGCTCTTCATTTCACTGATCTTTTGTTTCTTTTTTGTTTCAATTTTATTTCTTCTTTAATTTTAAGAATTTCTTTCCTCATACTAACTTGTGATTTGGTTTATTGTTTTTCTAGGTTTTTGAATGGATTGTTAAATCATTTGTTTGATCCTTTTCCAATTTTGAGGTAAGCACTAATTGCTATAAACTTAACTCTCAGAATTGCTTTTGCTGTATATCATAAGTTTTGACATGTATGTTGTCATTTTCACTTCTTTCCTGTAATTTTTTATTTACTTTTTGATTTCTTCTATGACCCACAGTTCATTCAGGAGCAGGCTGTTCAGACTCCATGTGCTTGCATGCTTTCTAGAGTTTCTTATGTTCTTAATTTTCAGATTCATTCCATTGTGGTCAGAAAAGATACATGGCATGATTTCATTTTCTTTTAATTTGCTGAGATTTGCTTTAGGGCCTAACATATGATCTGTCTGAGAAGGAGTTCCACGCACTGGTGATAAGAATGTGTATTCTACAACTATGGGATGAAATGTTCTGTATATGTCAATTCTGTCACTTTGGTCCATAGTGTAGATTAGTTGTCTTCTTTGATTTTTCTTTGTCTAGTTGTCCTGTGTATTGATGTAACTGTGATATTGCTGTCGCCCATTACTATTGGATTGAAGTCAATGTTTCTGTTAAGATCCACTAACCTTGGTTTTTAAATAATCAGGCATTGGGGCTGGAACTGTGGCAAAGCAGGTTAAGCATTCCATATGGGCACTGGTTTGAGACCTCACTATTCCACTTCTGATCCAGCTCTCTGCTGTGGCCTGGGAAAGCAGTAGAAGGTGGCCAAAGTCCTTGGGCCCCTGCATCCATGTGGGAGACCCAGAAGAAGCTCCTGCCTCCTGGCTTCTGATTGGCTCAGCTCTGGCCACTGGCCATTTGAAGAGTGAACCAGCAAATGAAAGAACTCTCTCTCTCTCTCTCTCTCTCTCTCTGTAGCTCTGCTTTTCAAATAAATAAATGAATCATAAAAAAATGAAAAGCAATCATGCACCTGGCATTGGGTACATATACATTTAACATAGTTTTATCTTTCTGTTGGATTGATTCCTTCATTAATACAAAATGCCTTTCTTTGTCTTGTTTAATAGTTTTTGCTTTAAAGTCTGTTTTGCATGATATTATCATGGCTAATATTTCTCTTTTTTACTTTTTGTTATCATGGAATATCATTTTCCATCCTTTAACTTTCAAAGTCTGTATGTATCTTTGTAGCCGAGATGTGTTTATTACAGGCAGTAAAAAATGGATCTTGTGTTTTAATACATTGAGCTAGTCTGTATCTTTTTTTTTTTTTAGATTTATCCCTCCACTTGAAAGTCAGAGTTACACAGAGAGAGAAGGAGAGGCAGAGAGAGAGAGGTCTTCCATCTGCTGGTTCACTCCCCAATTGGCTACAATGGCTGGAGCTGTGCCAATCCAAACCCAGGGGCCAGGAGCTTCTTCAGGTCTTCCTCATGAGTGCAGGGGCCCAAGGACTTGGGCCATCTTCTACTGCTTTCTCAGGCCATAGCAGAGAACTGGATTGGAAGTGGAGCAGCAGGGACTTGAACCAGTGCCCATATGGGATGCTGGCACTGCAGGCAGCAGCTTTACCTACTACACCACAGTGCCGGCCCCTTGATTTATTTTATTGTTTTTCTTTTGGGAACTTCATGGTTTTAAGATTGAGTTAATCTTACTCCTTATTGTGATGCATGCTCACCACTTATCTAGACCGTATATGTAATTACTAACAGTTTTCACTGGGCACAACTAGTTTACAAAAGTCTCACACACTAACATGACATGCAAGAAGTTGTAGCTCATACTGATTATTAATACAGGACTGAGTTTCACCTGAATATCAAAAGAAGCTGTTAGTTTCTCCAGACTCCTTCACTCTGTATTTTGCTGTCACTTGCTGCTATTCAGGGGTATTAGATTGTGGCCTGTATATTCCTGCTATTTTTCTGTGCCTCCGCAGTTCCCCCAACCTCCCTTGGGCCAGGACAAGGCGCAGCCCCAGGAACCCTGTGCCACCTGGCTGGCGCGTGGAGGCCCCGCCCACGGGCAGGGCAGCAAGCTCCATAGGCCCACAGCCAAGCCCAACCCTGCAGCCTGCCTGGATGGCCGGAGGCACAGAGATGGGAGGGCTCCCCCGGCCAAGCCAAGGTTGGCACAGTGCACCCCCAAAGCCTCCTTTGGCACTTCCCGGGAGGATGGACCTGGCTGCTCCTCAGCTGGCTGGCTCCCTCCCTCTGGTCGGGCATTGCAAACCCAGACCCACTTCTGGTCCCTGTATTCCTAGCTGGAGAATGCGCTATCTAGGATTCCCAGCACCTGTGGCCTGTATGCCCCCCCTCTTGGCCATTAGTAGAAGCCAGGTGGCCTCATGGCCTAACCACTGGTGTGAAGCTCCACTCTCATTCTAATGGGATTCACTGCTCCTGCTTCCCTGCCTGCCCTCCAGCTAAGTTTTAAAAGGAGCTGTTCCTGAACATGTGGTTCTCTGCTCTGTCTTGCTTCCTTCTCTCCTTTCCCCTTTCCTCTCAGCTGTTCTCATCTTCTGTCTCTAGCTCTCTCCTCTCTCCCTCTTTCTCTCCATCTCCTGGCCTCTATCTCTCACATTCTCCTTCTCCTTGTTTTCCTTCTTTGCTTCTCCCCTCTGGCCTGCTGCGTTTTAGTCAATAAATCCTTTCCCTTACTCCAGTGTTTGGTGTGTTTTGTGGTGACCTTACAATAAGGGAATCTCCACGAGAAGGAAACCTGAAAAATGGATGGAGTTTTTTAACTGCAATTTGGATGAGCAGAATAATCACAGCTAACAATCAATCAGAGGCTGGGGACAAAATCCTGTCTAGTTTGCTCTTGTAAAACAAAAATCCAGCTGAATAGTAGGCTAGGCAAATTCTTTCTATTCTCATGATAAAACTAGAAGCTCAGAAGGGTGGGATCATTGCTTCCTCGATATTCTCGATATTCTCATGATAAAGCTAGAAACTGCTAATAGACAGGTCCTGGGGAGAAGCAAGCATCTTGTCCACTCTTACAAGGACTCCCCATTAGGTCATCTAGTCCTTACACCAGCACCCCCTGCCTTAGAACCTCTTTATAAACCCCCAATCACCCTCCTCCAACAGCATGGTAGTCCTAATGAAAGCACCCTACATTCCCCTCATCTTGTGAGTAATATTTGCAGAAGAGTTTCGGAAGCCTACAGAAAAAAAGGAGATGATTTGGAAGGGCAGGCTTTTGACCCAGCTGACAGAGAACCCTCCCCCCAACTGAGGCAGAATGCACCTCCCACCTGACACCCTGGACTCCCCTGACTGGCTGGTGGGAGCTTCCTCAGAACAAAGTCTGAAAATCTGCATAATTATCAATTGAATAGACTCATTGTTTTATTTCTAGCCTGGTGCTCCAATTACCCCTGTCCCTTTAAACATCTTCTGTGCTGCACAGTTTGGTAGCAAAAGGCTTCTTTGGTTTGAGAGGACTTTCTTTCCCAAGACTGTAGCTGCCTTCTGGAAATACACCCTTTCCTCTGGCCAGCTCTCAGCTATGACGAATTGAAGCGGTGAGCATCAAGAGCCAGATTATGTGTCTGGAAACAACATTGGTGAGCTAGCCCAGAAGTCTGCGATGTATTTTTGTTGTTGTTTTTTAAAGATTTTATTTATTTATTGGAAAGTCAGAGTTACACAGAGAGGAGAGGCAGAGAGAGAGAGGCCTTCCATCCAATGATTCACTCCTCAATTGGCCATAATAGCTGAGCTGCATCCATCTGAAGCCAGGAGCCAGGAGCTTCTTCCGGGTCTCCCACACAGGTTAGGGGCCCAAGGACTTGGGCCATCTTCTACTGCTTCCCCAGGCCATTGCACTGAGCTGGATGGGAAGAGGAGCAGCCGGGACTAGAACTGGTGCCCATATGGGATGCCAGCACTTCAGGCCAGGGCATTAACCCACTGAGCCACAGCACTGGCCCCTGGAATGTATTTTTCAAGTGGCTTAACCCTTTCACATTAGTAAGGAGGGCAATGGTCACTTGTACCTCCACCCCAGAGCTGCTCTTGAGTTAATATTTTTTTTTTTAACTTTTATTTAATGAATATACGTTTCCAAAGTACGAATAATGGATTACTATGGCTTACCCCCCATACCGTCCCTCCCACCCACAACCCTCCCCTTTCCCACTCCCTCTCCCCTTCCATTCACATCAAGATTCATTTTCGATTATCTTAATATACAGAAGATCAGCTTAGTATACATTAAGTAAGGATTTCAACAGTTTGCTCCCACACAGAAACATAAAGTGAAAAATAATAGATGATTTTTTTAATGATGATGAAATCAGATCAGACCTATTGTCATGTTTAATCCCAGTGAGAGTCAAGTTGGGAGTTGATAGTTTCTTTTCTTTTCTTTTCTTTTTTCTTTTTTTTTTTTTTTTACAGAGGATCAGTTTAGTATGCATTAAGTAAAGATTTCAACAGTTTGCACCCCCATAGAAACACAAAGTGAAATATATTATTTGAGTACTCGTTATAGCATTAAATCTCAATGTACAGCACATTAAGGACAGAGATCCTACATGAGGAGTAAGTGCACAGTGACTCCTGTTGTTGACTTTACCAATTGACACTCCTGTCTATGGCATCAGTAATCTCCCTATGCTCCAGTCATGAGTTTCCAAGGCTATGGAAGCCCCTTGAGTTCTCCGACTCTTATCTTGTTTAGACAAGGTCATAGTCAAAGTGGAGGTTCTCTCCTCCCTTCAGAGAAAGGTACCTCCTTCTTTGAAGACCTGTTCTTTCCACTGAGATCTCACTCACAGAGATCTTTTGCCAGAGTGTCTTGGCTTTCCATGCCTGAAATACTCTCATGGGCTTTTCAGCCAGATCTGAATGCCTTTAGGGCTGATTCTGAGGCCAGAGTGCTATTTAGGGCATCTGCCATTCTATGAGTCTGCTGAGTATCTCACTTCCCATGTTGGATCACTCTCTCCTTTATTTATTCTATCGGTTAGTGTTAGCAGGTACTAGACTTGTTTATGTGCTCCCTTTGACTCTTAGTCCTTTCATTATGATCAATTGCGAACTGAAATTGATCACTTGGACTAGTGAGATGGCATTGGTACATGCCACCTTGATGGGATTAAATTGGAGTCCCCTGGTATGTTTCTAACTCTACCATTTGGGGCAAGTCAGCTTGAGCATGTCCCAAATTATATATCTCTTCCCTCTCTTATTCCTACTCTTATGTTTAACAGGGATCACATTTCAGTTAAATTTCAACACTTAAGAATAACTGTGTATTAATTACAGAATTAAATCAGTCATATTAAGTAGAACAGACAAAAAAACTACTAAGAGGGATAATGTATTAAGTTGTTCATTAACAGTCAGGGCTATGCTGATCAAGTCACCGTTTCCCATAGTGTCCCTTTCACTTCAACAAGTTTCCTTTTTGGTGTTCAGTCAGTTGTCACCGATCAGGGAGAACATATGGTATTTGTCCCTTTGGGACTGGCTTACTTCACTCAGCATGATGTGTTCCAGATTCCTCCATTTTGTTGCAAATGACTGGATTTCGTTGTTTCTTACTGCAGTATAGTATTCTAAAGAGTACATATCCCATAATTTCTTTATCCAGTCTACCGTTGATGGGCATTTAGGTTGGTTCCAGGTCTTAGCTATTGTGAATTGTGCTGCAATAAACATTAGGCTGCAGACCGCTTTTTTGTTTGCCAATTTAAATTCCTTTGGGTAAATTCCAAGGAGTGGGATGGCTGGGTCGAACGGTAGGGTTATCTTCAGGTTTCTGAGGAATCTCCAGACTGATTTCCATAGTGGCTTGACCAGTTTGCATTCCCACCAACAGTGGGTTAGTGTCCCTTTTTCCCCACATCCTCGCCAGCATCTGTTGTTGGTAGATTTCTGAATGTGAGCCATTCTAACCGGGGTGAGGTGGAACCTCATTGTGGTTTTGATTTGCATTTCTCTGATTGCTAATGACCTTGAACATTTTTTCATGTGCCTGTTGGCCATTTGGATTTCCTCTTTTGAAAAATGTCTATTGAGGTCCTTGGCCCATCCCTTAAGTGGGTTGTTGGTTTTGTTTTTGTGGAGTTTCTTGATCTCTTTGTAGATTCTGGTTATTAACCCTTTATCTGTTGCATAGTTTGCAAATATTTTTTCCCATTCTGACGGTTGTCTCTTCACTCTCCTGACTGTTTCTTTCGCAGTACAGAAACTTCTCAATTTGATGCAATCCCAATAGTTAATTTTGGCTTTGACTGCCTGTGCCTCCCAGGTCTTTTCCAGAAACTCTTTGCCTGTGCCAATATCTTGAAGGGTTTCTCCAATGTTCTCTAGTAACTTGATGGTGTCAGGTCGTAGATTTAGGTCTTTAATGCACGTTGAGTGGATTTTTGTGTAAGGTGTAAGGTAGGGGTCTTGCTTCATGATTCTGCACGTGGAAATCCAATTTTCCCAGCACCATTTATTGAATAGACTGTCCTTGCTCCAGGAATTAGTTTTAGATCCTTGATCAAATATAAGTTGGCTGTAGATGTTTGGGTTGATTTCTGGTATTTCAATTCTGTTCCATTGGTCTATCCTTCTGTTTCTGTACCAGTACCATGCTGTTTTCATTACAACTGCCCTGTAGTATGTCCTGAAATCTGGTATTTTGATGCCTCCGGCTTTGTTTTTGTTGTACAAGATTGCTTTAGCTATTCGAGGTCTCTTGTGCCTCCATATAAATTTCAGCACCAATTTTTCCAGATCTGAGAAGAAGGTCTTCGGTATCTTGATTGGTATTGCATTGAATCTATAAATTGCTTTTGGGAGAATGGACATTTTGATGATATTGATTCTTCCAATCCATGAGCATGGAAGATTTTTCCATTTCTTGGTATCCTCTTCTATTTCTTTCTTTAAGGTTGTGTAATTTTCATCGTAGAGATCTTTAACGTCCTTGGTTAAGTTTATTTCAAGGTATTTGATTGTTTTTGTAGCTATTGTGAATGGGATTGATCTTAGAAGTTCTTCCTCAGCCATGGCATTGTCTGTGTATACAAAGGCTGTTGATTTTTGTGCATTGATTTTATACCCTGCTACTTTGCCAAACTCTTCTATGAGTTCCAATAGTCTCTTGGTAGAGTTCTTTGGGTCCCCTAAATAAAGAATCATGTCATCTGCAAAGAGGGATAGTTTGAGTTCTTCCTTCCCAATTTGTATCCCTTTAATTTCTTTTTCTTGCCTAATAGCTCTGGCTAGAACCTCCAGAACTATATTGAATAGCAGTGGTGAGAGTGGACATCCCTGTCTGGTGCCAGATCTCAGTGGAAATGCTTCCAACTTTTCCCCATTCAATAGGATGTTGGCTGTGGGTTTTTCATAGATTGCTTTGATTGTATTGAGGAATGTTCCTTCCAAACCCAGTTTGCTTAGAGTTTTCATCATGAACGGGTGTTGTATTTTATCAAATGCTTTCTCGGCATCTATTGAAGGAATCATATGGTTTTTCTTCTGCAGTCTGTTAATGTGGTGTATCACATTGATTGTCTTGCGCACATTAAACCATCCCTGCATACCAGGGATAAATCCCACATGGTCTGGGTGGATGATCTTTCTGATGTGTTGTTGCATTCTATTGGCGAGAATTTTATTGAGGATTTTTGCATCTATGTTCATCAGGGATATTGGTCTGTAATTCTCTTTCAGTGCTGCATCTTTTCCCGGCTTAGGAATTAAGGTGATGCTGGCTTCATAGAAAGAATTTGGGAGGATTCCCTCTTCTTCAATTGTTCTGAATAGTTTGAGAAGAATTGGAGTTAGTTCTTCTTTAAATGTCTGGTAGAATTCAGCAGTGAATCCATCTGGTCCTGGGCTTTTCTTTGTTGGGAGGGCCTTGATTACTGTTTCAATTTCTGTCTCAGTTATGGGTCTGTTTAGGTTTTCGATGTCTTCCTGGTTCAATTTAGGTAGGTTGCATGTGTCCAGGAATCTATCCATTTCTGATAGGTTTCCCTGTTTGCTGGCATACAAGTCCTTGTAGTAATTTCTGATGATTCTTTTTATTTCTGTGGTGTCTGTTGTTACATTTCCTTTTTCATCTCTGATTTTATTGATTTCGGTCTTTTCTCTTCTTTTTTTAGTTAGTTGGGCCAATGGGGTGTCAATTTTGTTTATTTTTTCAAAAAACCAGCTCCTCGTTTGGCTGATTTTTTGTAATGTTTTTCTTGATTCAATCCTGTTGATTTCTTCTCTGATTTTAATTATTTCTCTTCTCCTACTAGATTTGGGTCTGGTTTGCTGTAGGTTTTCTAGATCCTTGAGGTGAATTGAAAGCTCATCTATTTGGTGCCTTTCCAATTTCTTGATGTAGGCACCTATTGATATAAACTTTCCTCTTAACACTGCTTTTGCTGCGTCCCATAAGTTTTGGTATGTTGTGCTGTTATCCTCATTTACTTCCAGAAAATTTTTGATTTCTCTTTTGATTTCTTCTATGACCCATTGTTCATTCAGGAGCATGTTGTTCAATCTCCATGTGTTTGCGTATGCTCTAGGGATTCCTGAGTTGTTCATTTCCAACTTCATTCCTTTATGGTCTGAGAAGCTGCATGGTATGATTCTAATTCTTTTGAATTTGCTGAGACTTGCTTTATGGCCTAGTATGTGGTCAATCCTAGAGAAGCTTCCATGTACTGCTGAGAAGAATGTATAATCTTTAGCTGTAGGATTGAAAGTTCTGTATATATCTGTTAGATCCATTTGGGCTATAGTGTCGTTTAAATCTACTGTATCCTTGTTGATCTTCTGTCCTATTGATCTGTCTATTTCTGAGAGTGGAGTATTGAAGTCCCCCAGTACTATTGTATTGGGGTCTAAGTCTCCCTTTAAGTCCGTTAACAAATCTTTTAGATAAACCGGTGCCCTGTAGTTAGGTGCATATACATTGATAATTGTTATATCTTCCTGTTGAATTGATCCCTTAATCATTATGTAGTGTCTCTCTTTGTCTCTCTTAATGGTTTTTGTGGTAAAGTTTATGGTGTCTGATATTAAGATGGCTACGCCTGCTCTTTTTTCATTTCTGTTGGCATGGTATATCTTTTTCCAGCCTTTCACTTTCAGTCTGTATGGATCTTTGTTGGAAAGATGAGTTTCTTGTAAGCAGCAAATAGATGGGTTTTGTTTTTTAACCCAATCAGCCAAACGGTGTCTTTTAACTGGACAGTTCAGGCCATTCACGTTCAATGTGACTAATGATAAGTGGTAACTTTGCCCTGCCATTTGCCAAAGATAAGTTCTAATATATGCTTTGAATTCCCTGTGATCTTTTGCTGTGAGCTTTCCTTCCTTGGTTTCCTTCCTTTACCTTCTTTCATATTGATGACCGTGTTTCTTTGTTTCTGTGTGTAACACATCTTTAAGCATCTTTTGCAGGGCTGGACGAGTGGCAACAAATTCTTTCAATTTCTGTTTGTTATGAAAAGTCTTTATTTCACCTTCATTCACAAATGATAGCTTTGCAGGATGTAATATTCTGGGCTGGCAGTTGTTCTCTCTTAGTACCTGGGCTATATCTTGCCATTCCCTCCTAGCTTGTAGAGTTTCTGATGAGAAGTCAGCTGTGAGTCTGATTGGAGATCCTCTGAGAGTAATCTGACGTTTCTCTCTTGCACATTTTAGGATCTTTTCTTTATGTTTCACTGTGGAGAGTTTAATTACAATGTGCCGTGGTGAGGGTCTCTTTTGGTCGTGTTTATTAGGGGTTCTGTGAGCTTCCTGTACTAGGATTTCTCTGTCCTTCTCCAAACCTGGGAAATTTTCTGCTAATATCTCACTAAAAAGGCCTTCTAATCCTTTCTCCCTCTCCATGCCTTCAGGAACTCCTAGAACCCGAATGTTGGGTTTTTTAATAGTATCCTGAAGATTCCCGACAATATGTTTTAGATTCCTAATTTCCTCTTCTTTTCTTTGGTCTGACTGTATCCTTTCCTGTTCTCTGTCTTCTAAGTCCGATATTCTCTCTTCTGCTTCTCCCATTCTGTTTGTAAGGCTCTCTATTGTGTTTTTCATTTGATCTATTGAATTCTTCACTTCAGTCACTATCCCAGTTTCCTGTTGTACTAGTTGTTTCGTTTCATTTTGATTCCTCCTTAATATTTCATTTTCACGAGAGAGATTTTCTATCTTGTCCATTATGGATTTCTGTAGTTCAAGAATTTGTTTTTGAGAACTTCTTAATGTTCTTATCAATTTTTTGAGATCTGCTTCTTGCATTTCTTCTATGTCATCATCCTCATAATCTTGAATTGGGGTGTCTTTTTCATTTGAGGGCTTCATGGTGACTTCCTTGTTTTTATTACCTTGGTTTTTGCGTTTGTTATTTGTCATACTGGAGATATTTGGTTTCTTCACTGTGGTGCTTTTTCTTGTTATACTATGACTCTAGATTAAGTGGACTATCTGTTTTTGATGGAGCCTTAGGGCTTGAGATGGGTGTGGCCTGAGAGCTCTGTTTGGTGTGCCAAAGGTGACACTCCCAGGTTAGGCGTGGTAAACCTCTCTCTCTCTCTCTCTCTCTCTCTTTTTTTTTTGATTCAACAGGGAAGTTATTCTGCACAGCTGAACAAAGTGGGAGGTAGTTAGCAGGCAAATGATATACCCACAGGAGCCAGAGATCAGAAGCTCTTTCCCAAGGACCACACAGGGAATCTGTTCGGCCCTTAGAGTGGGCTCAAATTCTCCTTCAGTCTCCCACTGGGTTGCCAAAGTTACGGAATTGTAGCGTCTCTGGAGAGTGCTCACTTGAATTCCGTGAGTTCTCTCCCCCACCGTCTCTTTTTTCACAGTCTCAGTTCAGTAGCACCATAAATTTACTAAGTCCTAATCTCCTGTTAATTCGCCCCACCCAGAGTCAGGTTTTACTGCTAGGCTCAGGGCCGGTGCAGACCTGAGGTCGCTCTGCTTATGACGTATGTCCAAGATGGCGCCTGCTCTTTGTCTTGCTCGCCCTTGAGAGGTGAGCGGAGAGAGAGAAACCCGTGTCCATACCAGTCACCTTTTTTTTTTTTCCCTCTCTCTCTCTTCCAGTTAGCTTGGTGAAGTCCCCCCCGCCCCGGGGGTCGTTCCCTCTAGTCTCCTCTCTCCGCTTGCCTGCCGGTGTCTCGGGTTATTGAGGTTCGGCTCACCTCGCGTTCCAGAGCTGGTGTGTTGAGTCTGCCGCTGATGTCCCGAACTGTGGGCTCCCACGCTCTCCACGCAGGTCTGCTCCCCTTCCAGCGCCGATGTGTGGACTCGGAACCCTGGACTTCCCAAGTCTCCCCGCTGTTGCACTCCCCTTTGAGCACTTGCGCGCAGACCCTGTAGCTTGCGCAGCTCAGTCCCGCGGCTCGGCTTCCGCGGCTCAGTCCCGCAGCTCGGTCCTGCGGTTCGGCTTTCGCGCGCGGTGGGCGACCTTGTTCTCCCAGTAGGTCCTCCGATTCACGCCCACTGGATCCAGAAGAGTTTTGTCTGCAATATTTTCCTGGTTCTTTTTTCTGAGGCTACCGTAACTCCCCTTTTATTAAACTAAATTTTCCCGGACTATCGGTGCTCGCCCTCACTATTCCGCCATCTTGGCTCCGCCCCCCTTGAGTTAATATTTTAGCTGGGACTCTGGGGCATCCCAGCAGCTTCTGAGAGCACTTTCTCTCTGGGACTTTCTTTTATCTTCCTGCTGTGCATTAGCTACCTTGCACGGAGTCCATGGCTCCCCTTTGTGTCTGGAGTCAACAGCTCAGAGACTGGGTAAGTTGAACCAGGGGCATACCTGCAATTTCTGTCTCTGCTCTTTGGGCTCATGGCATTTGGACCTGGTTTAGGTCATTTTTTGTGATACTGGTGTGTGGGAGACAGATTCTAAGATTTTTACTTCAGCCTCCCTGTGAGGAAATTTGGATATTTTTTGGAAGAGTACTCATTTGGTTGTTTGTATGAGGATTTCTTCCTCTTTGGTGAAATATGAGTGGTTCAATTTAATTTCCATCCAAAATCACCTTGAGTTGCATCGTGGCTGATTGGGCAGGATATAGTCAGGATCTTATGACTAAGAAAAAAATGGTGTTCTATTGCAATATTGCATGGCCTGCATATGTGTTAAATTTAAGAGAAGGTGGTTGTTAAGTGGAATTTTTAAATGTTTATTTTATTTGAAAAGCAGAATTACAGAGAGGCAGAGGCGGGGGGGAGGGTGTCCTGTTAGGAAAAGAGTCACAGAATAGAGAGGAGGCAGTGTACCAATTTATATCCAGACCGAATTTATTCAGAGAAAATAAATCCGTAGAGATGGGTAACCAACTGCCACTGTCAATGTGCCCATGATGGAACACCTGACAGAAGGCCCTGACCCCCAGGGAAGGTGGGGGATGGGGGTGAGGTAGGGGGCAGCAAGCAGAGGGGAATTCCTGGAACTGGTCTTTCAGGTGGCTGTAAGGGGTGGAGTATGAAGACAATAGAGTGTGAGACCCAATTCAGTTTTTTCTTTAAAATTTTTTATTTACTTGAAAGTCAGAGTTACACAGAGAGGGAGAGAGAAGGCTTCCATCCTCTGGTTAACTCCCCAGATGGCCACAATGGCCAGAGAGGTACATCGATCCGAAGCCAGGAGCCAGGCAAGAGCTTCTTCTGGGTCTCCCACATGGATGCAAGGGGCCCAAGGACTTGGGCCATCTTCCATTGCTTTCCCAGGCAATAGAAGAGAGCTGCATTAGAAATGGAGCAGCCAGTGAAGTAGGCAGGCATACAGGTTAAGATTGATCAGATTTATGAACTGGAAGACCACGCCTTCACCACGCTGCTGTGTGACCTCATCCCCCTACCTGGCCACACCTGGATGCCCACCAGCCAATCAGGTTAATTAACCACTCTCCTTTGGAAGTGGGTTAAAAGCCGGGCCACCCCTTGGCACAGCCAGCTTTTTTTCCCTGGCCTCTTGCTAGGAAGGGGGATTGCTGTAGCCCCACACCTCCAGGGTGCATGGCCTTTGGGCCATGTGCTCTAGGCTTCCTGGCCTAGATGCTCATCCACATGGCTGGTTCCTGGTGCTTGGTATGAACCCCTATTTACCTCTCTCTTAAATAAAGCTCTCACTCTCCTATGTATTTTTCTTATTAAATAAAAGCTTAAAATGTACCATGCTGCCTCATTTATCTGTGCCGGTATTTAGAATTCTCCTCTAAATATTAGGCAAGAACCCTCTTGGGCTTATTAATATTGGGGATTTAGTAATAAGCCCGTGGTGAAATCGTAAGGCACCCAAAATTCCAGTAGCACATGTGGCACCCTAGATAGCATTTCTAGGGAACTTTAAGGGGCCACATTTTAGTGTAAAATTTAGGGGGTCTTCTCCAATTTCACCAGAACTCAAACCGGTGCCCATATGAGATTCTTGCACTGCAGGCAGCGGCTTTACCTGCTATGCCACAGCCACAGCGCAGGCCCTCCAATTGTGTTTCAAGGACAAAGAATACATTCCAATGTTTATCTCTTTTGGGCAATGCAGGAGAATGGCTGCCCAAGCTTCAGCTCTACCTCTGAAGGGTTAAAAAGTTAAAAGCCGCTCCCCCCCACCTCCTCTGGTGAACTTTCCTGACCTCATTAGACTTGCTCTGCATAGCCATTCTCTATAAAGTTAATTAGTCAGTAAATTACCCCAATGTGAGCATAACCTTAGTTTCACCTAAGTAAGATAGAAGAAGTCACCGTATATCTCTTTGCCTCCTGGAACCCTGACCCCAACATATGGCCCTTATCGCCATTCAGCTGCATTCCTAGGTATCATCAAGGCAGTTCCTGCAACCTTGTTGTGTTTGTTGTGTGGCCCTCCCTTTTGGCAATAGGAGGCTTTTTGATACTCCCTGTATAGGCCATATGGTTCTCTGAGGTCTAATCAGGCCCTTACTCGATATCCTGTACTCCCTGTATTCATAAATCAACTGGTTGTAAAATCACTTAACTTGTATCAGTTGTTTACTCTATACCTCTGATCTATGCAATGATTGATTTTCTTTGTTTAAACGTGTATAAAAACCCCAACCCAAGACTATTTGGGGCCGCTCACCTGTACTGGGACGGGGGCCCCGACATGTCGGATCATCAATAAACCTTACCCTTTGTTAATTGCATGAGAGAAAGTCTCTTGGAGCATTTTTGGGGTGGCAAGAGCAATCCAACTCTAACACCTCAACCCAATAGTAGAGCAGAGACCTTGGGGCTCCCTGATCTCTTAAACATCTATTGTATGGGTCAGTGCCATGGCTCACTTGATTAATCCTCCACCTGCAGCACCAGCATCCCATATGGGCACCGAGTTCTAGTCCCAGTTGTTCCTCTTCCAGTCCAACTCTTCTGTGGCCCAGGAAAGCAGTGGAGGATGGCCCAAGTGCTTAGGAACCTGCACCCACATGGGAGACCAGGAGGAAGCACCTGGCTCCTGGCTTCGGATCCGCACAGCGCTGTCCATAGTGGCCATTTGGGGGGTGAACCAATGGAAGGAAGACCTTTTTCTCTGTCTCTCTCTCTCACCATCTGTCAAATAAATTTTAAAAATTTAAAAAAATCTATTGTAAATTTCCAGATGCCTCTGATAAAATTGACTATGAGGAACAAGAGTTAATAATGCAATAAAAGATGTTTCTCTAACAGAGTGCCTACTGAATCTGAAATGAAGATATAATTATGTTTATGTATGTTAGTGTCCAGTACCATCACTGGGACTAGAGTTGCTTTCCGAGTTAAATACTGAAGTAAATTTTTCAGGTTTCCACTGAGGAACAATAGGGTTAACTGAGGTTACCAATAGAGGAAATAATTATATTCAGTTGATTGGAGCTTTTAAAAAGGAATTTTAACCATACTAAAGCCATCCTCCTTCCCTTTTCCTTTTCACATTTTATATAGCAAAAACCAATTACTGATACTGTATATTGCCTGAATTACTCTGGGGAATAGTAGCATTTGTATAATGGTGGACTTTTGCCCCAGCTAACAAAGAAGCCTTCACCCAACTGATGCTGAGCCCCCTGGTTAAGAGGCCTCATCAGAAAAAAAGCTTGGGCATTTACATATTGTCAATTAAGGTGACTCATTGTTTTATTTACCTCCCCCTGAAGCTACCCTTGTCCTTTAAGAAACCCTTTAGCAGTTATGGCTTGGGATAGCAGTAGAAGATAGCCCAAGTCCTTGGGCTCCTGCACCCAAGTGGGAGACCCAGAATAATCTCTGGCTCCTGGCCTCGGATTGACACAGCTCTGGCCATCACAGCCAATTGGGGAGTGAACCTTTGGATGGAAGACCTCTCTCTCTACCTCTCATTCTCTGTGTAACTCTGACTTTCAAATAAATAAATAAATTTAAAAAAATTAACCCTTTAACAGAGATAGAACATTTTATATCAAGAGCTCTCTCTTCGGGCTGTACTGTGGCATATAGAGCTGGACCTCCACCTGTAGTACCACCATCCCATGTGGGTACCATTTCATGTCCCTGTTGGTCCTCTCCTGCTCTGGATCTCTGCTTTGTGGCCTGGGAATGTGGTGGGAGATGCCCAGGGGGGCTTGGGACCCAGTACCCGTGTGGGGGATATGGGGCAGGCCCTTGCTCCTGGCTTTGGATCAGACCAGCCCTGGCCATTGTGGCCATTTTGGGGGTGGTCTTGCTGGTGGAGGACCTTTCTCTCTGGCTCTCCCACTCTCTGTGGCTCTGTCTCTCAAATGAATAAATAAAATCTTAAAAAAAGAGAGATATTTCTTTCCCCAAGATGCCAGCTTGTAGAAATAAGCTCTTTCCTCTTATCAACATTCATATCTGTACAATTGGCTACCCACATGGTGAGCCATAGGGCCTGATTAAAAGATTTAAAAAGAATTGCAGAGATTTCTATATTTTTCTGTGCCATAATGTATGCTATGCATTATATGTGTGTACTGTTGTATGTGTAAAAGTTGGTTGTGGTTATTTGTGTGATTTAAAATCACAACATAATTTTCACCTAAGCACAAACAATAGATGGAAAGATGATGCAATGTTCATTGCTTCCTATGAAGTCCAATTTAAAGTTGTTTTTTGGCAAGATCATGACTTAAGAGATTAACCATACTTATTTAATATTTCTCAGGCAATGTAAGTATAATTGCTAAAAAATGAATTGGTGGTCTTTGCTGTGGCACCTTGTGCATCATCAGGTCCCTGCAACCTAAGGGATGTCTCCCTCTCCTCACCTCCTGAGATATAGACTCAAGTGTACACTGACTGGAGAGGAGGTAGAGAAGATAATGTAGCAGTGCTGGGTCAGAATCCACAGCAAGGTTCAAGCTGATGCTGCAAGCCTTGCTGGATTCATGGATATGTGTGAGATGGAGCAAACATCAGCATCAAACTGACAGGTGAGCATTTCTGCCTGATCTTTGACACCACAGGGCCATCTTGCTGTTCACTACATCACAGCAGAAGCCACGTGGTGGCAGACATGAGCTGGAGGTGGTATACAAACTGAACACACACTGAAGAGAATGCCCAGTACAAGCTGTGCAAGGTGAGGAGGATGACTGGGTACAAAGGGAATCCCACCCCTGATGGCTCATGATGCTTGTGCCATGTGCAACCCAGATCCTCTCCTCAAGGTGATCATGATATGGATTACTGATTCGGGGCCCCTATGCAATTTGACATGAGGTAATAGACCTCAGGTTTTCTGCCCAGGGGTAAGAGCATCTCTGATTTACAGTATCTGCAGAGAGATAAAGCAGTGTAGCAGCTAGAGAGACCAAGGGCTACTCTGCAGTAGGATGACTTTTTTTGAATTGCTAAATGTAATAGATAGATTTTTCTAAATACATGTACTCTCAGCTTCTTAAAATATATAGAAGGCATTGGGCCTTTTGGTAAATGTTTTCATAAGTTGCTAACATATAACTGTTCAATATTACCTGCTAAGTTTTCACTAAACAGTAAGTTACCAAGGATAAGAAATAATTTTTTAAGATTTATTTATTTAAATATTTGCAAAGCAGAATAACAGAGAGAGGGAGAGGAAGAAGGAGAGAGAGAGAGAGAGAGAGAGAGAGAGAGAGGTCTTCCATCCACTGGTTCACTCCCCAGAGGGCTGCAATGGCTGGACCTTGTAGATCTCAAGCCAGAAGCCAGGAGCCTCCTCCCACTCTCCCACATGGGTGCAGGGGCTAAAGGACTCTGGACCACCTTCCACTGCTTTCCTAGGTCATTAGCAAGGAGCTGGATTGGAGTGGAGCAACCAGGACTTGAAGCAGTGTCCTTATGAGATGCCACAGCTGCAACACTGCAGGTGGAGGCTTAACCTACTATGCCACAGCACCAGCCCCAATAAGAAATAATTCTAAGTCAATATCCCAAAGTTTAGAATTTTTGAAAGATTTATTTATGTATTTGAAAGGCTGAGTGAGAGAGACAGAGACAGACATCTTCCATCTACTTGTTCAACCCCAGATGTCTGTAATAATCAAGCACTGGGCCAGACTGAAGGCAGGAGCCTGGAGCTCCATTCAGGTCTCCTACATCAGTAGCAGGGGCCTAAATACTTGTGCCATTTCCCTCTGCTTTTCCGGGCCATTAGCAGGGAGCTTGATGTGAGGTAGAGCAGCTGTGATATGAACCAGTGCCCATATGGGATGCCAGCATCACAGGTGTTGGCCTTACCCATACATCACAACACTGGCCCTGACATTAAAAATTTTCAAAGTGGGGGCAGAATCATCGGTTAAATGCAGTCTATCATACCTGCATCCCATAAGAGTGCTTCTTTGAGTCCAGACTGCTCCACTTCTAATCCAGCACCCTGCGAATGTGCCTGGGATAGCAGAAGATGGCCCAAGTGCTGGGACCCCTGCCACACATGTGGGAGAACCACATGGACTTCCCTGGCTTCTGGCTTCAATCTGCCCCAACTCTGACTGTTGTAGATGGATGGGGAGTGACCAGATAGACAATCTCTTTCTCATTGTTTTTATTTTCTGGAATTCTGTCTTTCAAATAAATAAAACTAGGATTTAGTCCCCTATGTTAAATCAGTAAAGTTTTTTTTAGAAAATATAAATAATGATAAATATTTGCTAGGGGTTTTTAACATTTGATTTTAAAGTATAATAACTTTCTAAAAAAGATTTATTTATCTGAAAGGCAGAGATACAAAGTGAGAAAGAGGAAAAGAAAGAGATCTTCCATCCAATGACTCACTACCCAAATGGCCTCAATGGGTGGGGGTTGGGTCAGGCAGGAGCCAGTAAGCAGGAGCTAGGAGCACCTGCTGAGTCTCCCACACAGGTGCAGGGACTCAAGTACTTAGCCCACCTTCCTCTGCTTTTCCCAGGTGCATTAGCAGAGAGCTGGATCAGAAGTAGAGCAGCTGGGACTCAACTGAGCCGGAGTCCATATGAGATGCTGGCACTGAGGAGGAGGCTTAACCTTCTACACCACAGTGCCTAAAATTTTGGAGAGAGAGAGAGAGGGAGAGGCAGAGTGAAATGTCTTCCATCCACAGGTTCACTCCCCAAATGGCCGTAATGGCTGGAGCTGAGCCAATCCAAGAGGAGCCAGGAGCTTCTTGTGGGTCCCCCATTCTCAAGCACATCTTGTATTGCTTTCCTAGGATTAGCCTACTACGCTCCAGTGCCTGGCCCCTCTAATAACATTTTCAACCGTCTTCTCAACTGCAGCTTCTTACAATTTCCATTTGATTGACTCCTTTCCAACAACTAGCCATCTCTTATAAGCTATTTTCTCCTCCTTTATTGTTTAGTTATGGCCTGTCATGAGAAATGCTTGTCTTTACAGCTGACATTGTGGTACAGCGGGTTAAGATGCTGCCTGTGATGGCAGCAACCCATATGGGCACTGGTTTGATTCCTCATGGCCCACTTCTGATTCATCTCCTAGCTAATGCACCTGGGAAAGCAGGAGAGGATGGCCCAAGTCCTTGGGACCCTGCACCCATGTGGGAGACCTGGATGAGTCTCCTGGCAGTGGCTTCTGTCTGGCCCAGTTCTGGTTGTAGTGGCCATTTGGCTAATGAACTAGCCAATGGAAGATCTCTCTCTCTGTAACTCTACCTTGGAAATAAATTAATCTTGAAAGAGAAATATTTATCTCAGGAGACTGGGGAGCATAAGGGTACTTGATTCTTTACACCTAATTTTTTAAAAAGCTTCATTTATTTATTTGATTGTTTTTTTTTTTTTTTTTTGACAGGCAGAGTGGACAGTGAGAGAGAGAGACAGAGAGAAAGGTCTTCCTTTGCCGTTGGTTCACCCTCCAATGGCCGCCGCTGCAGCCGGCACACCGCGCTGATCCGATGGCAGGAGCCAGGATCCAGGTGCTTTTCCTGGTCTCCCATGGGGTGCAGGGCCCAAGCACCTGGGCCATCCTCCACTGCACTCCCTGGCCATAGCAGAGAGCTGGCCTGGAAGAGGGGCAACCGGGACAGAATCCGGCGCCCCAACCGGGACTAGAACCCGGTATGCCGGCGCCGCAAGGTGGAGGATTAGCCTATTGAGCCACGGCGCCGGCTCCATTTATTTATTTGAAAGTCAGAGTCACACAGAGAGAGGAGAGGCAGGAAGAGAGAGAGACACATCTTCCATCTGCTGGTTCACTCCCCAGATGGCCGCAACACCCAGAGCTGTGCTGATGTGAAGCCAGGAGCCAGGAGCTTCTTCCAGGTCTCCCAAGGGAGTGAAGGGACCCAAGGTCTTGGGCCATCTTCTAATGCTTTCCCAGGCCATAGCAGAGAGCTGGATAGGAAGTGGAGCAGCTGGGACTCAAACCAGTGCCCTTATGAGACGCTGGCAGTGCGGGCAGTAGCTTGACCTGCTGTGCCACAGTGCCAACCCCTACACCTAATTTCTTTAAGCTTTCTTTTTATTTGGAAGGCAGAGTTTACAGAGAGAGGGAGAGACAGAGATCTTTGGTCTACTGCTTCACACCCCAAATGGCCACAATGGCTGAACTTGAGCCACAATGGCCAGAAATCAGGAGCTTCTTCTTGGTCTCCCACCTCACTGTCAGGGGCCCAAGGACTTGGCCATTTTTCATTGGTTTTTTAGGCACATTAGCAGGGAAGTGTATCAGAAATGGAATAGTCCAGGACTACAATCAGTGCACATGTGGAAGCTTGTGTCACAGGTGGTGGCTTTTACACACCACACATCACTGGCCCCTACACATGATTTTTCTAGATGTATTTAATTTGTTCTATGGGATTTTTTTTCTGCTTGTGTTTCTAAGGTGTATTATTTTCTTTTATTTATTTATTTATTTGAAATGCAGAGTTACAGAGAGGCAGAGAGAGAGAGAGAGGTCTTCCATCTGATAGTTCACTCCCCAGATGACCACAATGGCCAAAGCTGCACTGAGCTGCAGCCAGGAGCTTCTTTTGGGTCACCCACAGGGATACAGGGGCCTAAGGACTTGGGCCATCCTCTTCTGCTTTCCCAGGCCATAGCAGAGAGCTGGATCAGAAGTGGAGCATCCAGGACTTAAACTGACACCCATATGGGATCTCAGCACTGCAGGTGGTGGTTTTACTTGCTAAGCCACAGTGCTGGCCACTGGTGTATTCTTTTCTAAGTTTTCTCATTCTTTTATAATGCTGAATTTATATATACTTGAGAGAGAATGAGAAGTAGATGGAAATATATAGAGACCTTTTTTTTTTAAATAAAAAGATTTTATTTATTTATTTGATGGGCATAGTTACTGGGAGAGGACAGACATAAATTTTTTATCCACTGGTTCAGTCTCCAAATGGCCAAAACAGTTGGAGATGGGCTGAACCCAAGCTAGGAGCCAGGAGCTTCCTCTGGGTCTCCCAGGTGGGTTTAAGGGCCCAAGGACTTGAGCTATCTTCCACTGCTTTCCCAGGACAAAAACAGAGAGCTGGATCAGAAGAGGAGAAGCTGGGACTAGAACCGGTGCCCATATGGGATGCTGGCGCTTCAGGCCAAGGCATTAACCTGCTGTGCCACACGCTGGCCCCTTTTTTCTGTATTTGTGTTAAGCACTATGTATTAAAAATTCCATAGATATAACCCATGGACTTGCAGTGCTATCTATCTATGAGCGCCATCTACTGCAGCTAATGGTCTTTTAATGGCTTTCTCAGGTAACCAATGACCCAGCTTCTTCAAGGCTTCCACATTTAAGCTGTGCATCAGCTGTCATTTTGACCTCAGGCTGATAGAATGGTGTCTACTGATGGTCATTGTGGCTGGATGAGAAAGGGAAGTGATTTTTTTGTGATTGTATCAAATGTGACAAAATTTTCTTCCACTGTATCTGGAAAGAGTCATGTGGCCTTGTCTGCATTTTTCAGTATGGGAATGGGGGTATAAGATCCTCTCACAGGAAACAACACTGAAGATGAGTGGTCCCAGGTCATCACAGGCTGGAATGTCTCTTCTCCCATAAATATCTTTTTTTAAAATTTATTTGACAGAGTTATAGGCAGTGAGAGGGAGAGACAGAGAGAAAGGTCTTCCTTCTGTTGGTTCACTCCCCAAATGGCCCCCACAGCCGGCACTATGCCAATGTGAAGCCAGGAGCCAGGTGCTTCCTCCTGGTCTCCCATGCAGGTGCAGGGGCCCAAGCACTTGGGCCACAGCAGAGAGCTGGACTGGAAGAGGAGCAACCAGAACTAGAACCCAGTGCCCATATGGGATGCTGGCACTGCAGGCAGAGGATTAACCAAATGAGCCGCGGCACCAGCTATCTGACAGGTATCTTGACTTTTTTTCATAACCAGAGACCACAATGTCCTATGTTCCCATCATTTTACACTCAAATCCAGAATCTAAAATAATGCCAGGAACCCGTGTTATCTCCAGATGTAGCTACCCTTGATCCATAGACCTGTTAACAGAGGAAACAAGTTATGTGCCTTCTGTGTACCCCATGTAGAGGGTGAGAGCATGAGTAAGATAACCAGAATAACTTTTCAGTTTTTCAGATTGCTTTATGATCTGAAAAAAGTAGGAGTCCGAAAGGGCAGGGGATCATCATAGCAATTTGTCTATCATGGAGGCAGAAATAGGGAGTGACCTAAGTTCACATGGCACACACTCTACTGAGGCCTTGATTATGCACTTCATTGCACATGTCTCTGCTCTCTGCAGTATCCTTCCTCTGCAATCCACATTGCAGCCTTTGGCAAAGACTCTTGGGGCTAGATTGTTTAGGAACATTTCCTATCTATCACCCTTGGCCTCTTTATGGCTTAAACCCTCAGTACTTTTTGTCAGTTGGATTGCTTCTGACAATAAAAAGTGAATTAGATATATGTTTTCATAGTTTTAGAGGGAGTCAACTTTTTGAGATGATGTTTCAATCTTTCATTTTATGATTTTTAAGCATGTTTTATATATGCTTCATTCTCCTTTCTTTTGGCCAATTTTGAGCATTTGAAAGCATTTGAGGTCTATTTAACTGTTCACATATTTAACAGTGTTTGCATGGCCATAACCTTCAGGTATCAGTTACTTTGGAGATGACAGATTGCTATCGTTTCCCAAAGGATTGCTTGTACTTTTTAGAAGAACTGGAGGAGGCAACATTAAACAATAATATATAAAATAAGAATACTCTCTGACTCCCACTATTGTCCAGCAGTGGTCATGTTTCATCTTTTTTTTTTAATGGTTTATTTATTAATGTGAAAGGAAGAGTTACAGAAAGAGGAGAGAGAGAGAGGTTCTGTCTACTGATTCATTACACAAATGGCTGCATTGACTGCTGCTATGACAGTCTGAAGCCAGGATCCTGGAGCTTCTTCCATATCTCCTATGTGGGTGGAAGAGACCACACCCTTGGGTTATCTTCTGCTTTCTGATACCTTAGCAGGGAGCTGGGTGGGAAGTGGTACAGAGAAGTTTTGTACTGGCACCTATATGGGATTCCAGTGTTGCCAGCAGTGGATTAACCTGCTACATCACAATGTTGGCTCCAGTATTCTTTTTTTATTGAACCAACCAAATAGGTGTTTTCAGGAGATTCTTTGAGTCTTGCAGGTATAAATTGTGTGCAAACAATCTTTTTTTTTCAAGACTTAAAAGTTAAGCTATTGCCTGTAGTGCCAGCATCCCATATGGGTACCAGTCTCACTTCTTTGCATCATATTCTTGTTGATTTTTTTCCCAATTTCAACTTCCTGTGCCAGTGTCCACACAGTCTTTCATGCACACATCATGGAACTGAACACTTTCAACCCTCTGCGTAACCAATTAGTACTGAATTGTGTTCACGCTTCCTGTCTTTTTCTTCACTATTCTGACTACTCTATGTCTAATGGTTAGTGATCACGTCTTCTCCAATTTTTCCTCCCTATCTCTCCATTCTCCTTCCAGACATTGGCTTTTAAATTCAAATTTTCTGGGGGCTGGTGATGTTGCACCAGCATCCAATATGGGTACCCGTTTGTGTCTTGACTGCTCATCTTCTGATCCAGCTCTCTGCTTGTGGCCTGGGAACATAGTGTAAGATGGCCCAAGTGCTTGGGTTCTGGCACCCACATGGGAGACTTTGAAGGAGCTCCTGGCTCCTGGCTTCTGAGTGACTCAACTCTGGCCATTGAGGCCATTTGGGGAGTGAACCAGCAGATGGATGAAATATTTTCTATCCCTCCCTCTCTGTGTCTGTAGTTGTACCTCTCAAATAAATCAATAAAATCTTTTTTTTAAATCTTGTCCCTTTGATCTGTTATTTTTAAATATTTATTTTTATTTATTTGAAAGTTAGAGTTACAGATAGAGGTAGAGCCAAAGAGAGAGAGGTCTTCCTTCCACTGGTTCACTCCCCAAATGTCTTCAACAGCCACAGTTGAGCTGATCCAAAGCCAGGAGCCAAGAGTTTCTTTTGGGTCTCCCACATGGGTATAGGGGCTCGTGTACTTGGGCCATCTTCCACTGTTTTCCTAGGCCATAGAAGAGAGCTGGATTGGAAGTAGAGCAGGTGAGACTCAAACCGGTGCCCGTATGGGATGCTGGCACTGCAGGCTGGGTCTTTAACCCACTGTACCACAGTGCCAGCCCCAATAAAATCTTTAAAAAAATGCTAATCTTCTAAGATTATTTTCCATGTTTCTGTGCCCTGTTTGAGGACATAGGCAATACCTTTTATGTAAACAATAGCAATTACATTGATTTTTGGAAGGAAATATGAAAAAGATTATATATATACTTTTGTTCATAAATAATTTTCAAAAACAGTGATTCATTCAGTTAACACTTCTTTGAACATGTTTACTGTTTTTTTCTCCTCACAGTCCAGGACCACTCACCTAGATATGGTGCAGTTTGTAGTTCCCATCCCTTGGCCTAGTTTTTTCTTTGTCTTTTTGCCAGTGTGTTTTGCAATTTTGTATTCATGAGAATACATTGCTGAAGAGATAACCATCTATATCTTTTTTGTGAAGTGTAACCTGATGACACAAAAAATTTTTATTTACTACTTATTTATTTATTTGAAAGAGAGTTACAGAGAGAGAATGAGATAGATCTCCCATATGCTGGTTGCCACAAATTGCCACAATGGCTGAGAGAGAAGGAAGCATGGAGATCACCCATCAACTGGTCTTCTCCACAAATGCTCTACAATAGCCTGGGCTCAACCAGCTTGAGGCCTAGTGCCTACAACTCAAGCCAGGTTTGTCCCATGAATGGCAGGGTTCCAGATACTTGGCCCATTCCTGGATCTCTCCTAAGAGCACATTTCCAGGAAACTGGAATGTAGTGCTGAGGCAGGACTCAGAATCAGGCACTCAAATATAGGATGTGGGCATTCACAGAGGCATCATTAGCACTAGACCAACTGCATCCCTGATTTTCCTGTGAGATACATTGTGGGCAGAAAATATCATATCATAGTTCAATTCTACAACAACTATTGAGGCTATTTGATGACCCAGCATATCATTTCTCTGGAAAATATTGCATACATACTTGCAGAGACTATGCATTCTCTTGCTGAATGAAGCGAGGTGGGATGTGTATGTGTGTAATCAATTAAATCAAAATGTTCCATGGTTTTTCAGTGTGTTTTAGTTGTCCTGTCTCTTATTCCAAGTAGTACATTGTCATGTTCAGGTACTGCTCTTGACCAGTCTACTCTTTATTTTTACTCATTTTTCATGAACTGTTCAACATGTTTCCTTAGAAACATGTGTTCGTATAATTGTCATTTTGACCAGATTCACTGATGCTCTTGCTAGAGAAAATATGTCTTATTTGTCTCCATTAATATCTTTTGTTTTCAAGTCCATTCTGTCCAGTGTTGGATTGTCCATATAGTATAGCCAGTTCTCTTATCATCATTCTGTTTTTTATAAGAATAATTCATTTGAAAGGCAGAGTTGCAGAGAAGCAGAATGAGAGTGTAATGGCATTAGAAAGCACAGCCTGTAATAGATTAGTAAGATGCTCACCAGTGGCAACACTAAACTTGTGGTTTCTTCTGAAAGAGTTCAATGTTCAGGACAACTTCAGGTAGGCAAGACAACTTTTTTTTTTTTTTAAGATTTATCTATTTATTTATTTATTTGAATGGCATAGCTGAGAGACAGAGAGAGGGAGAGAGAGGGAGTGAGAGAGAAAGGTCTTCCATCCACTGGTTCAATCCCCAGATGCCTGCAGTGGCTGGAGCTGCATTGAGCCAAAGCCAGGAGCCAGGTGCCATCTTCCACTGCTTTTCCAGGCCATAGCAGAGAGCTGGATCAGAAGTGGAGCAGCCAGGACTCAAAGCAGAGCTCATATGGGATGATTTATTTATTTGAAAGGCAGAGTCACAGAGAAAGAAAGGGTAGGGGAAAGGTCTTCCATCCAGTAGTTTACTCCCCAAATGGCTGCAAAGGCTGGAGCTGAGCCACTCTGAAGCCAGGAGTCAGGAGATTCTTCCAGATCAGCCACACATGTACAGGTTTCCACACACTTGGGCCAACTTCCATTGCTTTCCCAGGCCATGGCAGAGAACTGGATCAGAAGTGGGCAGCTGGGACTCAAACCAGCACACATATGGGATGTCGGCACTGCAGGCAGTGGCTTTACCCACTATGCCACAGTGCTGGCCCCTCAAGTTTTATCCTGCTATGGATTGCATGGAGCATTTCTCTTTGTATTAATACAAAAAGTTTTTAAAAAGATTTTAATCCTATACACATTATATTGTTTTGTTTTTTAGTGTAACCTGATAATCTTTGCCTTTTTAAAATATTCTACTGAGAAATAGTTGTAGATACTTGTAGGGTATGATGTATTCATTCGATGAATGTTAATTCTGGGATTTGGGATTTTCAAATGAGAATTGTTCACATTCTTCACCTCATATTCTATGGTGGGAACATTTAAAAGCCTCTACAAGAGGGGAGGGAGTATTGAGTAGTTGCCCCCCGAAGCCACACTATTTTTTTAGATTTATTTTGTTGGAAATATGTACAGAAAAAGGTAGGGAGATCAATAGCTAGAAAGATAGATGTGTCTTCTATGCACTGGCTCACTCACGAAATGACAATTGCCAGAGTTGAGCTAATCCAAAGCCAGGGTCTTCTCCTGGGTCTCCTACATCAGTGCAGGGACCCAAGGACTTGGCCATCACCCGCTACTTTCCAAGGTGCCTTGCCAGGGAGCTGGATTGGAAGGGAGCAGCCAGGCTCCCATATGGGATGCAGATGCTGCAGGCTGGTACACCACAGCACAAGCCAAATCACTAATTTACAACTTCAAAATATTTCTACATGTCTTCAAAAGCAGAGGTGTTGAAATTAATATAATCATGACTGGTGCTGAGTTGTCATCCTAAACAATAAACAGAGTTACAAGGTAATAGCAGAATATTATGCTATAATTGACATTATATAAGAAACTAGAAATGTTGATTAATCATACATTAATAAGCCCCATAACACAGTTTTTGAAAAAAGATTTATTTATTTATTTGAAAAGCAGAGTTACATAGAGGCAAAAGCAGAGAGAAAGTCTTCCATGCACTGTTCACTCCCCAAATAATTGTAACAGCCAGAGATGGGCCAATACAAAGGCAGAAGCCTTGGAGCTTCTTCCAGTTCTCCCCTGTGGGTGCAGGGTCCCAAGGACTTGGGCCATCTTCTACTGCTTTCCCAGGCCACAGCAGAGAGCTGGATTGGAAGTGGAGCAGCTGGGACTAGAACCAGCACCCATATGGGGTGCCGGCACTTCAGGCCATGGCATTAACCCACTGTGCCACAGCGCCAGCCCCTTAGTGCTGTTTTTTTAAAAAAGTTTTTTTCTTTCCCTCAGAGTTCTGGAAATTTTTATCAAAATTAGTCAAAAACTTGTAATTAAGAACATTTGGGTCTGGCACTGTGGCTTAGCAGGTAAAGCTACTGCCTGCCATGCCAGCATCCCATATTGGGTGCTGGTTCGAGTCCCAGCTGCTCTGCTTCAGACCCAGCTCTCTGCTGTGACCTGGGAAAGCAGTAGAAGATGGCCCAAGTCCTTGGGCCCGTGCACTTGTGTGGGAGACTCAAAAGAAGCTCCTGGTTTCAGGTTGGTATAGCTCTGGCCATTCATCTGGAGTGAACCAGCAGATGGAAGACCTCACTCACTGCCTCTGCCTCTCTGTAACTTAGGTCATATATAAGGACCTTTGAAAGTCTTAATCTTGGCCTAGCACTGTAGCATAGCAGGTAAAGCCATTGCAAGCAGCTTTGGCATCCCTATGGGCTTTGGTTTGAGTCTCAGCTGCTTCACTTGTGGTCCAGCTCCCTACTGATATGCCTGGGAAGGCTGTGAAGGATGGTCTAAGTGCTTGAGACCCTGCAACCAAGTGGGAGACCCAGAAGAAACTCCTGGCTTTGGATCAGCCCAGCTCCGGCCATTGCAGCCATTTGAGGAGTAAACCAGTGGGTTGGATCTCTCTCTCTCTCTCTCTCTGTAACTCTGCCATTCAAATAAGATAAATCTTTTTTTTTAAATCTCTCTTCTTTTCTAGTATTCCCAGATAAGAAGTCAGATTGCTTCACTTGCTCACCTGTCTGCCTTGCAAATCCCATGCCCCACTCTCCCTCTGTCAGAGCCTCATTCACATTGTAGGTCAGAGGAGCATAAAGGGAAAGACATGGGGTCAGGAGACCAGCTCACCTTCCCAGGGCTGTCCCTGTCACATCAACCCCTGAAAGTGTTGTTGCTATGGCAACTCTCCAACCTGGAAGCTAGTGCTTCAGACTTCCTCTGACTGTAGGTCCCCATGTATCCCCTGGCCTCAGCAGGCACTCCAGATGCAGATTTGGTCCATGAGTACTGAAGTGCTGGCCAGGCAGAGGCAGGGCCAGTTCAAACTCTTGCCTATCACCCATTCTTTGTGTGTCAACAGCTGGAGCCAGCACCATGAGGCCACAAATATCTTCCCGCCTTCTGTGCCTTGCCTACCCTGTTGGCAAATGTGCAGTGAGGCCAGCCTCTGAGGCTTCTGCTATATCCTGGACAAATGGGTTCTAGTAGGGTGGGGCTTTTTCTCCTCACACATGGTTTTGAAAGTGCAAAGATAGTGCTTGCCCACCTTTAGTCTTAGGGGATTTGTCATTTTTTGGGAGCATATACTCAGGAGGTTGGCAGCTGGGCACTTCTGAGCTGTGAAAAGGATTATTTATTTATTTATTTTGCCTTTTAAAAAATTTTATTTATTTGAAAGAATTATTTATTTATTTGAAAGAGAGAAGTAGAGACAGAGAGGTCTTCCATCCAATGGATCACTCCCCAGATGACTGCAACTGCTAGAGCTGCACTGATCCAAAGCCAAGAGCCAGGAGCTTCTTCCAGGTCTCCCACAAGGGAGAGAAGGTCTTAATAATTACTTCATAATGCATGACAGTTTAGATAAGATGGTCTTGATGTTTGATCTTACCTAGAGGGACATACCTGTCGCTCCCCCTCTTCACAGAGGAACGACACAGGACCCTGCGCTGTTCTTTTGTCTGCTCGACCCTCCCTGGGTTTGCTGCTGGTTCTTCCCGGGTTGGCTACCGACCCTTCCACCTCCGTGGAAGGGCGGTTCCCCCTGCCACTTTCCCCACTTCCGTGGGGGAGCGGCACACCGCCGGCCGGCTCTCTCGGGGCTGCTCAGATGTTCCTCAGGTGTTCCTGGTGCATGTTGTCCCTCTCCTCCTTTACAGTCCTCTTCCACCAATCCCAACTCTGCTACCCACACGCCGAGTACGCTGCTCTCCTCCAATCAGGAGCAGGATCAGCTCCTGCAGGTCATCACTCAAGTTGGCGAGAGACAGCTGCGTAGAAGCTGTTACTCCCTTCTCAGCGCCATATTGTGGGAGAGCAGATGCATAGAATAACTCTTAATTCCAATAACTTAGTCTAGTCCGAGTTGCTCCCCACAATACCTTTCCTTATGAGCATAATCTTATCTTTCTTTTTTTATTTTTATTTATTCTAAAGGTTTATTTTTATTTTATTTATCTGAAAGAATTACAAAGAGAAAGAGAAGTTCCCGATATGCTGGTTCACTCTGCAAATGGCCACATGAGCAGAACTATTCCAAAGCCAGGAGCAGAGCTTCTTCCTAGTTCTCCCACATGGATCCAGAGGCTCAAGGAGTTGTGCCATCCTCTGCTGCTTTCCCAGGTGCATTAGCAGGGAGCTGGATCAAAAGTGAAGCATCTGGGACTTGAACTGGCATCCATATGGTGAGCCAGCACTGCATGCTGGGGCTTTAACCTGCTGTGCCACAGTACCAGCCCTGGAAAACACTGTGATAACATGCCTGTGACCACAGATTTCTAGTTCTGGCCACCAAGGATTAGGGATGGGATTGAGCACCCCCTTGGCTGACCTTCCCAAAGGCTGCCTGTAGTCCACTTTAACAGAGACTAGGAGGAAGAAGAGTTATTCAGGCAGCAGGACCAATGTAAGGATAGATGGCAGGCCAATTAATGGCTGCCTTACATAGGAGTCTTCCACCAAGGAGACCCAACAAAGCTGGTCTACCTCAAATGGCACTGATTGGCAATATGAGCAATCTGGGCATTGGGCAAGCAGCGGTCATGCTAGAAGATGGCTCATGAAGGGGCCTGACAACTCTACCAAGAGCGACACTAGTGGAAATGGAACTGCCCTGGAGGTTGAAGGACTCCAGGGTCAGAGCTGCAGACCCTGTTGGCCCTCCCTAAACTGAAAAAGCCCTTCACTCTTCCCAACTTCCAAAGTAACCAGCATGGTTGAAGGGATGACCTAGGATCAGTAACATTGCAGGTAGAGCTCTAAATTTCTTTTAGAGATGTCACCTATTAAAACCAATCTATTCAGGCCAGCTCTCCTCCCAGGCCAGCTAGGTAATGGAAGTCAACAGGGTGTCTTCCCTAAGGAGGTTCCCACCTCATTTATGACATCACTTCCAGTACCCCATGTGAAGAGTTAGATAGGTCTGGGCCTCACTTATACCTGGCCAGGCCTTAACATCAACCTGATAATTATCAAGCCTTTCTTGTCAGTTTCCTTTTATCTCTCAATGGGAAAACTCCCTCTTGGTTTGGACAGCACCTTTCTTAGATACTCTAATACTGACTGTCTTGGTCTCTGTGTATCTAATTTGCTTGTTAGATTCATTTTCTCCAGACTTAGGCAGAGAAATTCTAGATGGTCATGCACATGAAACCTTGAATGGAGACAGTTTCTGTGAGCTGGCACTGCAACCCCCTTGAGAGGCCAGCTTCTGCTGGAACGCTGTCTTGATCACGGTCCCTACTTCACCCTTATTCAGCTGGAAGAAAGCAGAACAGTCTTTGCCTTAACCCCTGACAGCAGCCAGGGTTCCATACACAGAGGGAGGAAATGAGGGGCCCCAGGACTAGAAGCAGGCCAGACTAACTACCCCACAGCTCCTTGACTGCACATACACACTAAACAAAACAGTAGCACTTAGACGTACATCTATCTTCACATTAAATGGGCAGGACTCTTTGTTCTCCTCATTTTGGCCATCTTTCCCACCATGGGCAATGTTTCTAATTTCTCCTTTTATCCTCATAACCATAATGCTTCCATTATTACCATGTATAATTAACATATTTCAAAAGTCTTTACAGGAGCACATGACTACAATATCTCCAGCAATTATGCAGGAAAAACTCAAGACTGCTCTTCAATCAATCCAATCCAGAGTATAGATACCCACCCCATGTCAATGGTTCATATCAGCAAGAAGTAGCCAGAAACTGGCACCCTATGTCCTTATCTATACTCAGAGACAGGACTGATGGAACAAGGACATAAGCCTCAGTCATTCAGGGTCTTGTTACCCCTTCAGTTTCCTTCTTTCCTTCCTTCCTTCCTTCCATCCTTCCTTCCTCCCTTCCTTCTTCCTTCCTTGTTTCCTTCCTTCCTTTCATTCATTTCAGATTCTTCTTTTTTTTAAACTTTTATTTAATGAATATAAATTTCCAAAGTACGGCTTAAGGATTACAATGGCTTCCCCCCCATAACATCCCTCCCACCCACAACCCTCCCCTCTCCCACTCCCTCTCCCCTTCCATTCACATCAAGATTCATTTTCGATTCTCTTAATATACAGAAGATCAGTTTAGCATACATTAAGTAAAGATTTCAACAGTTTGCTCCCACACAGAAACATAAAGTGAAAAATAATAGATGATTTTTTAAATGATGATGAAATCAGATCAGACCTATTGTCATGTTTAATCCCAGTGAGAGTCAAGTTGGGAATTGATAATTTCTTTTTTTTTTTAACAGAAGATCAGTTTAGTATACATTAAGTAAAGCTTTCAACAGTTTGCACCCCCATAGAAACACAAAGTGAAATATACTGTTTGAGTACTCGTTATAGCATTAAGTCTCAATGTACAGCACATTAAGGACAGAGATCCTACATGAGGAGTAAGTGCACAGTGACTCCTGTTGTTGACTTTACAAGTTGACACTCTTGTTTGTGGCCTCAGTAATCTCCCTATGCTCCAGTCATGAGTTTCCAAGGTTATGGAAGCCCCTTGAGTTCTCCAACTCTTATCTTGTTTATACAAGGTCATAGTCAAAGTGGAGGTTCTCTCCTCCCTTCAGAGAAAGGTACCTCCTTCTTTGAAGACCTGTTCTTTCCACTGGGATCTCACTCACAGAGATCTTTCATTTAGGTTTACAGAGAAGAGGGAAAGACAGAGAGATCTTCCATCATCTGGTTCATTCCCCAAATGGCTACAGTCCCAGTTCTGATCCAGTTCACTACTAATGTGTGTAGGAAAGCAGCAGAACATTGCTGAAGTACTTGGGCACCTCCCACCTATATGGAAGAACCAGTTGGAGTTCCATGCTCCTGGTTTTTGCCTGGCCTAGTCCCAGCAATGGTAGTTATTTGGGGAGTGACCCAGCAGGTGGACGATCTCTCTCTCCCTGTATCTCTCTTTCTCTTTCTCTCTTTCCCTATCTCACCTTCTCCCTCCTCTGTAAATCTGACTTTCAGATAAGTAAATAAATAAATCCTTTTAAAAAAAGAAACCAAGAAAGTAAAATAGATTCAAGAAAAAACTAAATAAATATTTTAATAGAGTCCAGAACAGACTATAAATGTGCTACTACTGCACATTTGTCACTATGATGTGCTGAATAAAAATAATTAATGTATATTATCCTGTACTTATTTGGATGATTGATTACTGGTAATTAGTATTTAGTTTTAAAGAAAAAATTTCAAGTGACAATATTCATCAATAGGAAAAAGTTGAAACAAAGCACTCTCTTAATCTCACAAAGTCATGTGAATAGGAGAAGACATATCTGATTTTTTATAATCAGCCTTCCTAAAATTTACAAATTTTTTCTGGCAACAGTTAATTTGATCATCATAGAAAGTTCTTTGAAGTCTCTTGTTAAACTTGTTCCTCTTTGAAAAAGTAAATTTTACTGCACAATACTGCAGGAGGTAAATTTTTGATTTATAGGAAATTTGAAAACCAATTATGATTAGTCTCTATTTTCTGATTTACTTTATAGAACAGAAATTACACAGAGAAATGTAACTAGGTCTAATTTTTTTAAAATATTTACTTATTTATTTGATAAGCAGTCACAGATAGACAAGGGGAAAGACCAAGAGAGAGGTCTTCCATTTGCTGGTTCACTCCCCAAATGGACACAATGGCCAGAGCTGGACCAACTCAAAGCCAGGAGCAATGAGCTTCTTCATACATGGGTGCAGGGGTTCAAACACTTGGGCCATCTTCCACTGCTTTCCCAGGTCATTAGCACAGAGCTGGATTGGAAGTGGAGCAGCCGAGACATGAACCAGCACCTGTATGAGATACCAGTGCCACAGGCAGAGGCTTAATGACTATGGCACAGCACCAGCCACCACTTTATCTAAATTTACAGTAAACCCATGAGTTGTACCACAATGCTGTTTTGTTTTGTTTTCTTTCTTTCTTTCTTTCTTTCTCTCCCTTTCTCTCTTTCTTTCTCTCTTTCTTTCTATTTCTTTTCTTCTTTCTTTCGGTTAATTTTTCTGTGTCATGAATCTTGCACATTGCATCCAAGGACATGGACCAGGGAGAGAGGCTTATGATTACTGTGTGCAAGAACTCTCCTCTTGAGGGTCAAAGCATCTGACAAGGAAGCTGTCCTAGATTAAGTCCTCAAGTGCCTCTCTCAATAACAAGCAAGAGAAGGTGTGCTAACTGGAGAGCATCTTTGGTTGAATTAACTCTGGGAGGTCTGAGTGTTACTGGAGTCCTCATTGGGCTATAATAATGGGTCATGAGTCATTTGAATGTGACTATTCACCACTAGAGGTCTCTGTAGGGTCAATTACATTTTCACAGTCATTGACACCTGATTCCCCACTGTTGTCCCTGGCTGCTCTTTTGGGGAAGAAAATCTGCTCCCCTTGCAGGATACTTAAGTCCAGCAGTGGAGGAAGCATAATTGAAAGAGCCCACAGCTGAGATAAAGGCAAAAAGACACTTGCTTCCATGTGAGAATGACTGAGAAAACTGTCTTGGTTGGGTAAAACTCATCATGGAGAGGATCAAGGACCTCTGCGTCTCCAAGCGTATTTCTACCTCCCAGCTGTGAACCCATAATAGGGCATCCATTGATTAAACAATGATTCCATACTTCCATGTGATGCTTCTCTGCTTAACATTGCCATATATTTTTACCTAGCATGATTAATTTTATCACTTCTGCCTGACAACACTCAACAATTTACACACTGTGCTCTGCATTTGCACACACTGCCAGCACTTTCACTTGATGTGCATTATAAACCTGATGAATTGTCCTAATGATTTTTATTATTCCATCATTGTAAAAATGCCAGTGTCATGTTCTTTAATAAGTTTGGCATAATACTGAAAGGAGGGAGCCTTTGCCATTGAAGACACTGTATTTGTGCTCACTAGTATTACCTAGATTAGGAGTAGTGCTATCCTCTGGTTATACCTTCAATTTGAACTAAATTCTAAAACATGAATGAAATTACTGATAATGAAGATGAAGCTGAGGAGAAGGAAGCCAAGATTGGGCACTCTGGTGGTGTGAGTGAGCTGTTTATGGGTGAACTGTTCTTAATACAAAACCTGCTGCTGCGGGTTTGCCAAGTTATGTACCTCTCAATAACCTTCTTCACGTATCTTTAAGAATTCTGTCACAAATATCATCCTTTAATTTCACTTTCACAGTTACAGAAAATGAAGTTTTGAACAAAGCTGCTGATTATGGATTTCAATTATTTGCAGAAAATCTGTCTTGCTAATGTGTGAGTCACTGATGCTAAAATATTCCTCTTATCTCTCGCAGCAAGAAACTTTCATTGCCCACACTTTCGCTGGTGCTATAGAAACTTAGAGTGCTGAAGGTGTAGTCCAAAATGGGGACTGTCATGATGAAATTCTCTGAGTGCATTATTTTAATATCATGCATTTTAAATAATCATTTATTGCATTTTTGTGTTGCTATTGACTAACTCACAGTATCATGTTATCCTTTGCCTGTTCAGCTGAGCTATACTGCAATCTTCTTTAGGGACATGATCATCACTTTTTACCCAGAGATCAGTATTCATTACACATCTCCTCTGAGTTAGGCAAGTATCAAGGAATGAGGTTGTGTTGGTAAATAATTTACTTATACTGTGTGTTCTGTGGAATTTAAAGTTTAAAAGAGATAATTTATCATAACCACCTCAAAGGTCCTTTGGTACATCTTTCTGAATCACTTATGGATGAGAACTCCTTTGAAAGAAGAAATGAAGTAGGTGACACATGGAGCCACTGCCTGTAATGCCAGCATCTCATGTGAGCACTGGTTTGAGTCCCAGCTGCTCCATTATGATCCATCTCCCTGTTACTGCATGTATTTGGGGAATGAACCAGCAGATGGAAGATCTCTATCTCCACTGCAACCTTCTCTCTCTGTATCTCTGCCTTTCAAACAAATACTGTAAGTCTTATTTTAAAAGATCTTAGGGTCCAGCACTGTGGCATAGTGGGCTTAGCCTCTGCCTGTGGAGCCAGTTTGAGTTCCATCTGTTCTTCTTCCTATCCAGCTCTCTGCTTTGGCCCAGAAAAGCAGTAGAAGATGGCCCAAATGCTTGGGCTCCTGCACCCATATGGGAGAGAAGAGTGAAGCTCCAGGCTTCTGGCCCCTGGCTTCAGATCAACCCAACTCAGTCTGTTGTGTCTACTGGGAAGTAAACCAGTGGACAGAAGATTTTTCTCTTTGTCTCTCCCTGTTGTTTGTAACTCTACCTCTCAAATAAAATAATAATTTTTTATAAAAAAGTTGAGTCTCACATTTGGAACTTTTAGTAATTTTGATGGGTTGCGAGGAAATTTGTAAAGTTTGTGATACAACTGGGAGCCTTCTGAGTCCTAGCATGTAAGAAGAGAATAGCAAGCAGATAGCTGGTAGACAAGACCTAATAGCATTGTCTTTCTGAAGACCACAGTAAGTCCTATGGTCCCTGTTCAAAGGTCATGGGAAACCATCCACACGGTTGAAAGAGGAGTGTGACTTGATGAGATTTTTGTTTGTAAAATGGCCTTAGTACTAAAGAACATCTCCAGAGAAAACATAGAGGAGTACAGCTGAATGGTAAATCTTCATTAATAGTAACAAGATTTGATGAAAGAAATGGCACCTTTAAGGGAAATGTAATTCAGGGAAGGGAGATAAGAACTAGTGAATCTTTTCTCCTAGGATGGTACTTACACCAACTGTAGATATTGGGGCCCTAATTTGGTGTGTTGAAGAGGATTCCACTAGGATCTGGAATAACTTGAGCATCAGAACACATAATTTCAGACTGTAATACATTTAACAAGATAAGAATCTATGAACTCCTAGTGATATAGTACATAATGACACACTAACTAGGACAGAAGAGTGAGCCCTTAGCTTTGATGCTAGATCAAAATATAATAAATATAAATGACATGCTTATTAACATTTCTATGGTCCTGTTTCTAAGAGGAACCATAAATAATTAGAATTTGCAGACACTAAACACACAAAATATGTCATTAAAACAAAAATTATTTTAACACCCATTATAAATTAAACCTGTTTGATTTAAAATGACCAAAAACTCACAATTGTAGCCAAATTTACACACACACAGAGTTTATTTGCTTTTCATATCCAATGTAGTGCATCTCACTATAGTATGCTACTTCAAGACCAAAGATGCTTCTATCTTATAAGTTCACCTAGGCAGAATACATTGGTTTCATTTGCTCAGGCTATGGGAAATGGTGGCTTGGTCAGCATAGCCCTGACTGTTAATGAACAACTTAATACATTATCCCTCTTAGTAGTTTTTTTATCTGTTCTACTTAATATGACTGGTTTAGATCTGTAATTGATGCACAGTTATTCTTAAGTGTTGAAAATTAACTGAAATGTGATCCCTGTTGAACATGGTGGTGGGAATGGGAGAGGGAAGAGATGTATAATTTGGGACATGCTCAGGCTGACTTGCCCCAAGTGGTGGAGTTGGAAGCATACCAGGGGATTCCAATTCAATCCCATCGAGGTGGCATGTACCAATGCCATCTCACTGTTCCAGGTGATCAGTTTCAGTTCACAGTTGGTCATGGTGAAGGGACTGGGAGTCAAAGGGAGCACATAGACAAGTCTAGTACCTGCTAACGCTAACTGATGGAGTAAATAAAGGGGAGAGTGATCCAACATGGGAAGTGAGATACTCAGTAGACTCATAGAATGGCAGACGTCCTAAATAGCACTCTGGCCTCAGAATCATCCCTAAAGGCATTCGGAGCTGGCTGAAAAGCTCATGAGAGTATTTCAGGCATGGAAAGCCAAGACACTCTGGCAAAAGATCTCTGTGAGTGAGATCCCAGTGGAAAGAACAGGTCATCAAAGAAGGAGGTACCTTTCTCTGAAGGGAGGAGAGAACCTCCACTTTGACTATGACCTTGTCTAAACAAGATAAGAGTCGGAGAACTCAGAGGGCTTCCATAGCCTTGGCAACTCATGACTGGAGCATAGGGAGATTACTGATGCCATAGACAGGAGTGTCAATTGGTAAAGTCAACAACAGGAGTCACTGTGCACTTACTCCTCATGTAGGATCTCTATCCTTAATGTGCTGTACATTGAGATTTAATGCTATAACGAGTACTCAAACAATATATTTCACTTTGTGTTTCTATGGGGGTGCAAACTGTTGAAATCCTTACTTAATGCATACTAAACTGATCCTCTGTAAAAAAAAAAAAAAAGAAATTATCAATTCCCAACTTGACTCTCACTGGGATTAAACATGACAATAGGTCTGCTCTGATTTCATCATCATTTAAAAAAAATCATCTATTATTTTTCACTTTATGTTTCTGTGTGGGAGCAAACTGTTGAAATCCATACTTAATGTATACTAAGCTGATCTTCTGTATATTAAGATAATCGAAAATGAATCTTGATGTGAATGGAAGGGGAGAGGGAGTGGGAAAGGGGAGGGTTGTGGGTGGGAGGGACGGTATGGGGGGGAAGCCATTGTAATCCATAAGTCGTACTTTGGAAAATTATATGCATTAAATAAAAGTTTAAAAAAATAAATAAATAAATAAATAAATAAATAAAAGAAAATAATTTCTTAACAGTCTTATAGAGATAGGCATATGATATTTTGATGTTTCTACTGGAAGTCAAGATTGTCCAGTTGAGCTACTTAGTGCCATAGGGGCTATATAAAATGAATCATGTGGATATTTAGAAAGTATAAGTCTTCTGGTCACCAAATAGTTTTTTGATTCTTTTAATGTAAAAAGATTCTCATAATGTAAAAAGACAAATTGTATAATCAACTTTAAATATGAAATGAGAAAAAAATTGTAGTCACTAACATACATGTACACATGTTTCAAAATGTCTGTAGGCTATTAATATAAAAGTTTTTGAAAAAAATTAAATTCATGCATTATGAGAAATCTTATAAAGTTCAGAAAAAATACTTATTACGAAAAAACTGCATGGAATTCAAAGTTTTCAACAAAATAGATATCTTTTAGTTTCATTTACTCATGATCTTTAAAATTAGTCTCATATATAATATATGCATCAAAACCATATATAGTGGAAAAACCTTCATATATTTATTTTTCTAGATACATACATGCATGTTCTAACATTAGAACAGGATAATGATAGGAGATACTAAGCAGTCAGTAATCTGGAGGAATATAAATGTTCTCAGGAAGTCATGAGTAGAAGCTCTCAGAGTTTACAATAATTGGTAGGAACTTTCTTAATTAGAACTCCTGATGTGGCTTCTAAAAGTGGCTTCCTAGACTTTACCTAGTCCCTCAGATAATTTTTTATATATCTGGAATCTTCCTTTTTTCCTGATCAAATATAGCAGTGTCTGAAATTATTGTTGGACCTCATACTCCTTGAGGGTCTACATAGCCTTGCAAGCATGCTTTATGGACGTGAGTGAGAAGACACATAGCATTGTTTTAAACAGTTTCTTTTTTAATGATATATATTCATTTGAAAGTCAAATTTAGAGACAGAGGGAGAGACAGATCTTCCATCCACTGTTTCATTTCCCATATGGGAGCAGTAGTCAACTGGCTGGATCAGACTAAAGCCAGGATCCAGGAACTCCATCCATGTCTCCCAAGGTATGCAAAGGCCAAAGTACTTAGGCCACTTTTGGTTTCTCTCCCAGGTGTATTAGCAGGGAGCTGGATTGAAGTGGAGCAACTGTGCCACAGAAAAGCACCCGTACAGGATACCTGAATTGCAGGTGTTGGCTTAATCTGTTGTGCCAAAGTGCCAGTCCCAGATACTGTGATAGTTCATCTTAGACAATATGTGCTACTCAAACTGTGTCAATTTTCTTATTGTTTTGTATTGAAGTATCACATCGTAAATATAGATATATTTTAATATATATTAAGTATATAGATATTTCTCAAATCTCTATAATTTTTGAGTCCTCATATATCCATCTCTTTTCCTCCTCTTTCCCTCACTCTACATTATTATTGTCAGTGTTTAATTATATGAGAAACAAGTGAAATGCCAGATACCAAAACAAATTTAATTCTTGAATTATTACCTTGAGTTGGGGTTTTCTTGTGGCAACTATTTATTTTGAGGTTTTGGTTTTTTAAATTTAAGAATAGACTTAGCAATCTCTACACATGATTATCTAAGTGTGTCAATAGTTTCCATTTTGCAGCTTTGGCAGCATCATTCTCTCATGTGTGCATGTATTTTTCCTAAACCATTGAAGAGAAGTGAAGACTACCCTTTTACTATCAAGTAGTTCTGTGTCTAGTTTCTACGAAAAATATGCCTTTTTAAAGTAATATCCATATAATAATGATTATGAAAGCCAGAAAACTTAATATTCATGCAACATTATTACCTAATTCAAAGTAATCTCTTCTAAAGCATAGCCATATGAATACTTAATGTGGCAACTCTACCAAAGCACGAGGACATCCTTCTTGAGTATTTGTGGAATATTATGTAGTTAAAAGTGATTGTGGGTGACTTTTGACAATTCTTTATCTAATCATATAACTGCATGTACACACCAATATATGTAAAATATTATCAATATAAAAATTTGGAAAGTTCAGAAAAATTAAAAAAAGAAACTATATCATTTGAGATAAACCTTTGTGCCTTTACACACATATATATTTCAGTGTGAATATAATATATAATAGACTTGATATTTTTATTTTTGTTTTACATTTGATGAGAGCAATATTTTTATTTCATATTATATATTCAACAGGCAGAGAGATGGTAGGGTGGATGACATAAAAACAGACAGAACTCTCACTGTCTGGTTTGTTCCCCAAATGCTTGCAAATTCTGGGGTTGACCTGGGACCAAAACAAGAGCCATGAGCTCAGCCTATGTCTCCCATGTGAGTGGCAATAACTCAGCTACTTGAATTATCATCTGCTACCTCCAAGTATGTATACTAGTAGGGAGCCTGAAATGGCAATAGAACTGAGACTCAAAGCCAGCCACACTGACATGGGATATAAGCACCCAGATAGGCATCTAAACTGCTAGGCCAAAGGCTTGACCCTGAGAACAGTATTTTAATATGTTGCAACATATCATAAAATATTTAACCAGTCCCATACCACACTATTCAGCAATATATATTTTGAGGTTTTAAAACAATGAAGACATTTATATATATGCATTTTTAGCTCTTAATGTTTCCTTAGGTTAATTATTAAAAATATGATTTGATTTTCATTTCACTGATTGCTAGTGATCTTGAACATTTTTTCATGCATCTGTTGGCCATTTGGATTTCCTCTTTTGAAAAATGTCTATTGGCCGGCGCCACGGCTCAATAGGCTAATCCTCTGCCTTGCGGCGCCGGCATACCGGGTTCTAGTCCTGGTTGGGGTGCCGGATTCTGTCCTGGTTGCCCCTCTTCCAGGCCAGCTCTCTGCTATGGCCTGGGAGTGCAGTGGAGGATGGCCCAGGTCCTTGGGCCCTGCACCTGCATGGGAGACCAGGTGAAGCACCTGCCTCCTGGCTTCGGATCAGCGCGCTGCGCTGGCCACAGCATGCCAGCCGCGGTGGCCATTGGAGGGTGAACCAATGGCAAAGGAAGACCTTTCTCTCTTTCTCTCTCTCTCTCACTGTGCACTCTGCCTGTCAAAAAAATTAATTAAAAAAAAAAGAAAAATGTCTATTTAGGTCCTTGGCCCATCTCTTAAGTGGGTTGTTTGTTTTGTTATTGTGGAGTTTCTTGATCTCTTTGTAGATTCTGGTTATTAATCCTTTGTTGGTTGCATAATTTGCAAATATTTTTCCCATTCTGTTGGTTGCCTTTTCACTTTCCTGACTGTTTATTTTGAAGTACAGAAACTTCTCAATTTGATGCAATCCCAAATGTTAATTTTGGCTTTCACTGCCTGTGCCTTTGGGGTCTTTTCCAAAAAGTCTTTGCCTGTGCCTATATCTTACAACGTTTCTCTGATGTTCTCTAATAATTTGATGGTGTTGGGTCATAGATTTAGATCTTTAATCCATGTTGAGTGGATTTTTGTGTAAGGTGTAAGGTAGGGGTCTTGCTTCATGCTTCTGCATGTGGAGCTCCGGTTTTCCCAGCACCATGTGTTGAATAGACTGTCTTTGCTCCAGGAATTGGTTTTAGGTCCTTGATCAAATATAAGTTGGCTGTAGATGTTTTGATTGATTTCTGGTGTTTCTATTCTGTTCTATTTTTCTATCCATCCCTTTCTGCATCAATAAAATGCTGTTTTGATTATAACTGAATGGCTTACATAAAGAAATCAACTAACAACAAATGCTGGTGAGGATGTGGGGAAAAAGGGACACTAACCCACTGTTGCTGGGAATGCAAACTGGTAAAGCCACTATGGAAGTCAGTTTGGAGATTCCTCTGAAACCTGAATATAGGTCTACCATACAACCCAGCCATCTCACTCCTTGGAATTTACCCAAAAAGGAAATTAAATTGGCAAATAGAAAAGAGCTGTCTGTACCTCAATGTTCATTGCAGCTCAATTCACAATAGCTAAGACATGTAATCAACCAAAATGGCCATCAACAGAAGACTGGATAAAGAAATTATGGGATATGTACTCTATAGAATACTATACAGCAGTAAAAAAAAAAAATGAAATCCAGCCATTTGCAACAAAATGGAGGAATCTGGAAAACAAGCTGAGTGAAATAAGCCAATTCCAAAGGGACAAATATCATATGTTCTCCCTGATCTGTGACAACTAACTGAGCACCTAAAAGGAAACCTATTGAAGTGAAATGGACACTATGAGAAACAGTGACTTCATCAGCCCTTGTCCTGACTGTCGTGGAACAACATTTTATTCCTTTTAGTGTTTTTTTTTAATTCTTCTTAATACTGTTGATTGAACTCTTTAATTAACACACAATTATTCTTAGTCATTTAAATTTAAGTGAAAAGTGGTCACTGTTAAACATAAGAGTGGGAATAAGAGAGGGAGGAGATGTACAGTTCGGCACATGCTCAAATAGAATTACCCCTCATGATAGAGCTAGAAATGTGCCAGGGGAATTCCCATTCATTCCAATCAAGGTGGCATGTACCAATGCCATCTTATTTGTTAAAGTGATCCATTAAAGTTCATAATTGATTGAAAAGATAGGATTAATTGTCAAAGGGATTACATAAATCAGACCAGTGTGTGCAAATAATTGATAGAATAAAAAGGAGAGAATGATCCTACATAGGAAGCAGGAGCAGACTTATAGAATGGCAAAAACCCTAAGCATCACTCTTGTCTCAGAATCAGCCCTTAAGTCATTCTGATCTGGCTAAAAATCCCATGAGAGTTTCTCAGGCATGGAAAGCCAAGACATTGTGGCAAAAAAATTGACCTAAATGAAAGATCTCTGTGAGTGAGATCCCAGCGGAAAGAATGGACCATCAAAGAAGGCAGTACCTTTCTCTGAAGGCAGGAGAGAACTTCCACTTTGACCATGGCCTTGTCTAAATAAGATCAGAGTTGGTGAACTCAAGAGGCTTCCATAGCCTTGGCAGCTCATGTCAAGAGCCTCGGGTGATTACTGACATCATAAATAAGAATGTCAATTGTTAAATCAACAATGGGAGTCACTGTGCACCTGGTCCCCATGTAGGACCTCTGCCCTTAATGTGTTGTACTATGCGAATTAGTGGTAAAACCACTACTCAAACAGTACTCTATACTTTGTGTGTCTTTGTGGGTGCAGTCTGTTGAAATCTTTATGTAGTATATACTAAGTTGATCTTCTGTATATAAAGATAATTGAAAATGAATCATGATGAAGGATGGGAGAGGGAGTGGGAGATGGGATGGTTGCAGGTGGGAGGGAGGTTATTGGGGGAAAAGCTGCAATAACTCAAAAGTTGTACTTTGGAAATTTATATTTATTAAATAAATGTTGAAAAAATATAATTTGGGGCGGGTGCAGTGGTGCAGCCTGAAGTGCCAGCATCCCTTATGGGCACCAGTTTTAGACCCAGCTGTTCCAATTCTGATCCAGCTCTCTTCTATGGCCTGGGAAAGCAGTAGAAGATGGCTCAAGTCCTTGTGCCCCTGAACCCACATGGGAGACCCAGAGGAAGCTCCTAGCTTCTGGATTCAGATCAGCACAGCTCCAGCCATTGCTGCCAATTGGTGAGTGAATCATCAGATGGAAGACCTCTCTCTCTCTCTCTCTCTCTCTCTCTCTGCCTCTGCTCTCTCTGTGTAACTCTGACTTTCAATAAATAAATAAATCTGAAAAAAAAAAAACCAGAATTTTGAGTTCAAATGCATCAGGAGCTTTTAAAGGTTGACAACATATATTGTAAAACTGCAGAGAGAAGTATTTTCCTTGATATATTCAGCATTGATGATCATTCTTTTTTCTCCTTTCAGCTGAAAGAGTATGCTGGAGAAAACTAATAACTTTGCTTATTTACTCATAGACAATTATAGCATTATTAAAATTCTTGGTGTGAAAAGCAATAGGAATTTAGAATATGAGTATCATATATAACTGACCTTAATAAATCAATTATTTACTGTCTGATATTTGTATTATAAGCCAATTGATGCTACTTTTTATATTTCCAAAAATGCAAAAAGATTATCATACAACTGACATATCAGAGTTTTCAACACTTCTAAAATTTATCATATTATTTTATGATAATATATGATATTTTATCATTTATTTGAAAGGCAGTGAGAAAGAGAGTTTCCATCCTCTTGTTCACTCTCAAAGGGGATGCAACAGCTAGGGCTAACCAGGCGGAAGCCAGGAGCTGGGAGTTTCTTTTGGGTCTCAAATATTTGGGCCATCATCTTCTGTCTTCCCAGATGTATTATCAGGGAAGGGAGATGGCTACTTATTTCTGTGGCAATATGTGTTTTTGCATATGGCAAGTGGTCAGAAGAAAAAAATTACTAGACTTTGTTGAACATTTTGAGTTCTTTTTATTTTATCCACTTATTCTCCAAAGTTACGCCATCATAGTTACTATTTATTTTCCTCTTCCCTTAGTTGGAGGTGAGGTGGGGCTTTCGTTGTGTATACTTATATTTGAACTGTCAGCTGTTCTTTTTTGTGCATTCATTGTGTATGTTGTATTTTGCTTTTGTTTTTACTTTTATTGCCATTTCACTTGTTAAAATGGGTGTCCTTAATTTATTTTTAAATATAATTCTTTATTAGTTGCATGTTTGGCAATGTTATCAGGCTGACATATTAATTATTATATGGTATTATTCTTGAATCAAATTTTATGTTTTAGGGTTGTCATGTTTGTGAGTACTTTAATGTATTATTGACAGTTTCATTTTTTGCAAAAAAGAGAGTTTCTTCAGCATTAAAAATGTGTTTACTTATACTTCTTTCCCCCTCTAGTATGTAAAGTTTTCTGTGTTAACACAGATATGTTTCTGGCTTACTTGGCTTTTCCATTATTGATTCACACATCACATTTTTTTAATTACTATAAATATTTACATTGAACTTAATAAGAAGCTTTAGCAGCTACTAGGATATTTTCATACACTCATTCATTTTGAAAATGATCTTGAGAGTTCTTGATCTTTTTAATCTTTAAGGATGTTAGGGCATGCTTGAAAAATAAATAGAAAGCATTAGTATTACTTTGATTTGATAAGCATTGAATTTAAAGATAAATTTATAGACAATTAAGGTCTCCAGTGATTTTTCTTAAATTTTGCATTTTTATCACTGTTTTGTTTTCATTGTCTTTATGCTACAGTGGCATCTTTTTTAAAAAAAATAAAAACTCATAAAATTCCAATTTTCAATAGATTGTGTTAAACTCTATTACTGTCGAGTACCAGAATAGATTGTGTTACTACCCAGTTATTGCTCATTCCATATCTTACTGTGTTCTGAGAGAAATTTGCTATATGTATATTAGCAAGAATGAGACAGTTTTCAGCCAGTCATGTTACCCACTATCCTGCATGGAATGTTTGGAATCCTGCAGATTGGCTTTTTTTTAAACTTTTATTTAATGAATATAAATTTCCAAAGTACAGCTTATGGATTACAATGGCTTCCCCACCCCATAACTTCCCTCCCATCTGCAATCCTCCCATCTCCCACTCCCTCTCCCCTTCCATTCACATCAAGATTCATTTTCAATTCTCTTTATATACAGAGATCAGTTTAGTATATATTAAGTAAAGATTTCAACAGCTTGCACCCACATAGAAAAAGAAGTGATCACAATGTACAGCACATTAAGGACAAAGGTCCTACATGAGGAGTAAGTGTACAGTGACTCCTGCTGTTGACTTAACAAATTGACACTCTTGTTTATGGCTTCAGAAATCTCCCTAGGTTCTTGTCATGAGTTGCCAAGGCTATGGAAGCCTTTTGAGTTCACTGACTCTGATCATATTTAGACAAGGTTATAGTCAAAGTGGAAGCACTCTCCTCCCTTCAGAGAAACATTCCTCCTCCTTTGATAACCTGTTCTTTCCACTGGGATCTCACTCATGGAGATCTTTCATTTAAGTCATTATTTTGACAGAGTGTCTTGGCTTTCCATGCCTGAAATACTCTCATGGGCTTTTCAGCCAGATCCGCATGCCTTAAGGGCTGATTTTGAGGCCAGAGTGCTGTTTAGGACATCCACCATTCTATGAGTCTGCTGTGTATCCCGCTTCCCATGTTGGATCGTTCTCTCCCTTTTTTATTCTATCGGTTAGTATTTTCAGACACTAGTCTTGTTTATGTGATCCCTTTGACTCTTAGTCCTATCATTATGATCAATTGTGAACTGAAATTGATCACTTGGACTAGTGAGATGCCATTGGTACATGCCACCTTGATGAGATTGAATTGGAGTCCCCTGGTATGTTTCTAACTCTACCGTTTGGGGAAAGTCAGCTTGAGCATGTCCCAAATTGTACATCTCTTCCCTCTCTTATTCCCACTCTTATGTTTAACAGGGATCACATTTCAGTTAAATTTCAACACTTAAGAATAACTGTGTATTAATTACAGAATTCAACCAATAGTATTAAGTAGAACAAACAAACAAACAAATACTAGGAGGGATAAAGTATTAAGTTGTTCATCAACAGCCAGGGCAAGGGCTGATCAAGTCACCGTTTCTCAGTGTCCATTTCACTTCAACAGGTTTCCTTTTTGGTGCACAGTTAGTTGTCACCGATCAGGGAGAATATATGATATTTGTCCCTTTGGAACTGGCTTATTTCACTCAGCATGATGTGTTCCAGATTCCTCCATCTTGTTGCAAATGACTGGATTTCGTTGTTTCTTACTGCGGTATAGTATTCTAAAGAGTACATGTCCCATAATTTCTTTATCCAGTCTACTGTTGATGGGCATTTGGGTTGATTCCAGGTCTTAGCTATTGTGAATTGAGCTGCAATAAACATTAATGTGCAGACTGCTTTTTTGTTTGCCAATTTAATTTCCTTTGGGTAAATTCCCAGGAGTGGGATGGCTGAGTTGTATGGTAGGGTTACATTCAGGTTTCTGAGGAATCTCCAGACTGACTTCCATAGTGGCTTTACCAGTTTACATTCCCAACAACAGTGGATTAGTGTCTGTTTTTCTCCACATCCTCACCAGCATCTGTTTGTTGGTAGATTTCTGAATGTGAGCCATTCTAACCGGGGTGAGGTGAAAGCTCATTGTGGTTTTGATTTGCATTTCCCTGATTGCTAATGACCTTGAACATTTTTTCATGTGCCTGTTGGCCATTTGGATTTTCTCTTTTGAAAAATGTCTATTGAGGTCCTTGGCCCATCTCTTAAGTGGGTTGTTGGTTTTGTTGTTGTGGAGTTTCTTCATTTCTTTGTAGATTCTGGTTATTAATCCTTAATCTGTAGCATAGTTTGTAAATATTTTTTCCCATTCCTTCAGTTGCCTCTTCACACATCTGACTGTTTCTTTTGCAGTACAGATCTCTACGATGAGATCTCTATGATGAGAATTACAAAATCTTAAAGAAAGAAATAGAAGAGGATACCAAGAAATGGAAAAATCTTCCATGCTCATGGATTGGAAGAATCAACGTCATCAAAATGTCCATTCTTCTAAAAGCAATTTATAGATTCAATGCAATACCAATCAAGATAACAAAGACATTCTTCTCAGATCTGGAAAAAATGATGCTGAAATTCATATGGAGGCACAAGAGACCTCGAATAGCTAAAGCAATCTTGTACAACAAAAACAAAGCTGGAGGCATCACAATACCAGATTTCAGGACATACTACAGGGTAGTTGTAATCAAAACAGCATGGTACTGGTACAGAAACAGATGGATAGACCAATGGAACAGAATAGAAACACCAGAAATCAACCCAAACATCTACAGCCAACTTACATTTGGTCAAGGATCTAAAACCAATTCCTGGAGCAAAGACAGTCTATTCAATAAATTGTGCTGGGAAACCTGGATCTCCACGTGCAGAAGCATGAAGCAAGACCCCTACTCTACACCTTACACAAAAATCCACTCAGCATTGATTAAAGACCTAAATCTACGACCTGGCACCATCAAATTATTAGAGAACATTGGAGAAACCCTGCAAGATATTGGCACAGGCAAAGAATTTCTGGAAAAGACCCTAGAGGTGCAGGCAGTCAAAGCCAAAATTAACTATTGGGATTGCATCAAATTGAGAAGTTTCTGTATTTACCAGGGTTTTACTAGTAAAGTGGAAAAAAACCCATAATATTAAATAAAACATGCTTCAAAAATTAAAAATTGATTTTGGGGAGGTGAGAATGATTTATGTAGTGATTGGTGATGTTTAAATAAGGCAGATAACAAGTACGTTGTGATTACTATTAAAATGGAAACTATGAATCTAAGAACTATTATAAGTGACCTCTAAGGATGGGAATTGTTTTATGGGTTCTCTGATATGTTTGCAATCAAGCTACAGAGGAAATGAAAACTGCCATCAGTGATGGATGAAGCAAATATCTTACCCTCAGTCCTGCCTAGTGGAGCAATTAATCCCTGTTCCTGGTGACAAAAATAGAAGAAAATCCATTTGATTTTCTACCCACTTTCAGCAAGGTCTTCTGGCTGTATTCATTCATTCACTCATTTATTCATTGCTATTACATATGCCACAAGTGATGTTCCTGCAACAATAAGAAGGTACAGGGGCTTCCTTCACTGCTTGTGACTAATTATGTGTACTATTCTATTGCTGAATAGTACTGGGGAATGTTAAGTTGTCACCAAACCAGAGAACAAATAATAAAAACAGCTACATGATCCACAGTATGGTTCAACGTAAAGGACAGGATCTGTGGTCTGTGCTGGGACCAAGAACTCTAATCCCAGAGACTGCACAAATGCAATTTTCCTCCTTCCTTTGGGGATGTACATAACAGGACATTTGGGCTTTATGATATTATTTACTTTCTGAAAATTCATGAGAAAAACAAATAGCAACTAATGAGTTAGTTCTAGAAGAACACCATATTTTGATTATGCAATGTTCATATAGTTTAGCAAAAATTAGACCACACTGCATTAGCATTTATACTGATTTTTCAGCCGAGGCGAGGGCATGACTGTTGATCAAAGGCATTACACAGATTGCTTTTATAGAAAAAGGGAGTTGAATAGGCCTACATGAGAAACTTATTTTGATTTCCTTTTAAAAATATTTCTGTCATAGTTAAATTGCTATTATTACACCAAAACTAGGTACTTAATAAAATTTTTAAGAAAGATAAATTTATACACAGAAATGATTAATAGAGATACTAAAGAAATAATCCACTGACCAGTGGCTAATGACTCATAATTAAAAAATGTTTTATGAAATATCTTCAAAACACTGAATGTTCTAAAAAAACTCAATATTTTAAAGGCCGACATGAATATCTCAAAGCAGTATCTTTGAAATAGCTAATATTGGCTGGCGTCACGGCTCACTAGGCTAATCCTCTGCTTGCAGTGCTGGCACTCCGGGTTCTAGTCCCTGTTGGGGTGCTGGTTCTGTCCCGGCTCCTCCTCTTCCAGTCCAGCTCTCTGCTGTAGCCCAGGAAGGCAGTGGAGGATGGCCCAAGTGCTTGGGCCCTGCACCCACATGGGAGACCAGGAGGAAGCACCTGGCTCCTGACTTTGGATTGGCACAGCGCGCTGGCTTTAGCAGCCATTTGGGGGGTGAACCAACAGAAGGAAGACCTATCTCTTTCTCTCTCTCACTGTCTAACTCTGCCTGTCAAAAAAAATAGCCAATATGATAGTTTCAGAAAAAATAAATTTTCCAGTACTGCCTTTCTCTTTTTACTCCTCTTCCTTTATACTTTTTAGAATTGTGATACCATTTTCTCAAATAACTTATGCTAATCCTTTTCTGTACATATAAAATATGTGATCTAATTACACCAAGGCTAAATAGAACCTTCCATTAAACAATTTTTTCAAACTTCACTATTTTGTCTAATTATACATATTAGATATAACTAATATTTATGAAAAATGTTTTAAGCAGTGTCTAACACAATGTCAATTTTTGGTTGACAAATGAACATCAAATTCATGTAGTTACAAAATAATTTCTTTACAGGAGTAGCAAGTCATTTTAAAAAATGTGTTATAAGTGATACCTACCCCATTTTATCTCTCACCCCTGTTTTTCAAGGCTTAATTCTCAAAACCTTTGAGTATGAAACATCATATCACAGAAACAATTAGGGATGTGATTGATTTCAGGGTGTTAACCAATTGATCACTTAAGCGACAGGTTATTCTGTATTACCTGTCTTGGTCCAATGTAAAAGTACCTGCCCTTAAAAGTGAAAGAAGAAACAAGAAGATTGGCTCAGAGAATGTAGCAATGGATAAAGAAACAGGGGAAATTTGAAACATGTGATGTACCTCACCTACTGTGTCTGGTTTTTGAAGATGAGGGGAGTGGGTATAGCCAAAGGATGCAGGTGGTATCTAAAATGCTGAGAATGGTCTTTAAGTGACAGGCATCCAGGAAACAAGGATCTGCACTCTACAGTCATAAGGGATTGAATTCTGCCAACAACCTGGAAGCACAAAGAAATAGATCCTCTCTTGAAGCCTCCAAATAGGAAATTAGTTCTCTGGGGCCCTTGATTTTCATTTGATCTCATCCACGTCAGACTTCTGACCTCTGATATGCACACACAAATACATTTGTATTTTTATGTTTCTTTTCAATCACAAAACTTGTGATGGTTTGTTAGAGCTGTGACAGAAAGCTAATAATAGTATCTTTTTTTTATTTGATAGATAGAGTTAGACAGTGAGAGAGAGAGAGAGACAGAGAGAAAGATCTTCCTTCTATTGGTTCACCCCCAAAATGGCTGCTACGGCCAGCACTGCACCAATCCGAAGACAGGAACCAGGAGCCCCCTCCAGGTCTCCCACATGGGTGCAGGGGCCCAAGTACTTGGGCCATTCTCCACTGCCCTCCTGGGCCACAGCAGAGAGCTGGACTGGAAGAGGAGCAACTGGGACTAGAACCCGGGGCCCATATGTGATCCAGGTACTGCAGTTGGAGGATTAACCAAGTGAGTCATGGTGCCAGCCCCACAAGTATCTTTTCAAGTCCTTTGTTTTGTATGTGAGAAGACTGAGACTTCCAGAGGAGCAATGGCTTAACTATACCATAATTAAGAGAGTTGATTCTGAACTTTATGTTGCCAATCACACATTCTTATGTCATCCAATCCATTGTACTCAATATAATCTGAATACAGGTAAGCCAGATCAGATCATGTACATTCTATGGATTCTATGAATGACCCTTTTCATGCCCTGAAAGGCAGTTTGGCATCTGCCTCTTCCCTTACCTCATCCAGCTCATAGACTTCCTTGCAGCATGGCTCTGCTCTAGGGGCATGCTTACTGCTTCCTGATGGCTGCTCTTTCTTTCCACTTGTCCCAGTGTCCAGACACATATCCTTGTCTACAAAGTTCTCAGCAGAGCTGGTGAATTTTCATAATCAAAGTGTCAATTTAGATATCAGTTCCTTAGAAAAAGTTCTCATTTATATACTTTAACTCACCGTATAAATTTCTATCATTGCAATCTTTTCAACCATTATTTGTTTCTTTTCTCACTTATAATCTGCTTCTTCTAGAACTTAAGAACAGTTGGTATAAATAGTTATCTTTTATATAAATAAATGACATTTTATAAGAGTATCTAATCAAATAATTTTATTATAATAAATGTATTAAAGTCACTTCATACTCATAGTTCATAGTTCATGGCTTTTATCCACTGAACACTATTTGCTACTTTAATTATAATTACCATTCAAATACCTCCACAATCAAATGTCTATTTTTATTGAAAGTATGTACTTGTATTTGCCCATCAGTTTTTCTAATTAAGATAAATAATGTAAACTCATGAAATGTACTTACACACAAAAAATTGCCTCTTTTATCTCATGCTTGGGAAATTTAAAGAGTTTTCCTCTATCTTTGCTGTTACAATGAAATGTGGTTCTGATGGATATAAATATAGTACAACTTATAAAAAGCAGTAAAAAGGAGAATTAATCAGGAACAGTTAGAAAATATTCAATAGATAAAAACTCAGAGGCAGGGTGACCAGACTCAGATATATTTTACACAGAAGGATGGCAGGTCTCAGGTCCTGGTAAGTCAATGAGAAGATAGAATATGGTGGGTTATGGGACTATTAACCAGAAATATGGAGTAGCTATCAGTATATCTTATGATAGGATTTATCATAGGTTCAAATATTAGTCAGGAAGGACAATCACCCAGTTACCAAGCTTAAAAAAATTACTTGATTAATTCACACTGCTTGTACAGAACTGATAGAAAAGTTTTCATTATTCCAAATATCAAGTGAATAGAAAAATTACATACCACAAAACATTGTGGATCTAGTGGATGATAATCTGTCCTGAGATAGATTTGTTGAATATTTTTGGAGTTTCCATCATCTAAGTTGGAAATGCTCAGGAGTCTTTTCATTTCCATGAATGGATTGAAAATTTAAGCAATATTTTTATTTTTCTGAAAAGAGAGTATAGGAGCCAGTGCTGTGGCACAGCAGGTTAGGCTGCCATCTGCCACACAGGCATCCTATATGGGTGCTGGGTTTGGGTCTGTACCACAGGGGAGACCTAGAAGAACCTCCTGACTCCTGGCTTTGGCCCGGTCCAACCCTGGCTGGTGCAGGCATTTGGGGAATGGATCAGCAGATGGGAGAACTCCCTCTCTATGCAAATCCACATTTCAAATAAAACATTTTTAGCAGAGTAAAAATAGAGTATAATTTTAGAATGCATTGCTAAATGAATTTTTTAGAATGTTACCTTATTGCTATCACTTAAGTTATCTTCAATAATTTATAATTTTCTGAATGTATTATCTAGTTTAAAATTTCTAGTATTGATGAAAAACACTTCTTAGATTATATTGCTTAGATTTATTATTTATACTATTATTCATTTGACCATTCAACCTACTAGCTGGACATTAAAACACAGAAAATAGACATGAATTTATTCTGAAATTTGGCTTTAAAATATATGTCCAAAGGTCTCAGTGCTCCTTAAAATAAAAGCCTGTTTGAATCTGATGAGTCTTATCCTTTCTTGTTGCATTCCATGGAAAAAATAAATTCAAGAACCACATTTATGGTTCATTTAATGATGGGGACACATTTTGAGAAATGTGTCGTTAGGCAATTTCGTTGCTGAATGAATCTCATGGAGGGCACTACATAAATGAAGAGGGCTAGAATGTCATTAGGGGATAAAATTTCACAGGGCACATTGTTGTGTATCTAGTGCCTCACAGATCGAAATGTTATCGTATGTTATGTGGCACATGATTGTATGCTATTTTGTTGATCACTTATACACAAATGTCAAGATTCACTAACTTGGATAAGTGTATTCTGGAACTGTCTCTGAAAATATGATATTTACACTGACAAGCACAGAATAAAGGGGGATGCAATCATGTAAGGAAATGTGGAAGGACGGTACTGGAAAAGACCATACATGCCATATTTTGTTATATCATTGTGGCCTGTGGGTGAATTAAATCATCAAGTTCAAGTCAGGACATGCACATTGTGCTTAGAAAATATTTATTCATTAATTCAATGTACACCTCTCTATGTAATTTTAAGTCTTTGATGGAATATAACACTGTTCAATTATATTCCATGGCTCTCTGTGTAATGCTTACATCCTTGCTGTAAGGAACTCAAGAGTGATCATGTCATCAGCTGGGGCAAAAACATATATAAGTGCATTTATACACATGTATGCATATATGCACATATACACACATGTAAAATATAAATGCTATATATATTATGTAGATATAAAGTATAAAGGATGTATGAAAAAATATATACACATAAATTATGTGTGACAATAATGATCGGAAGTCCTAATAACTACTGGGACATGTGGTTTTACAAGCTTCCTTTTGCTCTACAAGAACAAGTAGCAATGTCCCAGACAGATTACTCTGTGGCTTGGCTCCCAGCTTGAAAACAAAGTGGAAAATTGATTGTGAATAGCAGTAATAAATTTCTTTTTTAAAAAAATAATCCAGTGGGATTCTAGGATGTAAATGTTTAGTATTTTCCTAGCAGTATTGCTTTTTTAATGTTCTTTTTTAAAAAAGATTTTTTTCTTCTACTTGAGAGATACGATGGTTTGGGTTGGGGAGACAGAGGCATTGAAGGAGACCAGAATGGGAGAAATCTTCCACCAGCTGGTTCACTCTCCAAAGTTATATCTGAGCCAGGCGATACCCAAAAGTCTACAATTCCATCCATGGCTGGCCATGCATGGCAGGAAACCAACAACGTGTGCCATTATATGCTGTCTCTGTGATGCATTAGCAGGAAGCTGGATTGGAAGTGAGATAACTGGAACTTGAACCAGGAATTTGGATATGGAATGCAGGCATTGTAATCAGTGGCATAAAATGCTGTGCCATAATGCTCAACCTACTGCAATATCTCATAGAGCATCTTTATTGATATAGTCAGATTTGAAAGTTTTGAAAGTGTGTTGCTTCTTATTAAGAAAGTATTCCTACCCATCCTTTCCAAACTAACCACTAGCCATTAGCTTATTTTAATCTAAATTAAATAATTCATTATATAATTTAAAATTAGTTTCTAAATGAAACAATTTATGTGCTCAATAGCCACACAAAGGTAGTGAGTAGCATCTAAAACAGCACAGTTACTGGACATTCCACCATCCAAGAAAGTTCTACTGAGACAGAGTGATTCAAAATGTGAAGTATCTGGACATTTTTCCAGGTTGCATCATGTTTCCAGTTTATATTAATTCATCTACCTCATTTCTCTGGGGGCAATTAAATGTCATCAAGGAAAGAGCTTTAGTTCTCTTAAGCATCTTAAATCTCATTGCCTTCATCTGAATTTTTATTCCTTTTTATCTAAATCTAACTGAAGTTGTTACTGGACCAATTTAAACCTCACTAACGGCCAGAGTCCCTGGAATTCACTAATGCTGTTACACACTAATCAATAACAACTAACATCCTCACTTCAGCTTGATCTCCTGGTTCCAGAATTAGCAGCCTGACACTCTTGATTTAATTGATAAATGAAGGAATTTCTGAAGCCTCTTAGACTAAATTGATTTCAACATTAAAAATGATAATCCTATTACTCATCTGTGTATCCCAGCGAAAATGAGGTTGAGAAGAATCTATGAGCCAGTTAACACACTATCTACTCTAGGCATTCCAATTGTGGCTGTATCTCATTTTAAATTTTCAGGGCTCCTATTTTTCTAAAGAATAAATGGTATGCTTTGATCGAAAGATCAATGTTCTTGTTCCACCTAAACTTTTTAAAATCTGTATTTTCTCCTTATTCCTCTAAATATTTCTTTACTTCAATCGGTATTATTTTGTCACTGTTTACCAAATTTCCTTTACTCTTTCAAGTGTGGATAATGAATAAATCTGTTTACTTCCATCTAGCTACCTGTTAAGATCCAATGTATCTCAATTTTCACGATTATTTCCCAGATCTTTTTAAACCACATCGATTAGTGTTTCTTCAGAAACATTGTGGTAGTTTCATGTACAGTCACTCCCTATGCATCTTACTCATTTATTCAATGATTATTTTTGTATGTCAGAAAGTGAGATGATTATTCTTTTTGTATGTAGATAGTGATATAAGGACTCCAAAAATATCAATCAAAAATTAAAATAAATTAATCCCTGGGTCTTTTAATTTAGGAGAATCTGTTATGCTTTGAGTTACTAGACATTTTAAGTTAAATTCGATATAATGTCCTCGAATGCAGGTGCTATTTATTATATATTTTAAAAAGTCACTTTAAACACTGCTTTGAGGCAAGTAATATGTTAATGATAAACTTATATGTAACATACTTCCACGTACATAGATTTTTTTTAACTTTTATTTAATGAATATAAATTTCCAAAGTACGGCTTATGGATTACAATGGCTTCCCCCCCATATCGTCTCTCCCACCCGCATCCCTCCCCTTTCCCACTCCCTCTCCCCTTCCATTCACATGAGGATTCATTATTGATTCTCTTTATATACAGAAGATCAGTTTAGCATACATTAAGTAAAGATTTCAACAGTTTGCTCCAACACAAACATGAAGTGAAAAATAATAGATGATTTTTTAAATGATGATGAAATCAGATCAGACCTATTGTCATGTTTAATCCCAGTGAGATTCAAGTTGGGAATTGATAATTTCATCTTTTTTTTTTTTACAGGAGATCAGTTTAGTATACATTAAGTAAAGATTTCAAAAGTTTGCACCCCTATAGAAACACAAAGCGAAATATACTGTTTGAGTACTCATTATAGCATTAAGTCTCAATGTACAGCACATTAAGGACAGAGATCCTACATGAGGAGTAAGTACACAGTGACTCCTGTTGTTGACTTTACAAATTGACACTCCTGTTTATGGCATCAGCAATCTCCCTATGCTCCAGTCATGAGTTTCCAAGGCTATGGAAGCCTTTTGAGTTCACCGACTCTTATCTTATTTAGACAAGGTCATAGTCAAAGTGGAGGTTCTCTCCTCCCTTCAGAGAAAGGTACCTCCTTCTTTGAAGACCTGTTCTTTCCACTGGGATCTCACTCACAGAGATCTTTCATTTAGGGTTTTTTTTTTTTTTTCAGAGTGTCTTGGCTTTCCATGCCTGAAATACTCTCATGGGCTTTTCAGCCAGATCGAATGCCTTTAGGGCTGATTCTGAGGCCAGAGTGCTGTTTAGGACATCCACCATTCTATGAGTCTGCTGAGTATCTCGCTTCCCATGTTGGATCACTCTCCCCTCTATTTATTCTATCGGTTAGTATTAGCAGGTACTAGACTTGTTTATGTGCTTCCTTTGACTCTTAGTCCTTTCATTATGATCAATTGTGAACTGAAATTGATCACTTGGAACAGTGAGATGGCATTGGTACATGCCACCTTGATGGGATTAAATTGGAGTCCCCTGGTATCTTTCTAACTCTACCATTTGGGGCAAGTCAGCTTGAGCATGTCCCAAATTATACATCTCTTCCCTCTCTTATTCCCACTCTTATGTTTAACAGGGGTCACATTTCAGTTAAATTTCAACACTTAAGAATAACTGTGTATTAATTACAGAATTAAACCAGTCATATTAAGTAGAACAGACAAAAAAACTACTAAGAGGGATAATGTATTAAGTTGTTCATTAACAGTCAGGGCTATGCTGATCAGGTCACCGTTTCTCATAGTGTCCATTTCACTTCAACAGGTTTCCTTTTTGGGGTTCAGTCAGTTGTCACCGATCAGGGAGAACATATGGTATTTGTCCCTTTGGGACTGGCTTATTTCACTCAGCATGATGTGTTCCAGATTCCTCCATTTTGTTGCAAATGACTGGATTTCATTGTTTCTTACTGCGGTACAGTATTCTAAAGAGTACATATCCCATAATTTCTTTATCCAGTCTACCGTTGATGGGCATTTAGGTTGGTTCCAGGTCTTAGCTATTGTGAATTGAGCTGCAATAAACATTAGGGTGCAGACCGCTTTTTTGTTTGCCAATTTAAATTCCTTTGGGTAAATTCCCAGGAGTGGGATGGCTGGGTCGAATGGTAGGGTTATCTTCAGGTTTCTGAGGAATCTCCAGACTGACTTCCATAGTGGCTTGACCAGTTTGCATTCCCACCAAGAGTGGGTTAGTGTCCCATTTTCCCCACATCCTCACCAGCATCTGTTGTTGGTAGATTTCTGAATGTGAGCCATTCTAACCGGGGTGAGGTGAAACCTCACTGTGGTTTTGATTTGCATTTCCCTGATTGCTAATGACCTTGAACATTTTTTCCTGTGCCTGTTGGCCATTTGGATTTCCTCTTTTGAAAAATGTCTATTGAGGTCCTTGGCCCATCTCTTAAGTGGGTTGTTGGTTTTGTTGTTGTGGAGTCTCTTGATCTCTTTGTAGATTCTGGTTATTAAGCCTTTATCTGTTGCATAGTTTGCAAATATTTTTTCCCATTCTGTCGGTTCTGTTCACTCTCCTGACTGTTTCTTTTGCAGTACAGAAACTTCTCAATTTGATGCAATCCCAATAGTTGATTTTGGCTTTGAGTGCCTGTGCCTCCCAGGTCTTTTCCAGAAATTCTTTGCCTGTGCCAATATCTTGAAGGGTTTCTCCAATGTTCTCTAGTACCTTGATGGTGTCAGGTTATAGATTTAGGTCTTTAATCCATGTTGAGTGGATTTTTGTGTAAGGTGTAAGGTAGGGGTCTTGCTTCCTGCTTCTGCACGTGGAAATCCAGTTTTCCCAGCACCATTTATTGAATAGACTGTCCTTGCTCCAGGAATTAGTTTTAGATCCTTGATCAAATATAAGTTGGCTGTAGATGTTTGGGTTGATTTCTGGTGTTTCAATTCTGTTCCATTGGTCTATCCATCTGTTTCTGTACCAGTACCATGCTGTTTTGATTACAACTGCCCTGTAGTATGTCCTGAAATCTGGTATTGTGATGCCTCTGCCTTTGTTTTTGTTGTACAAGATTGCTTTAGCTATTTGAGGTCTCTTGTGCCTCCATATGAATTTCAGCATCATTTTTTCCAGATCTGAGAAGAAGGTCTTCAGTATCTTGATTGGTATTGCATTGAATCTATAAATTGCTTTTGGGAGAATGGACATTTTGATGACGTTGATTCTTCCAATCCATGAGCATGGAAGATTTTTCCATTTCTTGGTATCCTCTTCTATTTCTTTCTTTAAGGTTTTGTAATTTTCATTGTAGAGATCTTTAACGTCCTTGGTTAAGTTTATTCCAAGGTATTTGATTGTTTTTGTAGCTATTGTGAATGGGATTGATCTTAGAAGTTCTTCCTCAGCCATGGCATTGTCTGTGTATACAAAGGCTGTTGATTTTTGTGCATTGATTTTATACCCTGCTACTTTGCCAAAATCTTCTATGAGTTCCAATAGTCTCTTAGTAGAGTTCTTTAGGTCCCCTAAATATAGAATCATCACATCTGCAAAGAGGGATAGTTTGAGTTCTTCCTTCCCAATTTGTATCCCTTTAATTTCTTTTTCTTGCCTAATAGCTCTGGCTAGAACCTCCAGAACTATATTGAATAGCAGTGGTGAGAGTGGACATCCCTGTCTGGTGCCAGATCTCAGTGGAAATGCTTCCAACTTTTCCCCATTCAATAGGATGTTGGCTGTGGGTTTTTCATAGATTGCTTTGATTGTATTGAGGAATGTTCCTTCCAAACCCAGTTTGCTTAGAGTTTTCATCATGAACGGGTGTTGTATTTTATCAAATGCTTTCTCGGCATCTATTGAGATAATCATATGGTTTTTCTTCTGCAGTCTGTTAATGTGGTGTATCACATTGATTGTCTTGCGCACATTAAACCATCCCTGCATACCAGGGATAAATCCCACTTGGTCTGGGTGGATGATCTTTCTGATGTGTTGTTGCATTCTATTGGCGAGAATTTTATTGAGGATTTTTGCATCTATGTTCATCAGGGATATTGGTCTGTAATTCTCTTTCAATGCTGCATCTTTTTCCGGTTTAGGAATTAAGGTGATGCTGGCTTCATAGAAAGAATTTGGGAGGATTCCCTCTTCCTCGATTGTTCTGAATAGTTTGCGAAGAATTGGAGTTAGTTCTTCTTTAAATGTCTGGTAGAATTCAGCAGTGAATCCATCTGGTCCTGGGCTTTTCTTTGTTGGGAGGGCCTTGATTACTGTTTCAATTTCTGTCTCAGTTATTGGTCTGTTTAGGTTTTCGATGTCTTCCTGGTTCAATTTAGGTAGGTTGCATGTGTCCAGGAATCTATCCATTTCTGATAGGTTTCCCTGTTTGCTGGCATACAAGTCCTTGTAGTAATTTCTGATGATTCTTTTTATTTCTGTGGTGTCTGTTGTTATGTTTCCTTTTTCATCTCTGATTTTATGGATTTGGGTCTTTTCTCTTCTGTTTTTAGTTAGTTGGGCCAATGGGGTGTCAATTTTGTTTATTTTTTCAAAAAACCAGCTCCTCGTTTGGCTGATTTTTTGGAATGTTTTTCTTGATTCAATCCTGTTGATTTCTTCTCTGATTTTAATTATTTCTCTTCTCCTACTAGATTTGGGTCTGGTTTGCTGTAGGTTTTCTAGATCCTTGAGGTGAATTGAAAGCTCATCTATTTGGTGCCTTTCCAATTTCTTGATGTAGGCACCTATTGATATAAACTTTCCTCTTAACACTGCTTTTGCTGCGTCTCATAAGTTTTGGTATGTTGTGCTGTTATCCTCATTTACTTCCAGAAAGTTTTTGATTTCTCGTTTAATTTCTTCTATGACCCATTGTTCATTCAGGAGCATGTTGTTCAATCTCCATGTGTTTGCGTATGCTCTAGGGATTCCTGAGTTGCTAATTTCCAACTTCATTCCTTTATGGTCTGATAATCTGCATGGTATGATTCTAATTCTTTTGAATTTGCTGAGACTTGCTTTATGGCCTAGTATGTGGTCAATCCTAGAGAAGGTTCCATGTACTGCTGAGAAGAATGTAAAATCTTTAGCTGTAGGATTGAAAGTTCTGTATATATCTGTTAGATTCATTTGGGCTATAGTGTCATTTAAATCTACTGTATCCTTGTTGATCTTCTGTCCTGTTGATCTGTCTATTTCTTTTTTTTTTTTTTTTCAATTGCATTTTCCTAATAACTTTCTTTTTTTTTTTATCTTTTATTTAATGAATATAAATTTCCAAAGTACGTCTCATTGGTTACAATGCCTTTCCCCCCCATACCGTCCCTCCCACCCACCACCCTCCCCTTTCCCACTCCCTCTCCCCTTCCATTCACATCAAGATTCATTTTCGATTATCTTAGTATACAGAAGATCAGATTAGTATACCTTAAGTAAGGATTTCAACAGTTTGTTCCCACACAGAAACATAAAGTGAAAAATAATAGATGATTTTTTTTAAATGATGATGAAATCAGATCAGACCTATTGTCATGTTTAATCCCAGTGAGAGTCAAGTTGGGAATTGATAGTTTCTTTTCTTTTTTTTTTTTTTAACAGAAGATCAGTTTAGTGTACATTAAGTAAAGATTTCAACAGTTTGCACCCCCATAGAAACACAAAGTGAAATATACTGTTTGAGTACTCGTTATAGCATTAAGCCTCAGTGTACAGCACATTAAGGACAGAGATCCTACATGAGGAGTAAGTGCACAGTGACTCCTGTTGTTGACTTTACAAATTGACACTCCTGTTTATGGCATCAGTAATCTCCCTATGCACCAGTCATGAGTTTCCAAGGCTATGGAAGCCCCTTGAGTTCTCCGACTCTTATCTTGTTTAGACAAGGTCATAGTCAAAGTGGAGGTTCTCTCCTCCCTTCAGAGAAAGGCACCTCCCTCTTTGAAGACCTGTTCTTTCCACTGGGATCTCACTCACAGAGATCTTTTTGCCAGAGTGTCTTGGCTTTCCATGCCTGAAATACTCTCATGGGCTTTTCAGCCAGATCCGAGTGCCTTTAGGGCTGATTCTGAGGCCAGAGTGCTATTTAGGACATCTGCCATTCTATGAGTCTGCTGAGTATCTCACTTCCCATGTTGGATCACTCTCCCCTTTATTTATTCTATCGGTTAGTGTTAGCAGATACTAGACTTGTTTATGTGCTCCCTTTGACTCTTAGTCCTTTCATTATGATCAATTGCGAACTGAAATTGATCACTTGGACTAGTGAGATGGCATTGGCACATGCCACCTTGATGGGATTGAATTGGAATCCCCTAGTATGTTTCCAACTCTACCAATTGGGGCAAGTCAGCCCGAGCATGCCCCAAATTATACATCTCTTCCCTCTCTTATTCCCACTTTTATGTTTAACAGGGATCACATTTCAGTTAATTTTCAACACTTAAGAATAACTGTGTGATAATTACAGAATTAAACCAGTCATATTAAGTAGAACAGACAAAAAAAAATACTATGAGGGATAATGTATTAAGTTGTCCATTAGCAGTCAGGGCTATGCTGATCAAGTCACCATTTCTCATAGTGTCCATTTCACTTCAGGAGGTTTCCTTTTTGGTGTTCAGTCAGTTGTCACCGATCAGGGAGAACATATGGTATTTGTCCCTTTGGGACTGGCTTACTTCACTCAGCATGATGTGTTCCAGATTCCTCCATTTTGTTGCAAATGACTGGATTTCGTTGTTTCTTACTGCGGTATAGTATTCTAAAGAATACATATCCCATAATTTCTTTATCCAGTCTACCGTTGATGGGCATTTAGGTTGGTTCCAGGTCTTAGCTATTGTGAATTGTGCTGCAATAAACATTAGGCTGCAGACCGCTTTTTTGTCTGATATTAAGATGGCTACGCCCGCTCTTTTTTCATTTCTGTTGGCATGGTATATCTTTTTCCAGCCTTTCACTTTCAGTCTGTATGGATCTTTGTCGGAAAGATGTGTTTCTTGTAAGCAGCCAATAGATGGGTTTTGTTCCTTAACCCAATCAGCCAATCAGTGTCTTTTAACTGGACAGTTCAGGCCATTCACGTTCAATGTGACTAATGATAAGTGGTAACTTTGCCCTGCCATTTGCCAAAGATAAGTTCTAATATATGCTTTGAATTCCCTGTGATCTTTTGCTGTGAGGTTTCCTTCCTTTATCTTCTTTCATATTGATGACCGTGTTTCTGTGTTTCTGTGTGTAACACATCTTTAAGCATCTTTTGCAGGGCTGGACGAATGGTGACAAATTCTTTCAATTTCTGTTTGCTATGAAAAGTCTTTATTTCACCTTCATTCACAAATGAGAGCTTTGCAGGAGATAATATTCTGGGCTGGCAGTTTTTCTCTCTTAGTACCTGGGCTATATCTCGCCATTCCCTCCTAGCTTGTAGAGTTTCTGATGAGAAGTCAGCTGTGAGTCTGATTGGAGATCCTCTGAGAGTAATCTGACGTTTCTCTCTTGCACATTTTAGGATCCTTTCTTTATGTTTCACTGTGGAGAGTTTAATTACAACGTGTCGTGGTGAGGATCTCTTTTGATCGTGTTTATTAGGGGTTCTGTGAGCTTCCTCTACTAGGATTTCTCTGTCCTTCTCCAAACCTGGGAAATTTTCTGCTAATATCTCACTAAAAAGGCCTTCTAATCCTTTCTCCCTCTCCATGCCTTCAGGAACTCCTAGAACTCGAATGTTGGGTTTTTTAATAGTATCCCGAAGATTCCTGACAATATGTTTTAGATTCCTAATTTCCTCTTCTTTTCTTTGGTCTGACTGTATCCTTTCCTGTTCTCTGTCTTCTAAGTCCGATATTCTCTCTTCTGCTTCACACATTCTGTTTGTAAGGCTCTCTATGGTGTTTTTCATTTGATCTATTGAATTCTTCACTTCAGTCACTATCCCAGTTTCCTGTTGTACTAGTTGTTTCGTTTCATTTTGATTCCTCCTTAATATTTCATTTTCATGAGAGAGATTTTCTATCTTGTCCATTAAGGATTTCTGTAGTTCAAGAATTTGTTTTTGAGAACTTCTTAATGTTCTTATCAATTTTTTTGAGATCTGCTTCTTGCATTTCTTCTATGTCATCATCCTCATAATCTTGAATTGGGGTGTCTTTTTCATTTGAGGGCTTCATGGTGACTTCCTTGTTTTTATTACCTCAGTTTTTGCGTTTGTTATTTGGCATATTGGAGATATTTGGTTTCTTCACTGTGGTGCTTTTTCTTGTTATACTAAGACTCTAGATTAAGTGGACTATCTGTTTTTGATGGAGCCTTAGGGCTTGAGATGGGTGTGGCCTGAGAGCTCTGTTTGGTGTGCCAAAGGTGATACTCCCAGGTTAGGCGTGGTAAATCTCTCTCTCTCTCTCTCTTTCTTTTTTTGATTCAAAAGGGAAGTAATTCTGCACAGCTGATCGAAGTTGGAGGTAGTTAGCAGGCAAATGATATACCCACAGGAGCCAGAGATTGGAAGCTCTTTCCCAAGGACCACACAGGGAATCTGTTCTGCCCTCAGAGTGGGCTCAAATTCTCCTTCAGTCTCCCACTGGGTTGCCAAAGTTACGGAATTGTAGCGTCTCTGGAGAGTGCTCACGTGAATTCCGTGATTTCTCTCCCCCACCGTCTCTTTTTTCACAGTCTCAGTTAAGTAGCACCACAAATTTACTAGGTCCTAATCTCCTGTTAATTCACCCCGCCCAGAGTCAGGTTTTTCTGCTAGGCTCAGGGCCGATGCAGACCTGAGGTCACTCTGCTTATGACGTATGTCCAAGATGGTGCCTGCTCTTTGTCTTACTTGCCCTTGAGAGGTGAGCGGAGAGAGAGAAACCCGTGTCCGTACCAGTCACCTTTTTTTCTCTCTCTCTCTCTTCCAGTTAGCCTGGTGAACTTCCCCCACCGGGGGTCGTTCCCTCTAGTCTCCTCTCTCCGCTTGCCTGCCAGTGTCTCGGGCTATTGAAGTTCAGCTCACCTCGCGTTCCAGCGCTGGTGTGTTGAGTCTGCCACTGGTGTCCCGAACTGTGGGCTCCCACACTCTCCACGCAGGTCTGCTGTGAATCACGCGTTCTGGAAGAGTTTCTTCTGCTGTTTCCTCCCCTACTCTTCCTTGAACCTGCAGTATCTCCACTTTTATTAAACTATCTCTCCCCGAACTATCAGTGTGCTCCCTTCCTATTCTGCCATCTTGCCTCCTCCAGATTTTTTTTTTTTGACAGGTAGAGTGGACAGTGAGAGAGAGAGACAGAGAGAAAGGTCTTCCTTTTTTCCATTGGTACACCCACCAATGGCCACTGCGGCTGGCGCGCTGCAGCCGGCACACTGCGCTGATCCGAAGCCAGGAGATAGGAGCTTCTCCTGGTCTCCCATGTGGGTGCGGGGCCCAAGGACCTGAGCCATCCTCTACTGCACTCCCGGGCCACAGCAGAGAGCTGGCCTGGAAGAGGGGCAACTGGGACAGAATCCGACGCCCTGACCAGGACTAGAACCCGGTGTGCCGGTGCCGCAGGTGGAGAATTAGCCTATTGAGCCGCAGTGCCAGCGATATTCTGTTTTTAAAGAGCAATTTGGTTTCTCCTTTTATTAGGCCACCAAAATAATCAAAATACCTGGGCTCATCCAGACTGCCACTGGGCATTTTGGCTTTCAGAACCACTGTTCTGTCACTCTTTTTGTGATTCACCTTTTCTGTCTCTGAAGAAATAGCAGAGAGCCATCCATCAAGGGGTTGAGCTCACTTGTTTTGTCAGTATTGAAGTCTAAATTGTGCAGTGTAACAATATCTGATTCTTGAAAGGAAAGCAGTATGATTGTGTTTTGTTAAAGATCAACAGAGTTTTCTAACCAACTGGCTAACTCTGATAAGTGATGGAAGCTATGTTGACATTTGGCTAATCCTCCGCCTTGCGGCGCCGGCACACCGGGTTCTAGTCCCGGTCGGGGCGCTGGATTCTGTCCCGGTTGCCCCTCTTCCAGCCCAGCTCTCTGCTGTGGCCAGGGAGTGCAGTGGAGGATGGCCCAAGTGCTTGGGCCCTGCACCCCATGGGAGACCAGGATAAGCACCTGGCTCCTGCCATCGGATCAGCATGGTGCACCGGCCGCGCCAGCCATTGGAGGGTGAACCAACGGCAAAGGAAGACCTTTCTCTCTGTCTCTCTCTCGCTGTCCACTCTGCCTGTCAAAAAAATAAATTGCTTACTTGCTTAGTTTGTCTCATAAGAATTGACTGACTGGTAAGCACATCTTCCTGTGGCCTCTAAATTATGATTCTGGTTTATAATGTATTTAAATGCTATTTGCAACCAACCTCAAAAATATTGCATAAGTCATATATATATATAAAATCTCTATAGAGTGAGATATTTAATTATGAAATATAGAAAATATATATAGTGATATTTTTAACTATATGTTCAAAGGGTAGGCTCTGGAGATATGATCCTTAGATATCAAGCTTTGCTTTCCTTTGGTGGGGGCAGGTAAAAACTGTTGTAGCATCTATATTTGGTCTCCTTTGGGGACTAGCAGTGAAGAACTCAGATATCTGAATACATGGAGTTCCTTGGCTTAACAGTGATTCCCAATTTTCTAAAGTATTTCACATGTTTTACATACTCCTACTGACTATCTTTCAAAACTCACCATACATGTCATAGTTCTCCATGAAATACAATTAAAAATATAAAATATGACTATGATTCATCTCATGTCTATTATGTGATTGGGACCTAGTTTTCAAAATGTTGTTTCTGTGTAGAATGTGATTACAGAAGCCTAGTCATTTTCCTAGCAGTTCATAGAGAGTTCCTACTTGAGAAACAACATTTTTACCTTCACGGAAAATAGATGGCATGCGGCAAGCTGTGAAATTCACTAATTAATTACTAGACTTTGTGTATATTTTCAAGATAAAGTTCAAAGAAGCAGGACTATCAAATTGTGTGTAGCCAGATTAGCCTAAAGATTGTAATGATTACAGCAAGACTTAGCCATTTGAACACACTGTAATTCATTTTCTGATTTACTCCTTTACTAATAAAAAATTCAAACTTAAAAACCTTTTGGGAAAAAATTTTCATTTAATTCTGGATGAATTACAGAATATTGTAGTTCTTTTTCCTCTGTTTTAGAGCACTTGTTTTCACTTGTTATTTACAGACATACAGAATATGTGTGTGTGTGTGTGTGTGTGTGTGTGTATTTACAGATACAGAATATATCAGGGATTTTGTCATGATTGCTACACTGGGATTTTAACACTACTTGACATCTATAGCATGAAAGTAAATAACTGAGTAAAATGTGAAAAAGTCATTCTACAAATAAAGTTTAATATCTTAAGTGCGATGTTTACCTAAAGAAAAAGCTGGTGGATTCTTGAAACTTTCATTTTAGGGTAAGCACACACCTGGTGGCCAACTCGTGCTTGATTTACTTTTTCAAAGAGAGGAACACATGTATTAGGAATACCATGAGAAATCAGAGACACCCCTTGCCTTTAGTCTTCACAGTTCATCTTACAGTTTATTAGGACATATGACTTCATCTCTAAAATACCCAAATTTCACAGAACCTGTCTGTAAGGTATAATTCTATTTTGGAAAATGGATAATAGGCTGAATGACAACTTGAAGAAATAGAGGTCAGAGACTACTCTTTTAAATTTATTTCATAATAGATTCTGAACAAAATATATGGACCCCAAAATCCACAAAGACAATATATCTATTTCCAGGGATTTTTCTACTTTATTTTATTTTATTTTTAAAGATTTATTTATTTATTGGAAAGTCAGTTACACAGAGAGAGAAGGAGAGGTGGGGGGAGGGAGAGAGAGAAAGGTCTTCCATCTGTTGGTTTACTCCCCAACTGGCCCCAATGGCCAGAGCTGTGCTGATCTGATGCCAGGAACCAGGAGATTCTTCCAGGTCTCCCATGTGAGTGCAAGGGCCTGAGGACTTGAGCCATCTTCTACTGCCCTCCCAGGCCACAGCAGGGAGCTGGATCAGAGGTGGAGCAGCCAGAACTTGAACTGGCATCCATATGGGGTACAGCTTTACCTTCTACGCCACAGCACCAGCCCTTCTACTTTATTTTAAACTACTTGCAATTATGCCAAGAGATAAATTTGTGCCATAAAGGGAAAGAAATAGACCTATTGGAGTTGTCCAAAAAGCAGGAAGCCAGCAAGCATGAATTTTTATTTAATTAATTTGGACACTTAACTCTTCATTTTACAATCACCCTGATTAAAATTTAATGTATGTTGAGAGTTAATCACATGCTATATGTGTGTATTTTATATTATTTATATTTTATGATTTTATTATAGTGCTATGAAAGGAAAACTTAGAAGTATAAAGTTGAAAAACGTGTTCCAAGTGACTCAGAGAACAAGTATTAGTGTCCAATTATTACTCTTGCTTTCTGCACATAGTTCCTAAACACGATCTATCAACCCTCAAAGAATATGACACCATTTTTAGTTGACAAGTTAAAAAAGAATTGTTTGCCCTTTGGTGTATTTTAATTTTCTTTTCCATACTGAATTCAGTTGCCATATTCTACCAGAAAAAATGGGAAACCTGGACAAAACAAAGACTAAATACACAAGTTTATTCCTACAGAGGATACTATCTTAATTATGGGAATTGTGAGGTGAAAATTCTCCAGGATACCACTACCATCTTGAAACATTTTTGAAGGTAGGAAAAAAGATATCAGTGGATGAGTTTTGTCATAGCACAAAATAAGGGGTCCACTTTCTTTCTTTTCTGTTTATGCATTAGATACTATAAGCGCAATTTATTAAAAAGATAGCCCTTTTGCAAATGTCTATTCTTGCTACTCTTGTTAAAAATCATTTAATACAGTAATAATCATGGTACTGACATAAAAATAGACACATTGACCAATGGAAAATTATGGAGATCCTAGAAATAAATTTATGTAAATAGCCAAATATTTTCCAAAGTGCTACCAGGAATATACATTCAGGAAAATGATTGTTATCACCAATAAATGGTTCTGGGAAAATCAGATATTAACACAGAGAACAAGGAAAGAACAAAATCCTCCCTCCATTTCTCACCAAATACAAAAGTCAAGCCAAAATAAATTACAGTGTAATACTAGAAACTAGGAAATTCCTATAAATAACATAGGGAAGTGCTCCATACAATTATTCTGGTTAAGAAAATTCTGGGTAAGGTTCAAAAGCATAAGAAACAAAAGTAAAAACAATTGTATTACATCAAACTAGAAGACTTCTGTGCTGTAAAGGAAAAATGGAGTAAACAGACAATCTATAGAATGGGATAAAATAATTGCAAATAATAACCTGAGAAAGCTTTAATATTCAGAAATTGTAAGGAAATCAGCCAACAATAGCAGAAAAAATGTTCTGATGTAGAAATGGGTAAAATACCTGAATAGATATATTTCAAGTAGAAGATATACAAATGGTTAACAGGTATATGAAAAAATGCTTAGATGGATTGATCATAAAAGAAATGGAAATCTAAACAACATAGTTATTACTTTAGTCCAATTGCACAGGCCATTATCAAACAGACAAAAGATAAAAAGTATTTGCAAGGATTTAAAAAAGGAAATCTTTATGCTCTTTTATGTGGGAACATCCATCAGTGAAGGAACGGATCTAAGTACAGTGATATAGGGGCCAGCATTGTGGCAGAGGTTAATCCTCTGCCTGCAGCACTGGCATCCTATATGGATGCCAGTTCTAGTTACAGCTGCTCCTCTTCTGATCCAGCTCTCTGCTATAGCCTGGGAAAGCAGTAGAAGATGGCCCAATGCATGGGCGCCTTCTCCCACGTGGGAGACCTGGAGAAGGCTTTTGGCTTTGGATTGGCTCAACTTCCACGTTGTGGCCATTTGGGGAGTGAAACAGCAGATGGAAGACTTTTCTCTCTGTCTCTTCCTCTCATTGTCAGTAACTCTACCTCTCAAATAAAACAAATCTTTAAAAACAAAAAAGAACAGTGATATAAATAGACTGAGATGTTAGTCATCTGCAAAAATGGAAGAGAATCTTCTAATTTAGGACAACATAGATGACCCTTAAGGACACCATACCTAAGTCAGTCACAGAAGGACAAAGGCATGATTCTGTTTAAATGAGGCATCTAAAATTGTCAAATTAAAACAAGCAAACAATAAAATTGTTTTGGCCATGATCTGAGTGTGCTAATCAACAAGAATATAATTTCAGTTATGCAGAATAAAAATTTCTAGAGATCTGTTCATTTTACCAATAAATAACAATAGTATATTGTACACTTAAAATCTGTTAAAAGAGTAGGTCTCATGTTAAATATTTTTATAAGAATGAAATTCAAAAGGAAGAGGGGAAGGCATTTAGTCTAGCAATTAAGACACCCACATTCCATATCAGTGTACCTGGATTTGATTTAGGGCTCTTGCTCTGATCCAGTTTCCTGCTAATTTGGATCCTGGGAAACAGGAGAACTGGATTGAATTCTTGGCTCTGATCCATGCTGATGTGGTCTTTCAGTGAGTGAACCAGGGAATGGAAGCTCTATCTCTATGCCTTTCTGTCTTCCTTTGTGTCTCTTTGTCTCTCTTTTAAGAAAAAAAATCAAATATTTATATTATTATATATTTATATTATTTTATATTTATATTATGTTATATGGCTAATGATTGAAGAATAAATCTCAAACAGTTCTGGAGTTACTGAACACATGTGTGAATATTGTTTTGTCTGAGTAATGCTTCATAAATGGGTAGGGCATCATTTTCACTTGGGAAAATAGTTGACAGTTGATACTCTTATGTTCTAATGCTTGCCTTGTAGGGTTGGAGCTAAAGTCAGCTCTCCATGTTCACACTTTCTGCATCCTCAGATTTAACCAACCAAGTGCTGCAAGTACTCTCTTAAAACAGTGTGTCTGAATATTATTACAAAACTAGAGATGATTAATTTATGAGAGGATTTATATAGCTATGTAAAAATACTATGCCATCTTATGAAAGATAGAATTCATGGATTTTTGGAGTATAAGGATGCCTAAAATCAATCTTCCATGGATATCAGGAATTACTGTAAACATACAACAGCATTGCTAACTTATTTATACATGTTTTCCAATGCTGCTATATTTTTCTTTTGTAAAAATTACCATTTAAAAATCCAGAAGCAAAAAGCCTAGAGATAATTAAGCCTTAGATGATATCTATCTTAAAGATGCAGAACTCTAGCCTGTGCATTTGCTAATGAAGAGTCCACACAGAATTAATCATTTGAGAGTTATGGCAGACTACTTTGTTTAATTTTGAAAAGTAAAATCATTCATATTTGCATGTTATTTAGGAACACTTAAAGCATATTTGATCAATGACTATCTGCAATTACATTTTATAACAACTCACTTAAATTATCTTTATAATTCTCTAGAACATGTTATTTTATTGTATATTTCCATTTTTACTCTTCCTTCCATCTTTTTTCTCATACATTTATTAGGAAATATTATTTACATTTCTATGTATTCACCAATGAAAGTATTTTTACCACCTATTCTCTGTATATGCAAACATTCACATTCACACACACACACAAACATAAATCTACACATACTTCAGCCATTGAAAATTGAGTTGCAGACATCATGATATTTAATCCCATCAAAATAAGAATGTCCTCCCATATAAATACCCCACCAAATACCAATATCATATTCAGTCATATTGAAACACTGTTAATAATGGGTTCAAATTTAAATTTCCATACTATACCATGAATGCCCTTATATTTATTCATCTATGTTCAGTCCTGTATTCAATAAACTGTACAATGAATATACTTTTTATATATCATCTCATTTGAACTAGATTGGTTAAATAATATTTTTATATGGAATTGATATTCTCCATTGTGTATTTCTCTTGTCTTGCAATGCGTCCTACATTCTTGATTTGTCTCATGGTTTCCTCATTAACAGATTTAGATTTATGTTGCTGTCATTAGCACTAGAGACAAGGATGTCTGCTCCCCATCTCATTAGGTTAGGAGGCTGTTGAGTCTCATGCCTTCCTTACTAGTGATAGAAAGCTTGAGCCCTTGTTCTTGTACTCCAGATTTCTCCATTGTCAAGTCAACTGGTCTCTGTTAACTAGTGGTTTTGAAGGAATTATTTGAGACCGTGTCTTTCCTGTTCTCCAGTGATATCCATAAACACTTTACTGCATTCACTAATATTCCTTGCTTGAATAAATCATTGCAGGATTGACTGCATAACTGGTAATTTCTCATTCTATCCCTTCTTCCACAAATATTAACTGGCATACTTCTCTAGTTAGGCACATTTATCTTTTATTAAACTTATTTTTTTTAATTTGACAGGTAGAGTTATAGACAGTGACAGAGACAGAGAAAGGTCTTCCTTCCATTGGTTCACTCCCCAAATGGCCACTATGGCTGGTGCTGTGCCAATCCAAAGCCAGGAGCCAGGTGCTTCTTCCTGGTCTCCTATGTGGGTGCAGAGGCCCAAGCACTTGGGCCACCATCCACTGCTCTCCCAGGCCACGGCAGAGAGCTGGACTAGAAGAGGAGCATCCAGGACTAGAACCCAGCACCCATATGGGATCCTGGTGCCACAGGCCATGGCGCTGGCCCCTATTAAACTTATTTCTAAAGTTTCATAGCTATTTTATTCAATGTATTAACTACTGTTATTGGGGACTGGCACTGTAGCTCAGCGGGTTATCACCCTGGCCTGAAGTGCCAGCGTCCCATATGGGTGCCAGTTCTAGTCCCTGCTGCTCCTCTTCTGATCCAGCTCTCTGCTATGGCCTGAGAAAGCAGTGGAAGATGGCCCAAGTCCTTGGGTCCCTGCACCCACATGGGAGACCTGGAACAAGCTCCTGGCTCCTGGCTTTGGATCGGTGCAGTTCTGGTCATTGTGGCCAATTGGGGAGTGAAACATCAGATGGAAGACCTCTCTCTCTCTGCATCTCCTCTGTGTAACTCTGACTTTCAAATAAATAAGTAAATCTTTTTTAAAAAATCTGTCATCATAGTTACTGTTTTTTGTGAATAGGTTGTCCAAAGTGTCACTAGTGAAGTGCTTCCATGATGGTGGCTGTTTTTTCAGCACATCTCTAACAATCTTTGAGCTCCTTTCCATTTTTTGGTGCTACAAATTAGGTTAGACTCTCTTGTGTTTTCTCTGACCTGTTCATATTAGAGAATATAGATTTTCTTTTTTAATTAAATACTGTTTTATAAAATTATTGAATTTCAGTTTTTTGAGATGAGACCATAATTCTTTGCTGTGAGTGCATTTCTTTCTTTCTTTCTTTCTTTCTTTCTTTCTTTCTTTCTTTCTTTGACAGGCAGAGTGGATAGTGAGAGAGAGAGACAGAGAGAAAGATCATCCTTTTGCCATTGGTTCACCCTCCAGTGGCCGCCACGGCTGGCGCCACGGATGGCACTTGGGCCATCCTCCAATGCCTTTCCGGGCCACAGCAGAGAGCTGGCCTGGAAGAGGGGCAACTGGGATAGAATCTGGCGCCCCAACCAGGACTAGAACCCGGTGTGCCGGCACTGCTAGGTTGAGGATTAACCTATTGAGCCGCGGCACCGGCCAAGTGCATATGTTTCATTGTTTGGTTGTACAGTTCTTTATTTACACAATCAGGTATTTTGTTTATAAAACTAAAAATACACAACTAACATATTTGTAGAACCATCCTATAATTTAATGTTAATGTATTTTTATTAAAAAGTATATCAAGAATATATATGTTCAGAAATTATGAAATCATGTTCACCACTTAATGTATTCTTAATTAAAGGCAATTTTTTAAAACCCAAATGTACTACTCATGGGGTTTTATCTGCATCATATAGTACCTGTATTCTCTGTTTTGTGATTGCTGCTTAAGGGTTATACTTTGTATATGATTCTTTAATTTTAAACTTTGAGCTTTAGAAACCGTGGTCTACTTAAGTGTAACAATTTCTGTACTGGGTATTTATTGCATTTTTCTTGTATTAATGTAGAACACTGAAGTTTAAAAAGGTTAATTAATGAGGTTCCAAGATGGCAGAATAGGGAGAGTGCTTACTGATCTAGTCCAGGAGAAGATAGTTTAATAAAAGTGGAGAGAGTGTAGTCTCAGTGAAAAATTAGGGGGAAAATGACAGAGGAAACTATTCCAAAATTAGAGGAACATGGTGGGCCTATGTGGAGGACATGGGTGCCCATGGCTCAGGACCCCAGCTGCTGAAAGCTTCCGCACCTGCACTGCAAAATGAGGTGAGATGAGACCACAGTAGCCCAAGACACTGGTGGAAAAGCAACAGAGTCTAGAGGGAACAAGGCTTGAAGCCCCATGGGGGAAAGTACATCAGCCTAACTAGAGGAGAAAAAAATAAAAGGGATGGCACAGACATGATTCTCTCTCTCCAATCACCTTACTAATGCAATGAGCTGATAAAGCAGGTGCCATTTTGGACATATGTAACAGCTGTGCCAGCTCATGTCTGTGCCCAGCAATCAGCAAATCAGCAGAGTGTAGAAACCTAACTCTGGTGGGGAGTAATAACAGGAGACTAACATCTAGTAACTGTGTGGAGCTTCTGAACCGGGACTGAGGAAAAAAAAAAACAGGGTTTGTGGCAGAACTCATGGTGTGGCCAAGACTTTGAGTAGTCTCAGTGGGAGATGCCACAAGCTCGGGTGGCCCTGACTACCCAATGAGAGACATGGCAGGGGAATCTGAGCTTACACTGAGGACCACACAGATCCTTTGTGTGGTCCTTGGGACAGAGCAGATAAATATTATACCTACTTCGGGTAGTGCTCAGGCACTGATCGCCATCGAGAAGGGCTCAGCTGAGTGGGATTATTTCCTTCTGATTAAAAATAAGAGAGAGAGAGAAAGAAGATTTGCAACACCAAACCTGGGTGTGTCACCTTAGGCACACCCTTAAACCTGAAGAACTGAACAGAGCTCTGTGACCCACCCACCACAAGCCTCTAGAGATACACTGAAAGCAGACAGTCCACTTTTCTACAGTCATAGTACAACAAAAATAACCATCGCAGTGGGAAAAAAAGAAGAAACCAATGAGTATCTCCAGAAATGCCGAATAATAAATGCAACAACCCAAGAAACAAGAATAAAGAAGACAACATCATGCTCCCAAAAGAACATGACACTTCAATACAAGATTATGAAGATGATGAGACAGAAAAAATGCAAGGAATGGAACTCGAAAAATTGATGATAAGAATACATAGAAGCAATCAAAAACAAACACACGAACTACTGAAATCCATGCAGGATATGAAAGAAAATCTTTCTCATGAAAATGAAATCTTAAGGAGGAATCAAAATGAAATGAAGAATTCAATAGAACAAATAATGCAGTTGAGAGCCTTAAATCAGAAAGAGTGATGCAGAAGAGAGAATATCAGACTTACATGACAGAGCACAAGAAAGTATGCAGTCAAACCAAAGACAAGAAGAGGGAATTAGAAATCTAAAAAATATTGTTGGGAATGTACAGGATACTATTAAAAAAACCAACATTTGAGTTCTAGGAGTTCCTGAAGTCATGGAACGAGAGAAAGGATTAGAAATCCCTTTTAGTGAGGTACTAGCAGAAAACTTCCCAGGTTTGGAGAAAGAAAGAGACATCCAAGTACAGGAAGCACACAGAACTCCCAATAGACATGACCAGAAAAGGTCTTCATCATGGCACATTGCAATCAAACTCACCACATTGAAACATAAAGAAAGATTCTAAAATGTGCAAGAGAGAAATGCCAGATTACTCTCAGAGGATCTCCAATTAGACTCACAGCAGACTTCTCATCAGAAACCCTACAGGCTAGGAGAGAATGGTGAATATATTCCAAGCACTAAGAGAAAAAAACTCAAAGCCCAGAATATTATATCCTGCAAAGCTCTCATTTGTGAATGAAGGTGAAATAAAGATGAAACAAAGAGCTTTCATAGCAAAAAGAAATTGAAAGAATTTGTCTCTACTGATCCAGACCTGCGAAAGGTGCTTAAAGATGTGTGACACACAGAAACACAGAAACACAGTCATCAATACAAAAGAAGGTAAAGGAAGAAAATCTCTCGGTAAAAGATCACAGGAAGTTCAAAGTATAAATTTGAAATAACATTGGAAAAATGGCAGGGCAAAGTCACTACTTAGCAATAGTCATATTGAATGTCAATGGCCTCAACTCTCCAGTTAAAAGACTCAGACTGGCTGAATGGATTACAAAACGAAACCCATCTCTTTGCCCCTTAAAAGAAACACATATTTCCAACAAAGGTGCATGCAGACTAAAAGTAAAAGGTTGGAAAATGATATTCCCTGCCAACAGAAACCAAAAAAGAGCTAGCTTAGCCAGCTCTTTTGTTAACACAAAAACTTAAATAAGACAAAGAGGGGCACTATATAATGATTAAGGGATCAATTCAACATGAAGATGTAACTATTATAAATGTATATGCACCTAATTACAGGGTACCATCTATTTAAAAGATATGTTAAGGGACTTAAAGGGAGACATAGACTCCAATACAATAGTATTGGGGGACTTCAGTACTCAACTTTCAGCAATGGACAGATCAACCAGACAAAAAATCAACAAGGAAACAGTAGATCTAATCAACAGCATAGAACAATTGGATCTTATAGCTATAACCGAACTTTTTTTTTTTTGAGAGGCAGTGAGAGAGAGAGAGACAAAGAGAAAGGCCTTCTTTTCCTTTGGTTCACCCCCTAAATGGCTGCTACAGCTGATGCACTGCACCGATCCGAAGCCAGGATCCAGGTGCTTCCTCCTGGTCTCCCATGTGGGTGTAGGACCCAAACACTTGGGCCATCATCCACTACCTTCCTGGGCCACAGCAGAGAGCTGGACTGGAAGAGGAGCAACTGGGATAGAATCCAGTGCCCCAACTGGGACTAGAACCCAGGGTGCCGGTGCTGCAGTTTGAGGATTAGCCAAGTGATCCATGGCACCGGCGTATAACAGAACTTTTCATCCTACACTTGAAGAATTTACATTCTTCTCAGCAGTGCATGGAACTTTCTCTAGGATTGACCACATGCTAGGCCATAAAGCAAGTCTCAGTAAATTCAAAAAAATCAAAATCATGCCTTGCATCTTCTCAGACCACAATGGAATGAAGCTGGAAATTAGCAACTCAACAATCCCTAGAGAATATGCAAAAACATGGAGACTGAACAACGTACTCCTGAATGAACAGTGGGTGATAGAAGAAGTCAAAAACTTTCTGGAAGCAAACGAAGATAACCACACAAAATATCAAACCTAATTGGATACAGTAAAAGCAGTGGTAAGAGGAAAGTTTATAGCAATAAGTGCCTACATCAAGAAATTGAAAAAGTGCCAAATAAATGAGCTATCAATGCATCTCAAGGATCTAGAAATCTATGGCAAACCAAACCTAAAACTAGTAGGAGGAGGGAAATAATTAAAATTAGAGAAGAATTTAACAAAATGGAATCCAAAAAAATTATGAATGATCAGCAAAACAAAGAGCTGGTTTTTTGAAAAAATAAACACAATTGACACACCAGTGACCCAACTAACCAAAAAAAAGGAGAAGCCGGCGCCGCGGCTCACTAGGCTAATCCTCTGCCTTGCAGCACTGGCACACCGGGTTCTAGTCCTGGTCGGGGCGCTGGATTCTGTCCCAGTTGCCCCTCTTCCAGGCCAGCTCTCTGCTGTGGCCAGGGAGTGCAGTGGAGGATGGCCCAAGTGCTTGGGCCCTGCACCCGCATGGGAGACCAGGAGAAGCCACGGTGGCCACTGGAGGGTGAACCAACGGCAAAAGGAAGACCTTTCTCTCTGTCTCTCTCTCTCACTGTCCACTCTGCCTGTCAAAAAAAAAAAAAAGGAGAGAGAAGACCAAAATCAATAAAATTAGAAATTAAAAAGCAAATATAACAACAGACACCATACAAATGAAAAGAGACTTCAGAAATTACTACAAAGAACTGTATGCCAACAAACTGGGAAATTATCAGAAATGAATAGATTCTGGGACACATAAAACCTACCTAAATGGAACTATGAAGACACAGAAAACCTAAACAGACCCATAACTGAGACAGAAATTGAATCAAGTGAAATGCACAAATTATGAATGAAGAAAATAGTTATATTAGTACAAATTCTTGAGATATTAATAATAGAGATGTTCAAGAGGAAACATGCTAACATAAATAAAATAGACAAGTTCCTTGAAAGATAAACTCAGTCAAGAAGAAACTCACCACCTTTATTAACCTATTTCTATAAAGCAAAATACAGTCAGAGTTACAAATCTTCCTAGAAAGCATCACCTGGCCCAGATATCCACACTGATGCATCCTTTCAAATATTTTAGAAAGAAATTATATAATTCTACGTGCTTTTCAAAAGATGAGGAGGAACACATCTGAACTAATTCTATAATGAAAATATTATCCTGTAAAAACAAACACAGATATTGAAGAAATCAAATTTCCTCATGAGCAATAATGTAAAAATACAAACAAATTTTGAAATAATGAAGATATTCTCATATAGGTGAATGTATGAGTGAACTGTGCTGTATCATACAAAAAATAGTTTATTGCTAAAAGGAAATGAGCTAACAAATCATGAAAACACACAGAGGAATCTTTGGTATATTACCAAGTAAAAGAAGTTGATGTGAACAATTATACGTGGTCATCACTATGTAACATTTCAGAATGGCACAATCATGAATCTAGTAAAAAGATCAGTTGTTGACAGGATTGTAGAGGGAAGAAATGGATGACTAGGCAGACAAGATTTTAGGGTAATGAAATGCTGTATAATAAAATGATAGATACACATTATTATAACTTTGCATGAATTCATAAAGTTTACAATACAAAATCCTAATGTCAATTATGGATTTGAGGTTTATTAATATAATAATATAAACCACTAGTGAGGTTTATATTAATAAGAGGAGTGATTATGCCACTATGGGAGCAGTTAATTTTGGAAAATCTCTGTACCTTCCTCAACCTAAGATATCACTAAAGATAAGATGTGTTAAAAATTTAGGACATCAAATTCAATAAATAAACTAAATAAATGTCTAAACAAATGGGATATATTCCAGGAATGCAGGGCTTGTTTAACAATAACACAACAATAAATTTTATTATGGTATTAATAATATGAAAGAGAAAAACTGCAGGGTTACTATTGTTTCGCTCCTCTGGGGGATGCCAGATACCCTGGTCCAGGACTCTGTCTCAGTATAGAAATAATGGGCTGAGTCCAAGATGTGCAAAGCAAAAGTGGATTTATTGTGTAGAAAGGAGTACAGACTCCTGAGAGAGAGGAGGGGCTCAAAGCTGGGAGTTCATTATCAGAAGAGTGAGCCTGTTTTTGAGCTTTCAATTTTATACTTTACCACTCTCCATGGGATGTGTTTTGTTTTGTTTTGTTTTGTTTTGTTTTGTTTTGTTTTGTTTTTGTGGGAGACATGCAGAGGTTCCTGCTTTAGGACTGCACCCCCTACTTGGGTCTACAGTCACAGATGTACACTTGACTGTACACTTGACCCTTAGCCCGCATTCCAAAGGGCAAAACATCTTTGGCCCACATTGTGACATATGGTTGCTAGGCAGGGGGTCTTTGTTTAAGGTTCTGAACACATGAGCTTTTTGTGAAAAAATTTTCTGTGGCTAAGGTAGGTGAGACTTGGCTCATGTGGGCTGTCAGCATTAAATACCTCATCCTGTTTCATGGCATGAACATGCAGGTGAGTGTCTGTGAGATGGGATAACTTCAGTCAGAGTAAAGGTAGGTCTCAAGATGGAATCTGAGTTCCTGTCACTGTTTTCCGCCCTTACCAAGACCTGAGGCAGCTTTCATAGTCTATCCATGGCTGTGTAGGGGTGTCCAGTCCCTATAACTCCTCAGTGGATAGAGGCATTTGACAAAGTTAACAATCTTTCCTGACTTCACAAATCTCAGGAAACTAAAAATACAAGAGGACTTCATCAGCATAAGAAAGAGCATGGATAACAAACTCCAGAAAACATAATTAATGACAGAAATTAAAATACTTTACCTTTAATATCAGAAACAAGATAGTAATTTGTTTTCACTACTGTTATTCAACATTGTAGTTAAGATTCTAGTCAGTATGCTGAGGCAATAAAAATAAATAAAAGCAGTCAAGTTGAAAGGAAGTATTGAGGATCTCTACTTACAACAATGACCACATAATAGGGGTGTGAATTCTCCATCTTCAAACTCATTTGTAGGCCAGCTTCAGGCTTTAGTAACAAAGTTTTATTGAAACACAGATATGCTCATCAATTTACTTATCTATGGATGCTTTAATACTAAAGTGATAAAAAGTTGTCACAATAATTGTATTGTTACAAATCAGAAATATTTACTATCATTAGTAAGACAATAATTTGAGAAAGGAAACAACTGGGCCAGCACCGCAGCTCACTAGGCTAATCCTCCACCTAGCGGCACCAGCACACCGGGATCTAGTCCCAGTCAGGGCGCCGGATGCTGTCCCGGTTGCCCCCTCTTCCAGGCCAGGTCTCTGCTGTGGCCAGGGAGTGCAGTGGAGGATGGCCCAAGTGCTTGGGCCCTGCACCCCATGGGAGACCAGGAGAAGCACCTGGCTCCTGCCATTGGATCAGCGTGGTGCACCGGCTGCAGCACGCCGGCCGAGGCAGCCATTGGAGGGTGAACCAATGGCAAAAGGAAGACCTTTCTCTCTGTCTCTCTCTCTCATTTGTCCACTCTACCTGTAAAAAAAAAAAAAAAAGGAAACAACTGACAACCTTTGGGCTACACAAAAATTCTGATGCATAAGCCAAAATTGTAATGAGCAAAAAGTGAGTTTAGTAAAACTAGAAGATACAAAATCAATACAGAAAAGTAAAATAAATTTCTATATACCAGCAATAAAAAATCAAAATTTTAGAATCACCACTATTTCATTTGAAATATAAAATATACATCTGATGAAATATTGACAGACCTACAAAAACAACTTAATATTCATATGAAATTAAATATTTCTAAGTGGAGAGAGACATTTTACTCAAAAAAAAATCTCAGGATTTATCTTAACATTATAGACTCAACACAATCTCAATCCCCTTCCCAGCAAGCAATCTGATTTTTTTTTAAACTTTTATTTAATGCATATAATTTTCCAAAGTACGACTTATGGATTACAATGGCTTCCCCCCCATACCGTCCCTCCCACCCAAAACCCTCCCCTTTCCCACTCCCTCTCCCCTTCCATTCACATCAAGATTCATTTTCGATTATCTTAATATACAGAAGATCAGCTTATTTTAAAAGTAACATGTTGATATCAACTCATAGGAGAATAACTCTGAAAAAAATAATAAAATCAGAGAAATGACTACAAGAATTATAAATTTATACTAAAGTGTGATGATGTCATACAGAAAGTCAGAAGAATGGACACAAAAGAAGATCTATAAAAGTTCGAAACACAAACAGTGAACAGGTTTTCTACAGAGTCACAATTGCAATGCAGGGGAGAAAGTATAGTCTTTTCAATATGGTGCTGGCGCAATATGATAATTTCCAAAAGAAATTTCCACTAACAAAAATGTAAAAAATTCATGACATATCTAACTGCAGTATGAAAACTATAATTCTTGAAGGAAAAAAATCATAGAATAAAACTTTTGTGACTTTAAATTAGGCTTGGCCGGTGCCGCGGCTCAATAGGCTAATCTTCTGCCTTGCAGCGCCAGCACACCGGGTTCTAGTCCCAGTTGGGGTGCCAGATTCTGTCCCGGTTGCCCCTCTTCCAGGCCAGCTCTCTGCTGTAGCCCAGGAGTGCAGTGGAGGATGACCCAAGTGCTTGGGCCTTGCACCCCATGGGAGACCAGGAGAAGCACCTGACTCCTGGCTTCGGATCAGCGTGATGCGCTGGCCACAGCGCGCCAGCTGCAGCAGCCATTGGAGGGTAAACCAATGGCAAAAGGAAGACCTTTCTCTCTGTCTCTCTCACTGTCCACTCTCTCTGCCAAAAATAAAATAAAATTAGGCAAAGATTTCCTAGATATGACAAAAAATAAAATGTATAATTGCATAAAGGGGTAAATTATATTAATCAATATTTAAATGTTCTCTTCAGAGATAAAGTTTGGGCAATGGCGATTCAGGAGGCCTTGTTCTGGGCTGACCGGAGGCTATGGTCCTCCCCACAATTGACTGAATCTGAATGGCTGGCTCTAGAGCCCCAAGATGTGGATGGGGTCCAAGATGCCCACCAGCACCATTCAGGTGAGCTTCGTGTGCTAGCGCTGCAGCCAGCCCCTTAAGCTGGACACGAGCTTCAAGATCCTGGACCAGGTTGCCATCCAGGAACTCACAGCTCCATTACTTGCCACAGCCCAGGTCAAATCAGGAGATACCCAAGAGGAAGAAGCTAACTCAGGAGAGGAAGAATTTATTGAAACTCACCAGGATGGTGTCTAGCAGATTCATCCCCCCAGCCATTATGATGGCTACAGAAAGTGCCAAGAGCTTCACTCTGATGGGAAGGCAACCGATGGCGGCACCAAGGAGAACCTCAGCCCAAGACTGGAGGTCACTGGGGACCTTTTTGACATCATTTCAGGCCAGACAGGTGTGGATCACTCACTTTGTGTGGAATGCACAGATTCTCTCAGACCAGCTGGACACTCAGCTTCATGTCACTGACAGTGAGTGTCAGAACTACAAATGTTGTTTGGAGATCTTAGAGCAGATGAATGAGGATGACAGGGAACAGTTGCAGAAGGGGATAAGGGAGCTAGCCTTGGAGGAGGAAAGGCTAATCCAGGAACTGGAAGATGTGGAACAAACCACAAAATAGTGGCAGAAAATCTGGAGAAGGTCTAGGCTGAGGCTGAGAGACTGGATCAGGAGGAAGTTGAGTATCAGACAAAATACAATGAATGTAAATGATAACAGGGGGCAGTGCTGTGGCACAGAAGGTTAATGCTCTGGTCTGAAGCACAGGAATCCCATATGGGCACTGGATTGACCCTGGCTGCTCCACTTCTAATCTAGCTCTCTTCTAGGGCCTGGGAGGGCAGTAGAAGATGGCCCAAGTCCTTGGGCCCCTGCACCCACATGGGAGACCTGGAAGAAGTTCCTGGCTCCTGGCTTTGGATTGGCTCAGCTCTGGCTGTTGCAGCCAATTGGGGAGTAAACCAGTGGATGGAAGACCTCTCTCTCTCTCTCTCTCTCTCTCTCTCTCTCTCTCCCCCTCTCCTTCTCTTTCTATGTAACTCTGACTTTCAAATAAATAAATATTTTAAAAAATGACAGCAGCCGGGGCTGGATAAAGAGCTGAAAAGTGTAGAAAACCAGATGTCTTATGCCCAGATGCAGCTGGACAAGCTGAAGACCAATGTCTTCAACACGACCTTCCATATCTGGCACACTAGACTCTTTGGCACAATCCATAACTGCAAGCTGTGCTGCCTGTCCAGTGTTCCTGTGGAATGGAATGAGATTAATGCTGCTTTGGGCCAGATGGTATTGCTGCTTCATGCCCTGGACAATAAGATGGGTCTGAAATTTCAGAGGTATTGACTGGTACCCTATGGAAATTATTCATATCTGGATTCTCTGACAGACAAATCTAAGGAGCTGCCATTATACTGTTCTGGGGGGTTGTGGTTTTTCTGTGACAAAAAGTTTAACCATGCAGTGGTGGCTTTCCTGAACCGCATGCAGGAGTTTAAAGAAGAGGTTGAAAAGGGCGAGACATGTTTTTGTCTTCCATACAGGAAGAATGTGGAGAAAGGCAAGACTGAAGACACAAGAGGCAGTGGTGGCTCCTATTCTATCAAAACCCAGTTCAATTCTGAGGAACAGTGGACAAAAGCTCTCAAGTTCATGCTGATGAATCTCAACTGGGGTCTTGCTTTGGGTATCCTTAAAATTTTATAGCAAATGACTTTTTCCTTAGGGATGCTGTCTCAAATTTGCTTCAAATTTTTTTTGCAGAAAGTTTAAATTTGGGTAATATTAAACAGCATATGTTTACAATACCAACAAAGACAAAAAGCCACAAAAGCCACTTTATTTTAAAGTATCATGACAGTCTCCAGAGCTACCACATGCCATGTACAGCCACCGACCCTTGCCAAAGTTTTAACTCTTATCCCTTGCCTGCCTTTTCCTCTTTCCCCTGAAAACAACTTAGTTGAACTGAGATCGACATGTTCTCACTGGACTTCAGCTCTCTCCACTTCCTGCACTTAAAATATGAAATAGAAACTTTTGTCTGCACTGAGAGAGATGTTTGAGGTACAGTTGGAATATATGAAGAACTCTTAGAGTGCAACACAAAAGGTACCTATAGCACAACCCCTAGTTCTGAAATAGTAAAGCATTTTAGAAATAGCTCATCACAGAAGATGGAAGAGAGGACTGTTGGGGCACAATGGGATGAATCACCTCCTATAATACTGGCATTCCATATGAACACCAATTTGAGTTCTGGCCACTCTTCTTCCAAACCAGCTCTGTTGGAGTACCTGGGAAAGCAACAGTGGATTCCCCACGTGCTTTGGCCCCTGGCACATATGTGGGAAACTACGTGGAGTTGCTGTCTCCAGACTTTGGCCTGGCCCAGCCCAGGCCTTGGGGCCATTTGGGGAGTGGACCAATGCATGGAAGACACTCTCTCTCCCTCTTTCTTTGAAATAAAACAAGGATTTAGAAAATAGAGAAAGGAAAGGATGATGTGAAGGAAGCAGAGATTGATGGAGATTCTATTTAATGCTTCATACCCAAAATGGCCACGAAATCTGGATCTAGGCCAGGACAAAATCAGGAGTTTGGAAAATCATCATGGTCTCCTACATGGGAGGCAGGTTCCTAAGTATTTGGGATATCTTCTGTGTACTTCCTAGGCACATGGACATGAAGCTGAATCAGAATCATTCTGATGAAAGATGCCAGTGTCACAAGTATTGGCTTGACATACTGCATTACAACAGTGGCCCCAAAATCTGCATATCTTAGAGGAAGGCCACTGAAAATCCTCCAAGGCTGTTTCACATGACTGGGACATGCATCATTGCCATCTGTAGGATTTTTGTGCTTTTTTCCAGTAACATAAATAACCCTGTTTCAAAAATATAATTAAATATTTACTATATGTTTAAGTTTACAGAAGTAGAAATTTTCTATTTTCATGTGAGTAAAACCACAAGTTCTTCCAAAAGAACTGATTTCTTTTCATAACTATCTTATTTCCCAGCTAATATTTTTAATCATTTTCTCAAAGTAAATATCTTCACACAAATGAGGTTATCTAGTATTGCACTTTATAACTGATGGTATTTTTTTAATTTCATAATGTAAAACCTGTGCTGTAATCATGTATATTTTTCAGCATAGTAATACTTTTTTATTTTTTAACTTTTATTTAATGAATATACATTTCCAAAGTACAGCTTATGGATTACAATGGCTTTCCCCCCACCCATAACTTCCCTCCCACCCACAACCCTCCCCTTTCCTGTTCCCTCTCCCCTTCCATTCACATCAAGATTCATTTTCAATTATCTTTATATATAGAAGATTAATTTAGCATATATTAAGTAAAGCTCTCAACAGTTCAGCATAGTAATACTTTTAAATATTTTTTAAATCTTAAATGATATAAAATTTTCCAGGTAAACATTAAATATACAAAATTCAAAGAATATTTAAAACTATTACATTTTCTTCATTATCTGTGCCTTTAAAATTGTTTTCTCCTATTCATAAAGCACATAGGCAATTTAATATATAGTAATATTCTATAAGTGAGATTAAATTTAAGTGCAACATGTAGGAACAGGAAAATACACTACTAATAATAAATAATTAACTTTACATCAAACTTTCTATCAAAGCAAAAGTGAAAAGACAGTGTTACCTTCATTATATGTAGGAATAAATAAACCAGGCTTGATTGTCATTGCTATTTTCAAGATTCTGTGTCACTAAAATCTATTTTGGAAGGTGTTACTCTGAGAGAAACCTTTGTATTGATGATAATAGACTTTTCAGGACATAATACAGAATTAAAAGTGTTGTGTTAATTATTGTTCATGTGTTAAACCGTTGTTAATCCTCACAGTTCTGTGAGTAGGTAACATATTAGGCATCCTGTACAGGAATTAACTAGGTACAAGAAAGCCAAGAGATTTGCCTAAACTCATACAGCCCACATGCAGCAGACTCCAAATTAAAATCCTGGAATTCTGGCCAGAAGACAGGTTTTTTTATTTTTAATTTTTATTTTTTTAACTTTTTTAATAAATATAAATTTCCAAAGTACAACTTTTGAATTATAGTGGCTTTCCCCCCCATAAACTCCCTCCCACCCACAACCATCCCATCTCCCACTCCTTCTCTCATTCCATTCACATCAAGATTCTTTTTCAATTATATTTATATTCAGAAGATCAGTTTAGTGTGTATTAAGTAAAGACTTCAACAGTTTGCACCCACACAGAAACATAAAATATAGAGTACTGTTTGAGTACCAGTTACACCGTTAATTCACACAGTACAACACATTAAGGACAGAGATCCTACAAAGGGAGTAAGTTCACAGTGACTACTCTTGTTGACTTAACAATTGACACTCTTATCAGTAATCACCCGAGGCTCTTTGTCGTGAGCTGCCAAGGCTATGGAAGCCTCTTGAGTTCACCAACTCCGATCTTATTTAGACATGGTCATAGTCAAAGTGGAAGTTCTCTCCTCCCTTCGGAGAAAAGTACCTTCTTCTTTGATGACCCATTCTTTCCACTGGGATCTCACTGACAGAGATCTTTCATTTAGGTCTTTTTTTTTTGCAACCGTGTCCAGAAGACAGGTTTTAACACATACTGAAAGTAGATTTTACTTTTAGAGTTTTAAATAAGAAAAACTATATAGGGGACAGGTATGAGAAAGAATAACATTAGTAGCATTTTGGACCTGTTAGGATTTAAATACACAATAGATAACCAAAGAGAGATCACAAGTAGGCAGTATGATATACCAATCTGAATGATGGAGGGTTCCTGCTCTGGAGAGACAAATTTGGAAATCATTAGTACATACAGGGTAGTAAAAGTCATTAGAAAGAATATCAAAGATTGACCTATAGAACAATTCTATGTTTCAAAAGAGGGAGATGAGAATAAACAAACCAAAGAAGAAGACTATGATGTATACACTAGAAAGCACTAGAAAACTAGATAAATGGAGGTAGTTTTAATGCTTATTTCAGAATGCTTATTATTGATTATGGCCAGCATTTGTCATTTTTTGATTTTGGATGATAGCCATTCTAACTGGGGTGAGGTGACACCTCATTGTGATTTTTATTTGCATTTCCCTGATGAGTATTGATCCTGAGGGTTTTTTTTCATCTTCTGGTAGCTATTTTTATTTCATCCTTTGAAAAATGTTTGTCATGTCATTTGTCCATTTTTAACTTGATTGTGTGTTTTGTTGTTAAATTCCTTGAGCTCCTTATATATTTTGGATATTAATCCTTTATTGAACTCAAATATTTTTCCCATTCTGTTGATTACCTCTTCACTTTGTTAATTATTTCATTTTTTGTGCAGCAAATTCTTGCTTGATGTAATTACATTTGTCTATTTATATTTCCTTTATTACCTGTGCTTCTGGGATCTTACACAAGAATTCTTTGCCTAGACCAGTATCTCATAACCTTCCTTATATGTTTTTCTCTAGTAATGTGATGGTTTTGGGAATTAGGTTTATTTTTTTACATATTTTATTTTTTTAACTTTATTTAATAAAAATAAATTTCCAAAGTACAACTTTTTTAACTTTAATTCAATAAATATGAATTTCCAAAGTACAACTTTTGGATAACAGCTTTTTCCCCCCATAACCTCCCTCTCCCCCACAACCATCCCATCTCCCATTCCCTCTCCATCCCATTCACATCAAGATTCATTTTCAATTATCTTCATATACAGAGGATAAATTTAGTAAATACTAAGTAAAGATTCCAACAGTTTGCACCCACACAGAAACACAAACACTGTTTGAGTACTAGTTATACCATTAATTCCCACAGTACAACACATTAAGGACAGATATCCTACATGGGGAGTAAGTTCACAGTGTCTCCTGTTGTTGATTTAACAATTGGCACTCTTATTTATGACGTCAGTAATCACCCTAGGCTCTTGTCATGAACTGCCAAGGCAATGGAAGCCTCTTGAGTGTGCCAACTCTGATCTTATTTAGATGAGGCCATAGTTGAAGTGGAAGTTCTCTCCTCCCTTCAGACAAAGGTACCTCCTTCTTTGATGTCTCACTCTTTCCTCTGAGATCTCACACTCAGAGGTCTTACATTTAGGTCTTTTTTTTTTGCCACAGTGTCTTGAGTTTCCATGCCTAAAATACTCTCATGGGCTCTTCAGCCAGATCCAAATGCCTTAAGGGCTGATTCTCAGGCCAGAGTGCTGTTGAGAACATCTGCCATTCTATGAGTCTGCTGTGTATCCTGCTTCCCATGTTGGATTGTTCTCTGCTTTTTAACTCTATCAGTATTAGCAGACACTAGTCTTATTTATGTGATCCTTTTGACACTTAATACTATCAATATGATCAATTATGAACTGAAACTGATCATTTTGAGTAGTTAGATGTCATTGGAACATGCCACCTTGATGGGATTGAATTGGAAACTCTACATTTCTAACTCTACTATTAGGGGTAAGTCCAATTGAGCATGTGCCGAACTGTACATCTCCTCCCTCTCTTATTCCCACTCTTATATTTAATGGGGATCACTTTTCAGTTAAATTTCAACACCTAAGAATAATTGTGTGTGAATTAAATACTTCAACCAATGGTATTAAGTAGAACAAACAATAAAAATACTAGGAGGGATAAAGTATTAAGTTGTTCATCAACAGCCAGGGCAAGGGCTGATCAAGTCACCGTTTCTCATAGTGCCCATTTCACTTCAGGAGGTTTCCTTTTAGGTGCTCAGTTAGTTGTCACCGATCAGGGAGAACATATAATATTTGTCCGTTTGGAACTGGCTTATTTCACTCAGCATGATGTTTTCCAGATTCCTCCATCTTGTTGCAAATGACCGGATTTCATTGTTTTTACTGCTGTATAGTATTCTATAGAGTACATGTCCCATAATTTCTTTATCCAGTCTACTGTTGATGGGCATTTAGGTTGATTCTAGGTCTTAGCTATTGTGAATTGAGCTGCAATAAACATTAAGATGCACACCAATTTTGGTTTCCCAATTTACTTTTGTTTGGGTAAATTCCAAGTAGTTGGATGGCTGAGTTGTATGGTAGATTATATTTAGGTTTCAGAGGAGTCTCCAAACTGACTTCCATAGCGGCTTTCCCAGTTTGCATTCCCTGCAACAATGGGTTAGTGGCCCTTTTTCCCCACATCCTCACCAGCATCTGTTGTTTGTAGATTTCTTTTTGTAAGCCATTCTAACCGGGTTGAGATGAAACCTCATTGAGGTTTTGATTTGCATTTCCCTGATTGCTAATGATCCTGAACATTTTTTCATGTGTCTGTTGGCCATTTGGATTTCCTCTTTTGAAAATTGTATATTTAGGAATGACATTCATTCTAACTGTGGTGAGGTGAAGGATTTAATTAATTCCTTAGAAGTCCCATCTCCAAATATTTCCACACTTGAGATAAAGGCTTCAGCATGTGAATTTTGAGGTGGGTACAAAACTTCAATCCATAACATCCCATTTCCAGCTTTTCTGTTAAATTGTTTTTCACATACTATGCATTTGCTCCAATAGTTTTCATAACCTCCAGTATTCTCAGTGTTCAACTACTGCTACTTCTTGTTTTCAATAAGTCTCTCAGAGGGGAAGAAACCTTTTCTTACAAGGTTAGCCATGAGTTGGCTCCAATTCAGACAGGCCTCCTAGTGGGATTTCCAGAGAAAAATCACTTTGGTTAAGAAAAGGCAGCCCTTTCTTAATGTTGCCTCCTCTAATGACTGCTCAGCTGCTCATTTTTCCTGTTAGTCTGGACTTGTTGATTTTCAATCTTCATATAAAAAGATTGGAAATAGATTTTTTAAATTTTGTAATATTTATAGATTTCTTAGTGAAAAATAATGGATAGGACTCAAGTCTAATCTTGAAACTCATTTAAATGTGGACTGCTCATAGGTTTATATAATATTTTTAGTGTGGTTACAATTTTACCAAATACTTCATATGATGTCAGGTCTGGAATTTCTCTCTTATGGTGAGCAGGGTTTGAACTTTGGAGGTTTGGGGTTTTGGATTTTTGCTTTAGGGAAGTTCAATCTTATTCTACTATGCAGAAAGGGGAAGGAAGATCTAAATACAAAATTATTCAGTTTCCCAAATCTCACTTTTACCAAAATTCATATAACATCTTTTAATTTATTTCATTTTTTATTTATTTGACAGAGTTAGACAGTGAGAGAGTTAGAGACAGAGAGAAAGGTCTTCCTTCCATTGGTTCACCCCCCAAATGGCCACTACAGCTGGAGCTATGCCAACCCGGAGCCAGGAGCCAGGTGTTTCTTCCTAGTCTCCCACGTAGGTGCAGGGCCCAAGCACTTGGGCCATCCTCCACTGACTTCTCGGGCCACAGCAGAGAGCTGGAGTGGAAGAGGAGCAACTGGGATGAGAACCTGGCACCTATATGGGATGCTGGTGCTGCAGGCAGAGGATTAACCAAGTGATCCATGGCGCCTGCCCCTCAGAAGCCATTTTTAAGTACTCCTCAGGTTATGGCAAGTTTTTAAGTAATTTCCATATTTCTATAGACATATATATATATATTGACAGCTTTTGACATATTTCATATTGCTTTTGTAGAGGAAAGCATTACTCAGATAATCATGTTGAGTAATTTTCAGTTATCCCTCACTTCCTCATTTTAAAAAAATCATTTTGTACTACATTTTTTTTTAACTTTTATTTAATGAATATAAATTTCCAAAGTACAGCTTATGGGTTACAATGGCTTCCCCCCCCCAACGTCCCTCCAACCCGCAACCCTCCCCTTATCCACTCCCTCTCCCCTTCCATTCATGTCAAGATTCATTTTCGATTCTCTTTATATACAGAAGATCAGTTTAGCATACATTAAGTAAAGATTTCAACAGTTTGCTCCCACACAGAAACATAAAGTGAAAAATACTGTTTGAGTACTAGTTATAGTATTAAATTTCAATGTACAGCACACTAAGGACAAAGATCCTACATGAGGAGTAAGTGCACAGTGACTCCTGTTGTTGACTTAACAAATTGACACTCTTGTTTATGGCATCAGTAATCACCCTAGGCTCTTGTCATGAGCTGTCAAGGCTATGGAAGCCCCCTGGGTTCACTGACTCTGATAATTTTTAGACAAGGCCATGGTCAAAGTGGAAGTTCTCTCCTCCCTTCAGAGAAAGGTACCTCCTTCTTTGATGACCCCTTCTTTCCACTGGGATCTCAATCGTGGAGATCTTTCATTTAGGTTTTTTTTCCCCCCAGAGTGTCTTGGCTTTCCATGCCTGAAATACTCTCATAGGCATTTCAGCCGGATCCGCATGCCTTAAGGGCTGATTATGAGGCCAGAGTGCTGTTAGGACATTTGCCATTCTATGGGTCTGCTGTGTATCTCACTTCCCATGTTGGACCATTCTCTCCCTTTTTGATTCTATCAGCTAGTATTTGCAGACACTATTCTTGTTTATGTGATCCCTTTGGCTCTTAGTCCTATCATTACGATCAGTTGTGAACAGAAATTGATCACTGGGACTAGTGAGATGGCATTGGTACATGCCACCTTGATGGGATTTGTGGGGAGCAACCCGGACTAGACTAAGTTACTGGAATTAAGACTTATTCTATGCATCTGCTCTCCCACAATATGGCGCTGGGAGAGGAGAAAACAGCTTCTACCCAGCTGCCTCCAGTTCAACCAATAAACAGCAGGACCTGCTCCTGATTGAAGGAGAGCAGCGTACTCGGCGTGTGGGCAGCCGAGTTGGGATTGGCAGAGGAGGACTATAAAGGAGGAGAGAGACGGCATGCACCAGGAACATCTAAGGGGAACATCTAAGGGGAACACCTGTGCAGCCCCCCAGAGAACCGGCCGGTGGTGTGCCGCTCCCCTGTGGAAGTGGGGAATGTGGCCAGGGGGAACTGCCCTTACATATGTTTCTGTACCGGTACCATGCTGTTTTGATTACAACTGCCCTTTATTATGTCCTGAAATCTGGTATTGTAATGCCTCTAACTTCGTTTTTGTTGTACAAGATTGCTTTAGCTATTTGAGGTTTCCTGTGTCTACATATGAATTTCAGCATCATTTTTTCTAGATCTGAGAAGAAGGTCTTTGGTATCTTGATTGGTATTGCATTGAATTTATAAATTGCTTTTGGGAGAATGGACATTTTGATGATATTGATTCTTCCAATCCATGAGCATGGAAGATTTTTCCATTTCTTGGTATCCTCTTCTATTTCTTTCTTTAAGGTTTTGTAATTTTCATCATAGAGATCTTGAACATCCTTGGTTAAGTTTATTCCAAGGTATTTGATTGTTTTTGTAGCTATTGTGAATGGGATTGATCTTAGAAGTTCTTCCTCAGCCATGGCATTGTCTGTGTATACAAAGGCTGTTGATTTTTGTGCATTGATTTTATGCCCTGCTACTTTGCCAAAATCTTCTATGAGTTCCAATAGTCTCTTAGTAGAGTTCTTTGGGTCCCCTAAGTAAAGAATCATGTCATCTGCAAAGAGGGATAGTTTGAGTTCTTCCTTCCCAATTTGTATCCCTTTAATTTCTTTTTCTTGCTTAATAGCTCTGGCTAGAACCTCCAGAACTATATTGAATAGCAGTGGTGAGAGTGGGCATCCCTGTCTGGTGCCAGATATCAGTGGAAATGCTTCCAACTTTTCCCCATTCAATAGGATGTTGGCTGTGGGTTTTTCATAGATTGCTTTGATTGTATTGAGGAATGTTCCTTCAAAACCCAGTTTGCTTAGAGTTTTCATCATGAACGGGTGTTGTATTTTATCAAATGCTTTCTCGGCATCTATTGAGATAATCATATGGTTTTTCTTCTGCAGTCTGTTAATGTGGTGTATCACATTGATTGTCTTGTGCACATTAAACCATCCCTGCATACCAGGGATAAATCCCACTTGGTCTGGGTGGATGATCTTTCTGATGTGTTGTTGCATTCTATTGGCGAGAATTTTATTGAGGATTTTTGCATCTATGTTCATCAGGGATATTGGTTTGTAATTCTCTTGCAACGCTGCATCTTTTTCCGGCTTAGGAATTAAGGTGATGCTGGCTTCATAGAAAGAATTTGGGAGGATTCCCTCTTCCTCGATTGTTCTGAATAGTTTGAGAAGAATTGGAGTTAGTTCTTATTTAAACGTCTGGTAGAATTCAGCAGTGAATCCATCTGGTCCTGGGCTTTTCTTTGTTGGGAGGGCCTTTATTACTGTTTCAATTTCTGTCTCAGTTATTGGTCTGTTTAGGTTTTCGATGTCTTCCTGGTTCAATTTAGGTAGGTTGCATGTGTCCAGGAATCTATCCATTTCTGATAGGTTTCCCTGTTTGCTGGCATACAAGTCCTTGTAGTAATTTCTGATGATTCTTTTTATTTCTGTGGTGTCTGTTGTTACATTTCCTTTTTCATCTCTGATTTTATGGATTTGGGTCTTTTCTCTTCTTTTTTTAGTTAGTTGGGCCAATGGGGTGTCAATTTTGTTTATTTTTTCAAAAAACCAGCTCCTCGTTTGGCTGATTTCTTGTAATGTTTTTTTTTTTCCTTTTGATTCAATCCTGTTGATTTCTTCTCTGATTTTAATTATTTCTCTTCTCCTACTAGATTTGGGTCTGGTTTGCTGTAGGTTTTCTAGATCCTTGAGGTGAATTGAAAGCTCATCTATTTGGTGCCTTTCCAATTTCTTGATGTAGGCACCTATTGATATAAACTTTCCTCTTAACACTGCTTTTGCTGTGTCTCATAACTTTTGGTACGTTGTGCTGTTATCCTCATTTACTTCCAGAAAGTTTTTGATTTCTCGTTTAATTTCTTCTATGACCCATTATTCATTCAGGAGCATGTTGTTCAATCTCCATGGTTTGTGTATGCTCTAGGGATTCCTGAGTTGCTAATTTCCCACTTCATTCCTTTATGGTCTGAGAAGCTGCATGGTATGATTCTAATTCTTTTGAATTTGCTGAGACTTGCTTTATGGCCTAGTATGTGGTCAATCCTAGAGAAGCTTCCATGTACTGCTGAGAAGAATGTAAAATCTTTAGCTGTAGGATTGAAAGTTCTATATATATCTGTTAGATCCATTTGGGCTATAGGGTCATTTAAATCTACTGTATCCTTGTTGATCTTCTGTCCTGTTGATCTGTCTATTTCTGAGAGTGGAGTATTGAAGTCCCCCAGTACTATTGTATTGGGGTCTAAGTCTCCCTTTAAGTCCGTTAACAAATCTTTTAAATAAACCAGTGCCCTGTAGTTAGGTGCATATACATTGATAATTGTTATATCTTCCTGTTGAATGAATCCCTTAATCATTATATAGTGTCCCTCTTTGTCTCTCTTAACAGTTTTTGTGGTAAAGTTTATGTTGTCCGATATTAAGATGGCTACCCCCACTCTTTTTTCATTTCTGTTGGCATAGTATATCTTTTTCCAGCCTTTCACTTTCAGTCTGTATGGATCTTTGTTGGAAAGATGTGTTTCTTGTAAGCAGCAAATAGATGGGTTTTGTTCCTTAACCCAATCAGCCAATCGGTGTCTTTTAACTGGACAGTTCAGGCCATTCACGTTCAATGTGACTAATGATAAGTGGTAACTTTGCCCTGCCATTTGCCAAAGATACGTTCTAATATATGCTTTGAATTCCCTGTGATCTTTTGCTGTGAGCTTTCCTTCCTTTACCTTCTTTCATATTGATGACCGTGTTTCTGTGTTTCTGTGTGTAACACATCTTTAAGCATCTTTTGCAGGGCTGGACGAGTGGTGACAAATTCTTTCAATTTCTGTTTGCTATGAAAAGTCTTTATTTCACCTTCATTCACAAATGAGAGCTTTGCAGGAGATAATATTCTGGGCTGGCAGTTTTTCTCTCTTAGTACCTGGGCTATATCTCGCCATTCCCTCCTAGCTTGTAGGGTTTCTGATGAGAAGTCAGCTGTGAGTCTGATTGGAGATCCTCTGAGAGTAATCTGACGTTTCTCTCTTGCACATTTTAGGATCTTTTCTTTATGTTTCACTGTGGAGAGTTTAATTACAATGTGTCGTGGTGAGGATCTCTTTTGGTCATGCTTATTAGGGGTTCTGTGAGCTTCCTCTACTAGGATTTCTCTGTCCTTCTCCAAACTTGGGAAATTTTCTGCTAATATCTCACTAAAAAGGCCTTCTAATCCTTTCTCCCTCTCCATGCCTTTAGGAACTCCTAGAACCCGAATGTTGGGTTTTTTAATAGTATCCTGAAGATTCCTGACAATATGTTTTAGATTTCTAATTTCCTCTTCTTTTCTTTGGTCTGACTGTATCCTTTCCTGTTCTCTGTCTTCTAAGTCCGATATTCTCTCTTCTGCTTCACCCATTCTGTTCGTAGGGCTCTCTATTGTGTTTTTCATTTGATCTATTGAATTCTTCACTTCATTATGATTTCTCATCACTATCCCAGTTTCCTGTTGTACTAGTTGTTTTGTTTCATTTTGATTCCTCCTTAATATTTCATTTTCATGAGAGAGATTTTCTATCTTGTCCATTAAGGATTTCTGTAGTTCAAGAATTTGTTTTTGAGAACTTCTTAATGTTCTTATCAATTTTTTTGAGATCTGCTTCTTGCATTTCTTCTAACTCATCATCTTCATAATCTTGAATTGGGGTGTCTTTTTCATTTGAGGGCTTCATGGTGACTTCCTTGTTTTTATTACCTCAGTTTTTGCGTTTGTTATTTGGCATATTGGAGATATTTGGTTTCTTCACTGTGGTGCTTTTTCTTGTTATACTATGACTCTAGATTAAGTGGACTGTCTGTTTTTGATGGAGCCTTAGGGCTTGAGATGGGTGTGGCCTGAGAGCTCTGTTTGGTGTGCCAAAGGTGACACTCCCAGGTTAGGCGTGGTAGATCTCTCTCTCTCTCTCTTTCTTTTTTTGATTCAAAAGGGAAGTAATTCCACACAGCTGAACGAAGTTGGAGGTAGTTAGCAGGCAAATGATATACCCACAGGAGCCAGAGATTGGAAGCTCTTTCCCAAGGACCACACAGGGAATCTGTTCTGCCCTCAGAGTGGGCTCAGATTCTCCTTCAGTCTCCCACTGGGTTGCCAAAGTTACGGAATTGTAGCGTCTCTGGAGAGTAGTCATGTGAATTTTGTGGGTTCTCTCCCCCACCGTCTCTTTCTTCACAGTCTCAGTTCAGTAGCACCACAAATTTACTAGGTCCTAATCTCCTGTTAATTCGCCCCACCCAGAGTCAGGTTTTTCTGCTAGGCTCAGGGCTGGTGCAGACCTGAGGTCGCTCTGCTTATGACGTATGTCCAAGATGGCGCCTGCTCTTTGTCTTGCTCGCCCTTGAGAGGTGAGCGGAGAGAGAGAAACCCGTGTCCATACCAGTCACCTTTTTTTTTTCTCTCTCTCTCTTCCAGTTAGCCTGGTGAACCTTTCCCCTCCAGGGGTCGTTCCCTCTAGTCTCCTCTCCCCGCTTGCCTGCCAGTGTCTCGGGCTATTGAGGTTCAGCTCACCTCACATTCCAGCGCTGGTCTGTTGAGTCTGCCGCTGGTGTCCCGAACTGTGGGCTCCCACGCTCTCCATGCAGGTCCACTGTGAATCACACATTCCGGAAGAGTTTCTTCTGCTGTTTCCTCCCCTACTCTTCCTTGAATCTGCAGTATCTCCACTTTTATTAAACTGTCTCTACCCGGACTATCAGTGTGCTCCCTTCCTATTCCGCCATCTTTCCTGTACTACATTTTTTATTTCATCTTAAACTATTACCCTTTTTCTGCTTTTTATTGTTTGTATTATTTTCCTATCTATTTCTGTTATTATTTTGAGCTTGGATCAGGAACATATTTTTAGGCTATTAACAACGCTTAAAACCAGGAATGTTGGTTTTAAATTAAAAAAATCTAAGAATTTTTAAAGCACTATTAGATAATGAATTTTAAGAAAGCCTGAAGCCTTCCCCCAAATATACATTGTGTGTGTGTGTGTGTGTGTCTGCATATATGTATGTATGCTGATATTTGACTTTTCATTTTAGTTTGAAATGTGTTCCTCTAACAATGGGAAATTGTAAGCAAATCAGTCACTGTAGTAGCCTTCCAGACTAAAATGATTTGATAGCTTCAGTGTGAACCACAGCATTTCAGTGTTTTTTTTTTTCAGTTTTTTGCCTAAGAGGTAGAAATATTTTCATGTAATTACTACTTATCAAAGTTGCCATTCCAGCATTTAGAATATAATCATAAATCTCTGTTATGTTGTCATTATTCTGACCTTTTTTTACTGGGTTTAATGTTATAAAATAATATGATGATGCTTGCTTTCATTCTTTTTAGGATTTCAAAAGGTAGATTTTGTTTGTCATGTTCTTGTGGTAGCTGATCATCTTCCTTTGTCTTGGTTAAAAGAAATATCAGAATTGGCATTAACTGAAAAGTGCAAATATTTTTAAACTAAAAGATTAGTATGCTTCAGGGATAGCAGTTTTATTGATTTCATGATTTCATCATAGTAAAATATACAATTATTGTTTCAAATACAAAAAATCAAAAGCCTATCAATGATGGCATGCCACCATTTGCTAGCACATCCTAATGTCAGAAATATAGGAGAAGTACACATCTTAGACTGCAAATATGTTAATTTGTATTGAAATGTCATGAAACCTTGAATGATAATGATGTAGCATTTATGGGGATTTTAAGCATGAACGTATGAAAGTGGAATGTTTCTGCTTGCTCTGAGTTTGGATATAACTCTGGTTTTAATTATCCATGTCCTATTATTTGCTGGAGTTTATGTGTAATTCTTTCATTAATATATATCAACAAACCATGCTTTTTTCTCCCAAACTTTTCTCTACTCATCGTTTCAGTTAATTTCATTCCTGTTCTTTATGATCCCTTTTTTTGAACTGTTAAAACTGACCCTTGGCAGGCACCATGGCTCAATAGGCTAATCCGCCACCTTGCGGTGCCGGCACACTGGGTTCTAGTCCCAGTCGGGGCGCCGGATTCTGTCCCAGTTGCCCCTCTTCCAGGCCAGCTCTCTGCTGTGGCCCTGGAGTGCAGTGGAGGATGGCCCAAGTGCTTGGGCCCTGCACCCCATGGGAGACCAGGATAAGCTCCTGGCTCCTGCCTTCGGATCAGCACGGTGCGCCAGCTGCAGCGCGCTGGCTTCGGCAGCCATTGGAGGGTGGACCAACGGCAAAGGAAGACGTTTCTCTCTGTCTCTCTCTCACTGTCCACTCTGCCTGTCAAAAAAATAATAAATAAATAAATAAAACTGACCCACCTTTTCTCTGTAGGTCGTATTTCCCCCTTTTATACTCTCAGTGTCACTATGCTAGTTGAGGTAACAATTTTCCATCCCTTTTGTGTGTTGCCACAGTAATTTTTAAATAGTGTTTCTCTCTTCTGATTTCTAAAAAAATTAACTGTCTTCTCTGTTTAGATATTTTTAATCACTTATGTTATATATATATGCTGCCTCCTGCCCGCCCCCTCCAGCCCCTCCTGGTTCCAGGCGCCCCTCCTGTGCTTGTGTCCATGCACGTGAAAGCACGCGTGTCCCTCTCCCCCTTGCTCACGGGTTGGTCTGGTGGCAGGGGCCCTGAGGGAGGTGGAGACACTTAGAGGATGGAAAGCATAGTCTGGGCGTGCAGAAGGCTAACAAGGGAGGCAGAGCTGGCTTTGACCTGTAACGTGGAGGCACGAGCCAGTTCCCGAACGGGCTTCCATTTTCCGTGGAGGCAAGTGCAGGTGACAGCCGCTGGCCCCTTGGTCTGTTTAGGTGAAACCAGTTCCCGCAGCCCATGTGGTCTCTCTCTATTGTTACTACAGTTTTTCTTTTCGTTGTTATTTGGGGTTCCTTGTGTTCTGTCTCTCTCTCCAACTCTCCACGCCAGACCCGCAGTGCTGTGGGGAGGAGCCGTGACTAACCAGGCCGCGGTGAGATGTAGCAGGAATCGCTCCCAGCAAGCCGCGGGGCCGGGGCTGCCGCCGCAGTAATCGCTATGGAGTTAAAGCTTTATTTAGCCTTGATTTGTGCCTCCGCCCCCGTAGTAAGGTCTTGCCACATTTTATTAGTGAGGTTGAGAGATGTATTACTTGTTCGTTGTTCTCGTCCCCTCCCCGAGTATTAAACTGTGAAGTTTGTGATTTGTTTAAACTCTGGGTGAATCGTAGCTTACTTTGCATGTCCAGCTAATTTGTTTCCATACATTTTGTTTGATTATTCTCTCTCTCCTTCTCTCAAGGCTTTTACAAAAAAAAAAAAAAATATATATATATGTGTGTGTGTATATATATGGATCTTCTGAAAAGTTTTTTGAGGTGCAAGGTTTTTTTTTTTTTGTTTGTTTGTTTGTTTGTTTTTTGTTTTTTGTTTTTTTTCTCTCTGATTAATGGACACGATGCTGAGAGTCAATCACTACAGGAGGAAGCGCCTGGCTGTGAGAGCGAAGCCCCCAGGGCGGTCTCGCACGCAGCTCGGTTGCCCGTTCAGAAAGATTCGTCAGACGTTCGTCTCTTTCCTCTCCCCTCTCTCTTCAAGAAGGAAGTTGATCCTATTGATTTCAGCCCATGCATTAAACAGGAAACAATAATAAATGTGTAGAATTCATATTTTTCTAAAGGGAACTTAAAAAACTGCTGCTACACGTTATGTACAAAATTGGTTTATGCCACATGAACAGAGAATCACAAGTTTGGTTTTGGTACTTTTTGTTCCTCTTTGTATTCAGTTGTATAGAACTTCCAGATTCAGAATGAAAAGAAAGCTGTTCTGTATCAAACCATCTAAAGCAATAAATGTTATATTTTAAAAACGGGAAAAAAAAGGTTAAAATTCCTTACACTGCCATGAGGTTTTTTTATATTCTAATTTTTTGTTTGTTTTTGTTTGTTTGTTTTACAGGCAGAGTGGACAGTGTGAGAGAGAGAGACAGACAGAAAGGACTTCCTTTTTGCCGTTGGTTCACCCTCCAACAGCCGCCGCAGCCAGCGCACTGCGGCCGGTGCACCACACTGATCCGAAGCCAGGAGAGGTGCTTCTCCTGGTCTCCCATGCAGGTGCAGGGCCCAAGGGCTTGGGCGATCCTCCACTGCACTCCCGGGCCACAGCAGAGAACTGGACTGGAAGAGGTGCAACCGGGACAGAAATCCAGTTCCTGGACCGGAACTAGATCCCCGTGTGCTGGCACCACAGGTGGAGAATTAGCCTATTGAGCCGCAGTGCCGGCCTTATATTCTAATTTTATATTTGCTCTATTTCATTGTTATTTCAGGAACTGTGAAGGGAGTGCATGGTGATTTTTTCTAATTTTTATTTTCTGGGATTTTTTCTTAGCTCTGGTGTCTTATTGACTCACTTTTCTTGAGCATTGTGGTTATCTTCTCCTTAGTTATCAAAGATAGCAATAGCCCTGATCTCTTTTTAAGCAAGAAAAGAAAAGCATTAAAAGACAGAGCATGTAGTTCACTTGGTCAGATGACTTTCCTGACCTCCTGTGGTTTGTCTTGGTCTTTGCTGTACAATTCTCTTTCCTCATTAATTTCTTCATCTTCCCATTACTCAGCAAAAGAGTGATTCCACAGCCATTTTCCTGTATTGATTGGGACTCAGAGTAAGTAAGACGAAAAGTGGAGGGGTTCAAGAAGCTAATGTTAAATGCTGTGTAGGTAAAAGATTCTGGGAAATTCTCTAAACAAGCAGATTATTCCATATGTAAAGTTACTGGGACTGTAAGTAACTGTAGAATCTTCTGCACAGTATATCAGATGCTGTACTATCATGATCTGTATGATAAGATGTAAAAGCACTCATTTTCTGTGTGTCTGTATATAAATAAATTCTGATAGATCAATTAAAATTCACATATTTTACAGAATTACTTCATCCATTTCTTTTAATTTAAAGAAACATCATTTTGGGGGTTGGCGCTGTGGCTCAATGGGTTGACACCCTGGCCTGGAGCACCGACATCCCATATAGGCATAGGTTCTAGTCCCAGCTTCTCTTCTTCTGATCCAGCTCTCTGCTGTGGCCTGAGATGGCAGTGGAGGATGGTCCAAGTCCTTAGGCCCCTGTACCCACATGGGAGACCCATAGGAGGCTCCTGTCTCCTGGCTTTGGATTGGCACAGCTCTGGCCATTGTGGTCATCTGGGGAGTGAGCCAATGGATGGAAGACCTCTCTCTCTGTCTCTACCTCTCTCTGTGTCCCTGTCTTTCAAATAAATAGAATAAATCTTAAAAGAAAGAGAAATATCATTTTCACTTTTATGGAAAGGGGAATAACTGCTGTACAATGAAAAGGAAATTCCCTCATCAATAAAACTTAAAAATATTCAGAAATCATTTACTGGAATATAGTATGTTCTTATGTGTTTGATTATAGATGACACAAATACACTATCTATATTCTGTTTTGGTTAAAATTTCTGCATGTGTGACTTCATTTTTTCCTTATAACCCCAATTCTTTTAGTATCATAAGATGGAAAATGAGTTCTATATGGGCCCCAATATAGGTTATTATTGGCAAGGACTTGTTTAGTTTTCCTGTTCTAAATATTCAAATGTTATAACTTTAGAAAGAAATATATTTATTTACTATACTAATGCCTTTCTAAAAATTTTGTAAATCTCTATCTTCCTTTGTATATACTGATAATACTTCTGTTACGCTGCTGGAATTTACAGTTGTGTGTAATGCTGAAGAACTGAAACTGTCTTGTTCACAGCTTACAGGACTGAGCATGGCAACTTTACTGGAAGCAAGGTATATACCCTACATACATTATATGACTCTTGCAAAAGCATATATTGATACATAAAAGTCAAGTAAGTGTGAATTATGATGCTTTCTTAGGTGAAAAGAAGTCAATAAATGCTAATGATTTAAGAGTCACAGGCATTTAGAATTAGAGGGATCTTATAATACAGCAATACACAATTCTTCTTAAGTGCTGAAACTTAACTGAAAAGTGATCACTGTTAAATATAAGAGTGGGAATAAGAGAGGGAAGAGATGTGCAATTTGGGACATGCTCAAGCTGACTTACCTCAAACAGTAGAGTTAGAAACATACCGGGGATTCGAATTCAATCCCATCGAGGTGGCATGTACCAATGCCATCTCACTAGTCCCAGTGATCACTTTCTGTTCACAATTGATCATAATGATAGGACTAAGAACCAAAGGGATCACATAAACAAGAATAGTGTCTGCAAATACTAGCTGATAGAATCAAAAAGGGAGAGAATGGTCCAACATGGGAAGTGAGATACACAGCAGACCCATAGAATGGCAAATGTCCTAACAGCACTCTGGCCTCATAATCAGCCCTTAAGGCATGTGGATCCGGCTGAAATGCCCATGAGAGTATTTCAGGCATGGAAAGCCAAGACACTCTGGGGGAAAAAAAAAGAAAGAAAACCTAAATGAAAGATCTCCACGAGTGAGATCCCAGTGGAAAGAATGGGTCATCAAAGAAGGAGGTACCTTTCTCTGAAGGGAGGAGAGAACTTCCACTTTGACCATGGCCTTGTCTAAATATGATCAGAGTCAGTGAACTCAGGGGGCTTCCATAGCCTTGGCAGCTCATGACAAGAGCCTAGGGTGATTACTGATGCCATAAACAAGAGTGTCAATTTGTTAAGTCAACAACAGGAGTCACTGTGCACTTACTCCTCATGTAGGATCTTTGTCCTTAGTGTGCTGTACATTGAGATTTAATGCTATAACTAGTACTCAAACAGTATTTTTCACTTTATGTTTCTGTGTGGGAGCAAACTGTTGAAATCTTTACTTAATGTATGCTAAACTGATCTTCTGTATATAAAGAGAATCGAAAATGAATCTTGACATGAATGGAAGGGGAGAGGGAGTGGATAAGGGGAGGGTTGCGGGTTGGAGGGACGTTGGGGGGGGAAGCCATTGTCATCCATATTCTGTACTTTGGAAATTTATATTCATCAAATAAAAGTTAAAAAAGAAAACAAAACAAAACAAAAAAATAATAACATTTATACATTTATTTTTAATATGAGGTCAAAATATTTTATTGAGTATAAAGTTAATGGTAAGAAAATTTAGAGTATTTTCATGAACATATAAATTTCATATTAGACTTCTTAATGTCAGTTTGCATTTTAAAGCTTATTGCCTAGTTTATTTCTGTAAATAATGTACTTGGTCCCCTGTGCACAGAAGAAGCTGCTGGCTCCTAGCTTCAGACAGGCCCAGCTCTGTCCATTGAAGCTATTTGGGTAATGAACCAGTAGATGGAGTCTCTCTCTCTGTCTCTCTCTCTCTCTCTCTGTCTCTCTCTCTCATAAAATTAAAAATAAAAAGTTTTATTCTATCTATTTGAATAGCAGAATGATGGGGAGGGAGGAAGGGAGAGAGAAAAACTGATCATCCATCATCCATCCATCCTCAAATGGCTGCAACAGTTAGGTTGAGCCAGACTGAAAGCAGGAGCCAGAAACTCAATGATCTGGGTCACCCATGGGGTGATAGGAGCAAAAGTATTTAAGTCATTTTCCACTGCTTCCCCAGGCACATTAGCAGGGAGCTGGAATAGAAGTGGAGTAGCTGAGACTTAGAGGTAGTAGCTCACCACATGTGTACCACAGCACTGATCTCATTTTCCTTAGAGATTTATTTAGTTGAAAGGAGGCTGACAGAGAGAAGGAGAGACAGAGTGAGAACTAACAGATTCTTAATCATTTCCAGGGTTCAATATAAAGAAAATTATTTGCAGTTTGGAGCTGACATTGTGGCTCAACATGTTCAACCACTGCCTGTGATGCCAGCACCACATAAACATGCCAATTAATTTGGTTATTTACGTGGCAGTATGAAACATCTGAATATTTGAAAATTTTGAATCGTATTAATTCAATTGGGTTTTAAGATAAGATGTTATATCATATTTTAGGTCTTATAATGTTTTAAGTGATGATATTTTAAAGGCTTTTTCTGTGTTCTATCAATAATGATAATGGTTTGTTTTTTACAGTGACCATACGATTACCATTTAAGGCAGTATTAGGTAAGAATACTCAACAGAATAATTTCCCAATGAATTATAGTATATTAGGATATTTTTAAATTGAAAAAAATAGGATTTCTTTCAGAGCTCATAGATAAGTTATATTCAATATTGAAGATATTTACACTTTTATCACTTTGATTTAACTATTTGGCAAACTAAGTGATAATAATTATATACTATTACAACTTTTTTAAATTGAAGACATTTAATGATGAAATAATATTTGTTTTAATTTCCGTACTCAAAATCTCAGAGAAAGTATTTCATTATTTATCAAATTCAGGAAAGTGTCATACCTAATATGGAAAAATTAGTGTGTAATAAAATGGAGCTTTTCTCATGTTTTCTTGGAAGTCTCATAGAAAAACTTTTAATTACATCAATCAAAATTTTCTCAGCTTTGTAAATTCTGGAAATCATTAGGTATTCTATGCTGTTCCTACTTAATATTACCATACATTAGAACCAATGGGATATTTAACTATTTTTTAAAAATAAAATTGAGGAGCTGGCATTTGGTATAGCTAGTTAAGCCACCAGCTGCAATGCCATCATCCTATATGGATGCTGGTTTGTGCCTCTGCTGCCCCACTTCTGATCCAGATCCCTGACAATGCATCTAGAAAGCAGCAGAAGATGACCCAAGTTCATGGGACCCTGCCACCCATGTGGCACCCAGAAGTTCCTGGCTCTTAGCTTAAGCCTGGCCCAGCCTTGGGTGTTACAGTCATCTAGGAAGTGAATCAGCAGATGGGAGCATGCTCTCTCTCTCTTTTCCTTCTCCTTCTTCTCCTTCTGTAACTCTGCCTTTCAAATAAATAAATCTTTAAACCTAAAGAAAAGAAAAATACTTTTTTCAAGTTTTCTTAAATGGCATATTTAATTATAAAGATTCCAGCAATGGATAGAAAAATCATTATATCATAACAAGTCGTGCCAAATATACATATTTGGAAGCATAAGATGTAGGTATATTTTTGAAAGAATAAATAAATATGGAACAAATTATTCAAAGACTCTGTTTTCTTTCTTTTTTCTGTTTTCTTTCCTCTTCTTTACCCAGCCTCCATCTTTGAAGCCTGACACCATTTCACTGATGCTGGAAGAAGAAATGGGAAATTTCTAACAGAAGTCTGTATTTAATTTCATTAGCTTTGGTAGAACACTACTAAATATATAATTAATATTTTAAGTTATAACAATTGTAAAACATAAAAATAAAAATACTATACCCTTAGGTTAAATGAATTGGGATAAATAAGTGCATTTCCTCTAGCTACCTCCCCTATACCTGTAGAGATTAGCATTAGGACATTTAAGAAGCCATATTGTGCTGGAGCAGAGAGAAGAGGAAAGAAACAAACAGAAGTCAGGAGATGTTAATAGTTTTGGATGTTGGGAGGAACAGCTAAACAGAATTCTATAATTAATTTAGAATGTTTGATCCAAATTTGTGAGGGCTGTGGTGAGTGCTTGGATTTAAGGAGCATAAACTCTTATTCCTTTCAACAACCTTATTCAACAACATGATTGCTGATTCTTCATTCTAACAGAAGATTTAGAGATTTGTTCTCAGGAGAGATAGACAAAGAAAGTCCTCATAGAGGACTGCACTATCAAAGATGAGACACTATTTTCAACACATTTATCTCCAGAGAATTGGTTTAAATAGATGATGTGACCTATACTGACTGATGTTTGGACATCCTCCAACAACGGATCTCAGGTTCTACATAGTCCCCTACAGTGGGTTAGCCATATGACAACCCTACATAGAATTTATAAACAGGTGTGTGTGTGTGTGTGTGTGTTCACTTTTAACTGTTTACAGAATCCCTTTCTGCTTGGAAAATAACCTATTAAAGTGAAATTTTGGCATTAACCTTATTTACTATGTCTAGTCAACTCTGCACCTCATTGAAAAGTGCTCTGGAGATCCAGAGGTGTTCTTTTTTATAATCCCCTTTCTAGTATTTTCACCATTTGAAATTTATAGATATCCAACTATAATGAGATCATTTTCAGGTAGAATCACATAGTTGTGCTCCTTATAGATGTTTTATTTCCTCTTTCTATTTAATAGTACTTAATTCTGGAAATTAAGCATTATCTGAAATGCTTTCAAAATTGGCAGCAATATTTCTTGCTCAAGATCATAGTTCATAATAGTATGTGTGTAGATATTTGTAATATTTTACTATTCTAACTAGTTTCCTACTTGTTTGCTACTTTCATAGAAGTTAGGATTAGAAGAATAGCATCTAACTGAGAAGTAGTGAATTTAAGTAATTTGCTTCATGTTATGTGCATAAATATGATTGCATTGTACATTAATTTCTATGGCCTCTGTTTTATCAAAGTGCTGTATTCTATTTACTAAAATTTGTAGTTATTCTCTTGTTTCATCTTTAATTAATTTTCAAAAAAATCACCTTATGTTTGTTTTTACCTACAGAAACTATGCTTAAGAATAAAAAACAAAAACTTAAAGATAATTTACGTAAACATTTAGATAGTTCTGTAGCTTATTTCCTTTCAGATATTTTTCATAGTCTACCATGTAAGGTTTAGTTGAAAGTGTTTTATTGTGTATTTGCAGTTCTAATCCTTGATATCTCGATTCTTTATATGATTTATTTAACATGCCTTAATTACTGCCATATGCCATCTGCTGAGGCCACTGAGCAAGAAAATAATCCTCTTGGAGGCTTCAAAACTGATGTTATCTTATGATAAGTATTCAAACATCTTTTTGCTCTTAGTGTACAAAAGAGTCACCCTAACTAGTCTCCGGTCAGGAAAGGCTTCTTAGAAGAAAGTAATGTCTAGACTGGTCTTTAAGAATGAAGTGCAATTCACTAAGAAAAAGATGGACACACTGTGCAAAGTGGGCCATATAGTCCCACACCTCAGGACAGCAGAATGAAGTACACAATCCATGTACATACGGTTCAGCATAGCTCAAGCCACATAGTTCTATGAAAATAGGAGATAGATTAGAAAGAGTAAGATATTAGAGGATCTAGTATGCCAAACTCAGGAATTTGTATTTTAATCTAAATGCTATTGATGGAATTGTAAAGCAGTATGTGACTGGATAAGATTTACCTTTTAAGAAAGAGCTCTCTGCAGTGGCATTGAAGGTTGGAGACTGAAGGTGGGCAAATCATGCCAGAGATCTTGTGATTACCTTAATCCCATGCTATAAGCAAGGTGCTGTTTGTGTGTGTGAGGAAGTTATAATCTGACAGAAGAATACAATGCATTTTATATCTAGGCATTGTGTGAACTTATTTAAAATAAATATTATGTAATTATTTTTAAAATATATTTCCAAAATAATGGAAAATGGTCCATGTCTCTGGGCCCCTGCTACCCTGTGGGAGACCCATAAGAATCTTTTGGATGCTAGCTTCAGCCTGTCCCAGTCTCAGATATGTAGCCATCTGGGAAGTGAAACAATAGATGGAAGATCTCTCTGTGTGTCTCTTCTTTCTCTCTGTAGCTCTTTCTGTCTCATAAATAAATAAATCCTGGGGCCGGCACTGTAGCACAGTGGGTTAAAGTCCTGGCCTGAAGTGCCAGCATCCCATATAGGTGCCCATTGTAGTCCTGGCTGCTCCTCTTCCAATCCAGCTCTGTGCTATTGCCTGGGAAAGCAATAGAAGATGGCCCAAGTGCTTGGGCCCCTGTACCCACATGGGAGATCTGGAAGAAGCTCCTGGCTCCTGGCTTTGGATCGGCACAGCTCTAGCCATTGTGGCCATCTGGAGAGTGAACCAGCAGATGTACAACCTCTGTCTCTATTTTTCTCTGTGACTCTGTCTTTCAAGTAAATAAAATAAATCTTTAAAAAAAGAGCAAATAAATAAATCTTTAAAAATAAAAGTGTTAAAAACCTGTTCCAAATCTTTCATAAAAGTAAGATTTCATTCCTTTTTTATTGCTGATTAGTATTCCATTATGTATATATACAATACTTTGTTTATCCAGCATTGGTTGATTCCATAACTAAGCTATTGTGAATTGAGCCGAAATAAACTTTTGGGTACACATAAATTTTTCCATATGCTGATTTCATTTCATTTGGATAAATTCCCATAAGTGGGATTGCTAGTCATATAGTAGATCTATTTTCAGATTCTGAGGAATCTCCATTGTGTCTTCCACAATGTCCATACTAGTTTATGTTCCCAAAAATTGTATATTAGGGAACATTTTCCCAACATCCTAACCAGCATTTATGTTTTGTTGATTTCTATGTGGTTGCTATTCTAGCTGGGATGAGGGGAAACTTCATTCTGGTTTTTAATTCACGTTTCCATGATGGCTAGTGATTCTGAGCATTTTTTCATGTATTTGTTGGCCATTTGAATTTTATCTTTAAAAAAAAGCCTATTCAAGTCCTTTGCACATTTATTAACTGGTTTCTTTGTTTTGTTGTTGAGTTACTTGAAATTAAGATGATTCTGGCCTCATAGGAGTTGGGGAGGATTCCCTCCCTTTCAGTTGTTTTGAATAGTTTGAGCAGAATACAATTAATTCTTTAGAAGTCTGGTAGAATTGAACAGTGAAGTCATTTGGTGCTGGGCTTTTCTTGTTGGGAGGGTTTTTATTACTGATTCAGTCTTCATCTTGGTTTTTGGTCTGCTTAGCTTTTCTATGTCTTTATGTCTCAGTTTGGGTAGATGGTATGTTTCCAGACAGCTATCCATTTCTTCCAGATTTTCCAGTTTGTTGGCATATTTTGTGTTAGTCATTTCTGTGGACTCTTATGGAACTATTGGCATCTGCCTATGAAAGAAGCTACACAAGAATAAACGATGTAAAATATTGTGACACTATATACACCTTTTAAAAAAATGTTGATTGGAAAAGCAGACTTGCAGAGAGAGGAGAGACAGAGACAGACAGAAGAGAGATCTCCCATTCAGTGGTTCAATCCCCAAATTACTACAATGGTCAGGGTTCAGGCAGGCTGAAGCGAGGAGCCATGAGTTTGTCCTGGGTCTCCTATATGGGAGGAAGGGGCTGAAGCACTTGGGGCATCATTTCCAGGCACATTAGTAGGGAGTTGGATTGGAATTGGAACAGATAGAACACAAACAGGCAGCTATATGGGATGCCAACATGTCAGGTGGCACTTTAAGCCATTATGGCATAGTGTCAGCCTCACTATATACAAATATTAAATAAAATTTATTTATAGAGCAATTACTGAAATACGTTATATGAAAATCCAGTTGTACACTAGATAAAAATTGGCAATGCAAAATGATTTTGATCAAAAATAATTTTAAAATCTATATAGTCTCTTTCCACCACAGTATTTTTTTTTGACAGGCAGAGTTAGACAGTGAGAGAGAGACAGAGAGAAAGGTCTTCCTTCCATTGGTTCAGCCCCCAAATGGCTGCTACCAAATGAGCCAAACTGAAGCCAGGAGCCAGGTGCTTCTTCCTGGTCTCCCATGTGGGAGCAGGGCCCAAGCACTTGGGCCATCCTCCACTGCCTTCCCAGGCCACAGCAGAGAGCTGGACTACAAGAGGAGCCACCAGGACAGAACTGGCACCCCAACCAGGACTAGCACCTGGAGTACCGGTGCCACAGGTGGAGGATTAGCCTAGTGAGCCATGGCACCAGCCTCCACAGTATTTTTAGTTGGAGTAAGATAACCTGGAATGACTGAATTTTTTTCCCTTATCTAGCAAAATTGACATTAAACTGCAAGGTTTCTGATCTGGTCAGCTCTTGCATTGCATTTTGTACATATCCCTTAACATTTTATACCATAATTGTTCACCCGTAAAGGATAGAACATGTCTAACTTAAGAGAAAGGTAATAATGCATTTTTTCTCTGCCCTAGCATATCTTTTTGATATATTGGAGCTATTAGAAATTCATGAAACAATAGAAATATTTTCTTCCTTCTTAGAATCATCTAAATTTCAAGATTATTTTTTAAACTTCAGGTAAAAGTTTGGGATAATTCTTATTCACAGAGGTTGGTACAGGAGATAATTGAGATTTAAAGGAAGATTGAAGGCATATGGTAATTATCTTGCAATAATAAAGGAATTATCCTGACTTTGAAAATACCATTCTAGGGAGCCAAGATGGCGGAATAGTGAGGGCGCGCACCAATAGTCTGGGAAAATTTAGTTTAATAAAAGGGGAGTTACGGTAGCCTCAGAAAAAAGAACCAGGAAAAAATTGCAGAGGAAACTCTTCTGGATTGAGTGGCCGTGAATTGGAGGACCTACTGGGAGAACAAGGTCGCCCACCGCGCGGAAGCTGAGCCGTGGGACCGAGCCGCGGAAGCCGAGCAGCGGGACCGAGCCGCACAAGCCGCAGGCTCTGCGCACCAGTGCTCGAAGGGGAGTGCATGCCACACAGAAAACAGCAGGGAGACTTGGGACGTCCAGGGCTCCGAGTCCACACATTGGCGCTGGAAGGGGAGCGGACCTGCGTGGAGGGCGTGGGAGCCCACAGTTCGGGACACCAGCAGCAGACTCAACACACCAGCGCTGGAACGCGAGGTGAGCCGAACCTCAATAGCCTGAGACACCGGCAGGCAAGTGGAGAGAGGAGACTAAAGGGAATGACCCACGGGGGGGGGGGGAACTTCACCAGGCTAACTGGAAGAGAGAGAGAGGAAAAAGAAAAAAAGGATGACTGGTACGGACACGGGTTTCTCTCTCTCCGCTCACCTCTCAAGGGCGAGCAAGACAAAGAGCAGGCACCATCTTGGACATACGTCATAAGCAGAGCGACCTCAGGTCTGCATCGGCCCTGAGCCTAGCAGAAAAACCTGACTCTGGGCGGGGCGAATTAACAGGAGATTAGGACCTAGTAAATTTGTGGTGCTACTGAACTGAGACTGTGAAAAAAGAGACGGTGGGGGAGAGAACTCATGGAATTCACGTGAGCACTCTCCAGAGATGCTACAATTCCGTAACTTTGGCAACCCAGTGGGAGACTGAAGGAGAATTTGAGCCCACTCTGAGGGCAGAACAGATTCCCTGTGTGGTCCTTGGGAAAGAGCTTCCAATCTCTGGCTCCTGTGGGTATATCATTTGCCTGCTAACTACCTCCAACTTCATTCAGCTGTGCAGAATAACTTCCATTTTGAATAAAAAAAAAGAAAGAGAGAGAGAGAGAGGTTTACCACACCTAACCTGGGAGTGTCACCTTTGGCACACCAAACAGAGCTCTCAGGCCACACCCATGTCAAGCCCTAAGGCTCCATCAAAAAAAGATAGTCCACTTAATCTAGAGTCTTAGTATAACAAGAAAAAGCACCACAGTGAAGAAACCAAATATCTCCAATATGCCAAATAACAAACGCAAAAACCAAGGTAATAAAAACAAGGAAGTCACCATGACGCCCTCAAATGAAAAAGACACCCCAATTCAAGATTATGAGGATGATGACATAGAAGAAATGCAAGAAGCAGATCTCAAAAAATTGATAAGAACATTAAGAAGTTCTCAAAAACAAATTCTTGAACTACAGAAATCCTTAATGGACAAGATAGAAAATCTCTCTCATGAAAATGAAATATTAAGGAGGAATCAAAATGAAACGAAACAACTAGTACAACAGGAAACTGGGATAGTGACTGAAGTGAAGAATTCAATAGATCAAATGAAAAACACCATAGAGAGCCTTACAAACAGAATGTGTGAAGCAGAAGAGAGAATATCGGACTTAGAAGACAGAGAACAGGAAAGGATACAGTCAGACCAAAGAAAAGAAGAGGAAATTAGAAATCTAAAACATATTGTCAGGAATCTTCAGGATACTATTAAAAAACCCAACATTCGAGTTCTAGGAGTTCCTAAAGGCATGGAGAGGGAGAAAGGATTAGAAGGCCTTTTTAGTGAGATATTAGCAGAAAATTTCCCAAGTTTGGAGAAGGACAGAGAAATCCTAGTAGAGGAAGCTCACAGAACCCCTAATAAGCATGACCAAAAGAGATCCTCACCACGACACGTGGTAATTAAACTCTCCACAGTGAAACATAAAGAAAAGATCCTAAAATGTGCAAGAGAGAAACGTCAGATTACTCTCAGAGGATCTTCAATCAGACTCACAGCTGACTTCTCATCAGAAACTCTACAAGCTAGGAGGGAATGGCGAGATATAGCCCAGGTACTAAGAGAGAAAAACTGCCAGCCCAGAATATTATCTCCTGCAAAGCTCTCATTTGTGAATGAAGGTGAAATAAAGACTTTTCATAGCAAACAGAAATTGAAAAAATTTGTTGCCACTCGTCTAGCCCTGCAAAAGATGCTTAAAGATGTGTTACATACAGAAACAAATAAACACGGTCATCAATATGAAAGAAGGTAAAGGAAGGAAACCAAGGAAGGAAAGCTCACAGCAAAGGATCACAGGGAATTCAAAGCATATATTAGAACTTATCTTTGGCAAATGGCAGGGCAAAGTTACCACTTATCATTAGTCACATTGAACGTGAATGGCCTGAACTGTCCAGTTAAAAGACACAGATTGGCTGATTGGGTTAAGGAACAAACCCCATCTATTTGCTGCTTACAAGAAACATATCTTTCCAACAAAGATCCATACAGACTGAAAGTGAAAGGCTGGAAAAATATATACCATGCCAACAGAAATGAAAAAAGAGCGGGCGTACCCATCTTAATATCAGACACCATAAACTTTACCACAAAAACTGTTAAGAGACAAAGAGGGACACTATATCATGATTAAGGGATCCATTCAACAGGAAGATATAACAATTATCAATGTATATGCACCTAACTACAGAGCACCGGTTTATCTAAAAGATTTGTTAACGGACTTAAAGGGAGACTTAGACCCCAATACAATAGTACTGGGGGACTTCAATACTCCACTCTCAGAAATAGACAGATCAATAGGACAGAAGATCAACAAGCATACAGTAGATTTAAATGACACTATAGCCCAAATGAATCTAACAGATATATACAGAACTTTCAATCCTACAGCTAAAGATTTTACATTCTTCTCAGCAGTACATGGAAGCTTCTCTAGGATTGACCACATACTAGGCCATAAAGCAAGTCTCAGCAAATTCAAAAGAATTAGAATCATACCATGCAGCTTCTCAGACCATAAAGGAATGAAGTGGGAAATTAGCAACTCAGGAATCCCTAGAGCAAACACAAACACATGGAGATTGAACAACATGCTCCTTAATGAACAATGGGTCATAGAAGAAATTAAATGAGAAATCAAAAATTTTCTGGAAGTAAATGAGGATAACAGCACAACATACCAAAACTATGGGACGCAGCAAAAGCAGTGTTAAGAGGAAAGTTTATATCAATAGGTGCCTACATCAAGAAATTGGAAAGGCACCAAATAGATGAGCTTTCAATTCACCTCAAGGATCTAGAAAACCTACAGCAAACCAGACCCAAATCTAGTAGGAGAAGAGAAATAATTAAAATCAGAGAAGAAATCAACAGGATTGAATCAAGAAAAACATTCCAAAAAATCAGCCAAACGAGGAGCTGGTTTTTTGAAAAAATAAACAAAATTGACACTCCATTGGCCCAACTAACTAAAAAAAGAAAAGACCCAAATCAATAAAATCAGAGATGAAAAAGGAAACATAACAACAGACACCACAGAAATAAAAAGAATCATCAGAAATTACTACAAGGACTTGTATGCCAGCAAACGGGGAAACCTATCAGAAATGGATAGATTCCTGGACACATGCAACCTACCTAAATTGAACCAGGAAAACATCGAAAACCTAAACAGACCCATAACTGAGACAGAAATTGAAACAGTAATCAAGGCCCTCCCAACAAAGAAAAGCCCAGGACCAGATGGATTCACTGCTGAATTCTACCAGACATTTAAAGAAGAACTAACTCCAATTCTTCGCAAACTATTCAGAACAATCGAGGAAGAGGGAATCCTCCCATTTTTTCTATGAAGCCAGCATCACCTTAATTCCTAAGCTGGAAAAAGATGCAGCATTGAAAGAGAATTACAAACCAATATCCCTGATGAACATAGATGCAAAAATCCTCAATAAAATTCTCGCCAATAGAATGCAACAACACATCAGAAAGATCATCCACCCAGACCAAGTGGGATTTATCCCTGGTATGCAGGGATGGTTTAATGTGCACAAGACAATCAATGTGATACACCACATTAACAGACTGCAGAAGAAAAACCATATGATTATCTCAATAGATGCCGAGAAAGCATTTGATAAAATACAACACCCGTTCATGATGAAAACTCTAAGCAAACTGGGTTTTGAAGGAACATTCCTCAATACAATCAAAGCAATCTATGAAAAACCCACAGCCAACATCCTATTGAATGGGGAAAAGTTGGAAGCATTTCCACTGAGATCTGGTACCAGACAGGGATGCCCACTCTCACCACTGCTATTCAATATAGTTCTGGAAGTTCTAGCCAGAGCCATCAGACAAGAAAAAGAAATTAAAGGGATACAAATTGGGAAGGAAGAACTCAAACTATCCCTCTTTGAAGATGACATGATTCTTTACTTAGGGGACCCAAAGAACTCTACTAAGAGACTATTGGAACTCATAGAAGATTTTGGCAAAGTAGCAGGGTATAAAATCAATGCACAAAAATCAACAGCCTTTGTATACACAGACAATGCCATGGCTGAGGAAGAACTTCTAAGATCAATCCCATTCACAATAGCTACAAAAACAATCAAATACCTTGGAATAAACTTAACCAAGGACGTTCAAGATCTCTACGATGAAAATTACAAAACCTTAAAGAAAGAAGTAGAAGAGGATACCAAGAAATGGAAAAATCTTCCATGCTCATGGATTGGAAGAATCAATATCATCAAAATGTCCATTCTCCCAAAAGCAATTTATAAATTGAATGCAATACCAATCAAGATACCGAAGACCTTCTTCTCAGATCTGGAAAAATTGGTGCTGAAATTTATATGGAAGCACAAGAGACCTCGAATAGCTAAAGCAATCTTGTACAACAAAAACAAAGCCGGAGGCATCACAATACCAGATTTCAGGACATACTACAGGGCAGTTGTAATCAAAACAGCATGGTACTGGTACAGAAACAGATGGATAGACCAATGGAACAGAATTGAAACACCAGCAACCAACCCAAACTTCTACAGCCAACTTACATTTGGTCAAGGATCTAAAACTAATTCCTGGAGCAAGGACAGTCTATTCAATAAATGGTGCTGGGAAAAATGGATTTCCACGTGCAGAATCATGAAGCAAGACCCCTACCTTACGCCTTACACAGAAATCCACTCAACATGGATTAAAGACCTAAATCTATGACCTGACACCATCAAGTTATTAGAGAACATTGGAGAAACCCTTCAAGATATTGGCGCAGGCAAAGAGTTTCTGGAAAAGACCCGGGAGGCACAGGCAGTCAAAGCCAAAATCAACTATTGGGATTGCATCAAATTAAGAAGTTTCTGTACTGCAAAAGAAACAGTCAGGAGAGTGAACAGACAACCGACAGAATGGGAAAAAATATTTGCAAACTATGCAACAGATAAAGGCTTAATAACCAGAATCTACAAAGAGATCAAGAAACTCCACAAAAACAAAACCAACAACCCACTTAAGAGATGGGCCAAGGACCTCAATAGACATTTTTCAAAAGAGGAAATCCAAATGGCCAACAGGCACAGGAAAAAATGTTCAAGATCACTAGCAATCAGGGAAATGCAAATCAAAACCACAATGAGGTTTCACCTCACCCCGGTTAGAATGGCTCACATTCAGAAATCTACCAACAACAGATGCTGGCGAGGATGTGGGGAAAAAGGGACACTAACCCACTGTTGGTGGGAATGCAAACTGGTCAAGCCACTATGGAAGTCAGTCTGGAGATTCCTCAGAAACCTGAAGATAACCCTACCGTTCGACCCAGCCATCCCACTCCTTGGGATTTACCCAAAGGAATTTAAATTGGCAAACAAAAAAGCGGTCTGCACCCTAATGTTTATTGCAGCTCAATTCACAATAACTAAGACCTGGAACCAACCTAAATGCCCATCAACGGTAGACTGGATAAAGAAATTATGGGATATGTACTCTTTAGAATACTATACCGCAGTAAGAAACAACGAAATCCAGTCATTTGCAACAAAATGGAGGAATCTGGAACACATCATGCTGAGTGAAATAAGCCAGTCCCAAAGGGACAAATACCATATGTTCTCCCTGATCGGTGACAACTGACTGAACACCAAAAAGGAAACCTCCTGAAGTGAAATGGACACTATGGGAAATGGTGACTTGATCAGCATAGCCCTGACTGTTAATGAACAACTTAATTCATTATCCCTCTTAGTAGTTTTTTTTGTCTGTTCTACTTAATATGACTGGTTTAATTCTGCAATTATCACACAGTTATTCTTAAGTGTTGAAAATTAGCTGAAATATGATCCCTGTTAAACAGAAGAGTGGGAATAAGAGAGGGAAGAGATGTATAATTTGGGACATGCTCAAGCTGACTTGCCCCAAGTGGTGGAGTTGGAAGCATACCAGGGGATTCCAATTCAATCCCATCGAGGTGGCATGTACCAATGCCATCTCATTAGTCCAAGTGATCAATTTCAGTTCACAATTGATCATAATGAAAGGACTAAGAGTCAAAGGGAGCACATAAACAAGTCTAGTACCTGCTGATACTAACAGATAGAATAAATAAAGGGGAGAGTGATCCAACATGGGAAGTGAGATACTCAGCAGACTCATAGAATGGCAGATGTCCTAAATAGCACTCTGGCCTCAGAATCAGCCCTAAAGGCATTCGGATCTGGCTGAAAAGCCCATGAGAGTATTTCAGGCATGGAAAGCCAAGACACTCTGGCAAAAGATCTCTGCGAGTGAGATCCCAGTGGAAAGAACAGGTCTTCAAAGAAGGAGGTACCTTTCTCTGAAGGGAGGAGAGAACCTCCACTTTGACTATGACCTTGTCTAAACAAGATAAGAATCGGAGAACTCAGAGGGCGTCCATAGCCTTGGAAACTCATGACCGGAGCATAGGGAGATTACTGATGCCATAGACAGGAGTGTCAATTGGTAAAGTCAACAACAGGAGTCACTGTGCACTTACTCCTCATGTAGGATCTCTGTCCTTAATGTGCTGTGTATTGAGATTTAATGCTATAACGAGTACTCAAACAATATATTTCACTTTGTGTTTCTATGTGGGTGCAAACTGTTGAAATCTTTACTTAATGTATACTAAACTGATCCTTTGTAAAAAAAAAAAAAAGAAATTATCAACTCCCAATTTGACTCTCACTGGGATTAAACATGACAATAGGTCTGATCTGATTTCATCATCATTTAAAAAAATCATCTATTATTTTTCACTTTATGTTTCTGTGTGAGAGCAAACTGTTGAAATCCTTACTTAATGTATACTAAGCTGATCTTCTGTATATTAAGATCATCGAAAATGAATCTTGATGTGAATGGAGGGGAGAGGGAGTGGGAAAGGGGAGGGTAGTGGGTGGGAGGGACGGTATGTGGGGGAAGCCATTGTAATCCATAAATCGTACTTTGGAAATTTATATTCATTAAATAAAAGTTAAAAAAAGAAAATACCAATCTAATAACTTCCTTGATCTATTATAATAGCTTTAGCTTTAATTTATCTGCTGATGTGCTAGTATTATTTAATTTTATTCAAAGTACTTTAATTATAGACACAGTAAATTAAATGACTTATACAAAGGTTCCATTTTATTTTATACTAAAGTCATGGACATTGGTTTTTAAATTATTGCTTCATATCTTAATTATACAACTTTTATTCATGATATCTTGGTTTACTATTTGGATAAATAGAAATGTAAAATATGAAGCTCACAATGATCAACTTACAGTCAATGATTTGGGCTTGAGAACTGATTAAGACAGAAACTATAGAAGAATGTGAATTGAGAATGCTCGATGATTTCATGTCAGAAGGTTCTATTCTTAGCTATGATATAACTACTAATTAGTATGTACCAAGTATCTGTTAGCTATAAAAAAGTGGGCCTGTTATTACAAATTATTTTGATATTTTCCCCTTCCTACAGGGGAAAGTTAAACCACACATTGCTAACATATCTCCTGTGTATTCTAGTGAAGATATAAAACTGTAGGGAATCACCAGCACTTAAAATAATCTGCACCTTAGCTCATTCCCAGTACCATAATTGATGCAATTTTTTCCAGTTGGATTACAGAATCTTTTTTAGGTAGAATTTTCATTTTGTTTTGTATCATTTAGCCTGAGAAGTATTTATTAAGTGAAATTTTTAATGATACATATTTTAAAATATATTAATATGCTCATGGATTTATTTTTAAAGATTTATTTAATTATCTGAAAGGCAGAGTAACAGAGAAAGGCAGAGGAAGAGACAGAGAAAGAGATCATCCATTTGTTTCACTCCTGAGATGACCACAATGGCAGGTTCTGGGCCACTCCAAAGCCAGAAACCAGGAATCCCATCTAGTATACACACACATAGAGACTTCAGTTGTGGTTTGTAACAGGTGACAAACTGTTAATTAATTATTCTATTACCATCTGGACCATTTGTATTATGCTATATTTTACACAGTTGAAACAAAGATTATGATTTTCTAGTTTTGTTGTTTCACGGCACAAATGTAGTTAGGAAATACATCTCTCTCATAGTACCGGGTTGAAGATGGCGGAATGGGGAGGGAGCACACCGATGGTCCAGGAAGGGAAGGTTCAAAGAGGGGTGAGAATTTGTAGTTTCAGGGAAAGGGAAGCTCTTCCGAAACTTGGGAGACAGGGTGGACCTGCGAGGAGGACACGGACACCTGAAGCGCAGGACACCAGCAGGAGTGTGTACGCACCAGCGCTGGAAGCCGAGGTGAGACAGGGCACTCACCCAGCACCTCTGCAATAGCAGCCGCCGCCTCTCCCCCAACCCACCCTGGGATGGACACTGAGACACGCACGACTGAGTGGGGGAGGAAATAGAAAACGGAACAGAGTGAGTAGCGCCTGCGGAAAGAGTGTGCGGTTCAGGGGGACTAATTGAGGGACTAAACAAGCTAAGAACCCTCGCTGCCTCTACCCTCCCCCAAATCGGAGCTGCAGTGGGCAGGAAGCAGCCATCTTGTTTGTTACTTTCGGGCTTAAAGGAGAACTGCCTCTGCCTCCACATTAACCTTCGGAGGTGAAGCCCAAAGGTGGAGTGGAGCCACACGACACTCCTCATGCAGGGGCGGGCAGTGAGGGAGGGCTGCCAAAAAACGGAATGCCAAAAAAAAAAACCCACAATAAGAATATGGAAGAACATATAAACTCGCCAATGAAGTAGGCTAAACGAACCATAACAGAGGCTGAAGAAGAAGAAATTGAAAGCATGTCAGAAAAATAATTCCGAACATTAATAATCAGATTACTTAGAAATAATGAGAAACAGTGTCGAGAGCTGAACGAAAAACAAGCCCGAGGATTAGAGATCCTAAAGAGAAGCCAGAATGAAATACTGGAAATGAAAAACTCAATTGACCATATAAAAAACACCATGGAATCCCTCAGAAATCGAACAGATGAAATAGAAGACCGAATATCAGAATGCAAAGACAAACTTCCAGAAATAATACAGTCAGTCAAACACAGGAAGAAGAAATTAAAAAATTAAAAAATTAAAAAATATGGTCAGAGACCTACAAGATTCAATCAAATGGTGTAATGTTTGGATAATAGGAGTCCCTGAGGGGGTGGAAAGAGAGATTGGATTGGAAGGTGTTTTCAATGAAATAATATCAGGAGCCAGCGCTGCAGCTCACTAGGCTAATCCTCCCCCTTGCAGCACCGGCACACTGGGTTCTAGTCCTGGTCGGGGCATCAGATTCTGTCCTGGTTGCCCCTCTTCCAGGCCAGCTCTCTGCTGTGGCCAGGGAGTGCAGTGGAGGATGGCCTAAGTGCTTGGGCCCTGCATCCCATGGGAGACCAGGAGAAGCACCTGGCTCCTGCCATCGGATCAGCATGGTGCGCCGGCTGCAGTGTGCCGGCTGTGGTGGCCATTTGAGGGTGAACCAATGGCAAAAGGAAGACCTTTCTCTCTGTCTCTCTCTCTCACTGTCCACTCTGCCTGAAAAAAAGAAAGAAAGAAAGAAAGAAAGAAAGAAAGAAAGAAAGAAAGAAAGAAAGAAAGACTAGAAAACTTCAAACAAAGGCAGCTGGATAACAACAGGCAAATTCAACAGGTAGCCAGGACTCCGTACAGGGTAGACCAGAAGAGAAATTCACCACAACACATTGTGGCAACACTCAGCTCAGTGACACACAAAGAACAAATCCTAAAATGTGCCAGAGAAAAATGACAAATCACATACAGGAGTAAGTTAATCAAAATCACCCCAGACTTCTCATTGCAAACACTACAGGCAAGGAGATAATGGCATGATATATTTCAAGTTTTAAAAGACAAACAGTGCCAATCTAGAATACTCTACCCTGCAAAGCTATCATTTATGAATGAAAGGGAAATAAAGATCTTCCAAGACAAACAGAAACTGAAAGAATTTGTATCCATGCTTCCAACCCTACAACACTTGCTCAAAGATGTGCTGCACACAGAAATACAAAAACAAAAACTTCACTAGGAAAAAAGCGAATGTAGAGTAACCTACAAACAAAGTTCAAAATACATAAACAGCTTGTTTAAGGAAACATGAATGAGAAAAGACAGTACTTAACAATAATCACAGTGAATGTGAATGGTCTTAATTCTACTACCAAGAGACAGAGACTAACTGTTTGGATCAAGAAAGAGAATCCATCTATACGCTGCCTTCAGGAGACACACCTCATCAGCAAAGATGCACGCAGACTGAAAGTGAAAGGATGCAAAAAGAGACTCCAAGCTAACAGAAATCAAAAAAGAGCTGGTGTGGCCAGCCTAATATCAGATAAAATAGACTTTCACATAAAAACTATTAAAAGAGACAGAGAAGGGCATTATATAATGATTAAAGGATCTATCCAACAAGAAGACATTACTATTATAAATGTATACACACCTAATTACAGGGTGCCTGGCTACCTGAAAGAATTACTAAAGGATTTAAAGGGAGATATAGATTCAAATACAATAGTAACAGGGGACTTCAACACCCCACTCTCACCAATGGACAGATCAACCAGACAGAAATTCAACAAAGAAACTACAGAGCTAATTGATGCTATAGACCAAATAGACCTAATAGATATCTTCAGAACCTTCCACCCCACACCCACAGAGTTCACATATTTCTCCCCAGTACATGGAATGTTCTCTAGGATTGACCATATGCTAGGCCATAAAGGGAGCCTCAACAAATTCAAAAAAAATTGAAACTATACCATGCAGCTTCTCAGACCATAGTGCAGTGAAACCTGAAATCAACAACCCAAGAATTTCTACACAATATGCAAACACATGGAGAATGGACAACATGATCCTAAATGAACAGTGGGTCATTGAAGAAATTAAAAGAGAAATCAAAAGATTTCTAGAAACAAATGAAAATAATAACACAACCTATCAAAACCTGTGGGACACAGAAAAAACAGTGCTAAGAGGAAAGTTTATAGTAATTGGTGCCTACATCAAGAAGCTGGAAAGGAACCAAACAAATGAAATCTCCATGCACCTCAAGGATTTAGAAAAACAACAGCAAATCAAGCCCAAATCCAGCAGGGTGAAAGAAATACTAAAGATTAGAGAAGAAATAAACAGAATTGAAACAAAAAAAAAAAAATACAAAAGATCAACAAAACCAGGAGCTGGTTCTTTGAAAAAATAAACAAAATCGACACACCATTGGCCCAACTAACCAAAAAAAGGAGAGAGAAGACCCAAATCTGTAAAATCAAAGATAGTAATGGAAATGCAACAACAGACACAACAGAAATAAAAAAAATCATCAGAAACCACTACAAAGAGATGTATGCTAACAAATTGGGGAACCTGGAAGAAATGAATAGATTCCTGGACACATACAACCTTCCTAAACTGAGCCGTGAAGATATAGAAAATCTAAACAGACCCATAACCATGGAAGAAATTGAATCAGTAATAAATGCACTACCAAAAAAGAAGAGCCCAGGACCGGATGGCTTCACGCCAAATTTTACCAGACATTTAGAGAACAACTAACCCCCATTCTTCTCAAGTTATTCAAAACAATTGGAAGGGAGGGAATCCTCCCAAATTCTTTCTATGAAGCCAATATCACCTTAATTCGTAAGCCCGGAAAAGACACAACAGAGAAAGAAAACTACAGACCTATCTCCCTGATGAACATAGATGCAAAAATACTCAACAAAATTCTGGCAAACTGAATCCAACTGCACATCAAAAAGACCATTCACCCAGACCAAGTGGGATTTATCCCTGGTATGCAGGGATGGTTCAATATTCGAAAGTCAATCAATGTAATACATCGCATTAATAAATTGAGAAACAAAAATCATATGATTATCTCAATAGATGCAGAGAAAGCATTTGACAAAATACAACACCCTTTCATGATGAAAACCCTAAGCAAATTAGGGTTAGATGGAACATTCCTCAACACAATGAAGGCAGTCTATGATAAACCAATGGCCAGCATCATATTGAATGGGGAAAAGTTGGAAGCATTTCCATTGAAAACTGGCACCAGACAGGGATGCCCACTCTCACCATTGCTATTCAATATAGTCCTAGAAGTGTTAGCCAGGGCCATCAGGCAAGAAAAAGAAATTAAAGGGATACAAATGGGGAAGGAGGAAGTGAAACTATCCCTATTTGCAGATGACATGATACTATATATAGGGGACCCGATAAACTCCTATAAGAGACTATTGGAACTCATAAAAGAGTTTGGTAAAGTAGCAGCATACAAAGTCAACACTCAGAAATCAACAGCCCTTGTATACACAGATAATGCCAGGGCCAAGCAAGAAATTCTAAGATCAATCCCATTCACGATACCCACAAAAACAATAAAGTACCTTGGAATAAATTTAACCAAGGATGTCAAAGAAGACCTCTATGATGAAAATTACAAAACACTAAAAAAGAAATAGAAGATGACACCAAAAATGGAAAAACCTGCCATGCTCATGGATTGGAAGAATCAATATCATCAAAATGTCCATTCTCCCAAAAGCAATTTACAAGTTCAATAAAATACCAATCAAAATACCAAAGTCATTCTTCAAAGACCTAGAAAAAATGATGCTGAAATTCATATGGAGAAACAGGAGACCCAGAATAGCTAAAGCAATCCTTTACAATAAAAACAAGGCCGGAGGCATCACAATTCCAGACTTCAAGACATATTGCAGGGCAGTTATAATCAAAACAGCCTGGTACTGGTACAAAAACAGATGGATAGACCAATGGAACAGAATAGAAACACCGGAGATCAATCCAAATATCTATAACCAACTCATATTCGACAAAGGACCTAAAACCAACCTCTGGAACAAGGACAGCCTCTTCAACAAATGGTGCTGGGAAAACTGGATGTCCACATGTCGAAGTATGAAGCAAGACCCCTACCTTACACCTTATATGAAAATCCACTCAACATGGATCAAAGAACTAGAGATGCGCCACGACACCATGAAACTAATTGAGAGCATAGGGGAAACCCTGCAAGATATTGGAACAGGTGAAGAATTCCTGGAGAAGACCCCAGAGGCACGGGTAATCAAAGATAAAATAAACAAATGGGATTACCTCAAATTGAAGAGTTTCCTTACAGCAAAGAAAACAGTCAGGAAATTGAAGAGGCAACCAACAGAATGGGAGATGTTATTCGCAAACTACACAACAGATAAAGGATTAACACCTAGAATCTATAAAATGATAAAAAAAACACCACAGAATCAAAACAAACAACCCAATAAAAAAATGGGCCAAGGACCTTAACAGACATTTTTCTTTTTTTTTTTCTTTTCTTTTTTTTTTTTTTGGACAGGCAGAGTGGACAGTGAGAGAGAGAGAGACAGAGAGACAGAGAGAAAGGTCTTCCTTTTGCCGTTGGTTCACCCTCCAATGGCCGCCATGGCCAGCGCACTGTGGCCAGCGCACCGCACTGATCTGATGGCAGGAGCCAGGTGCTTATCCTAGTCTCCCATGGGGTGCAGAGCCCAAGCACTTGGGCCATCCTCCACTGCACTCCCTGGCCACAGCAGAGAGCTGGCCTGGAAGAGGGGCAACCGGGACAGAATCCGGCGCCCTGACTGGGACTAGAAGCCAGTGTGCCGATGCTGCAAGGCAGAGGATTAGCCTAGTGAGCCACGGCACCGGCCTTAACAGACATTTTTCAAAAGAGGAAATCCAAATGGCCAACAGACACATGAAAAATGCTCAGGATCCCTAGCCATCAGGGAAATGCAGATCAAAACCACAATGAGGTTTCACCTCACTCCAGTTAGATTGGCTTACATAAATCAATCAACAACAGATGCTGGTGAGGATGCGGGGAAAAAGGGACACTAATCCACTGTTGGTGGGAATGCAAACTGGTAAAGCCACTATGGAAGACAGTTTGGAGAGTCCTCAGAAACCTAAATATAGCATTACCACAGGACCCAGCCATCCCACTCCTTGGAATATACCCAAATGAAATTAAAGGGGAGAAAAAAAGAGCCATTTGCACTTCAATATTTGTTGCAGCTCAATTCACAATGGCTAAGACATGGAATCAACCTAAATGTCCATCAACGGATGACTGGATAAAGAAACTATAGGATATGTACTCTATGGAACACTATATAGCAGTAAAAAACAATGAAATCTGGGCATTTACAACAAAATGGAGGAAGCTGGAAAACATCATACTGAGTGAAATAAGCCAGTCCAAAAGGGACAAATATCATATGTCCTCCCTGATCGATGGCAACTAAACGAGCATCTAAAATGATACCCATTGAAGTGAAATGGACACTATGAGAGACAATGACATGATCAGCCCTTGTCTAGACTGTTGAGGAACAACTTACTATTTTATTCCTTTTAGTATTTTTGTTGTTGTTGTTGTTGCTTTGTTTGTTCTACATAAGACCACTGGTTGAACTCTGTAATCAATGCACAATCATTCTTAGGTGTTAAAAATTAACAGAAAAGTGATCTCTGTTAAACATAGGTGTGGGAATAAGAGAGGGAGGAGATATATAGGTCGGCACATGCTCACTCGGACTTACCTCCAATGATGGAACTGGAAATGTGCCAGGGGATTTCAGCTCAATCTTACCAAGGAGGCAGGTACCAATGCCAGTGCACTTGGTAAAGTGATAAGTATAAATACACAACCGATCAAAAAGATAGTGTAAGTGTCAGAGATTTCACAAATAAGACCAGTGTAAGCAAATAATGAAGGACAGAATTAAAAGGGAGAGAATGATCCTGCGGGGGGAAGCAGGACACACAGCAGACTCATAGAATGGCAAAAGCCCAAAACAGCACTCCTGCCTCAGAATCAACCCTTGGGACATTCGGATCTGGCTAAAAGGTCCATGAGAGTCTCACAGCCATGGAAAGCCATGACATGGTGGCAAAAAGCAATCTAAATGAAAGATCCTGGTGAACAAGACCCCAGCAGAAGGAATAGGCCATCAAGGAGGAAGGCGCCTTTCTCTGAAGGGAGGAAGGAACCTCCACTGTGATATGGCCTTGACTACACAAGTTCAGAGTTGGTGAACTCAAGGGGCTTCCATAGCCTGGACAGCTCATGGCAGGAGTCTCGGGTAATTGCTGATGTCATAAATAAGAGTGTCAATTGTTAAATCAACAACGGGAGTCACTGGGTACAGGCTCCCCATGTAAGATCTCTGTCCTTAATGTGTTTTACTATGAAACTTAAAAACAACACTACTAGTCGAACAATGCCCTATACCTTGTGTGGTTGTGTGAGTGCAGCCTGTTGAAATCCTTGCTTAGTGTATACTAAGTTGATCTTCAGTATATGAAGGTAATTGAAAATGAAACTCGATGAAGGACGGGATGGGAGAGGGAGTAGGAGAGGGGAGGGCCATGGGAGGGAGAGAGGTTGGGGGGGCCACAACAATACAAAAGTTGCACTTTGTAAATTCACATTTATTAAATAAAAAAAGGAAAAAAGGAAAAATAAAGAAATACATCTCAAATTTTTCCCTTTCTAATTAGAACTTAATTTCTGGGCACATATAGCAAATTTTAATTCCTAATATAATATATTTTAAACACTTTTATTTAGTTATGTATTTATTGGAAACACAGAGATACACAGAGAAACAGTGACAGAGAGATATATCATTCATCTGCTACAATCTTGAAATGCCTGTGAGCTGGCTGAGGCCAAAGCCAGGAGTCTGAGCCCAGTCTGGTTCTGCCATGTTGGTGGCAGGAACCCAAGTACTTCATTCACTATCTGCTGCCTGTGAGGGTGTATGTCAGCAGGATACTGTATTAAAAATGAAACTGGGACTTGAACTTAAGGAACACGGATCTGAGATACAGGCATCCAAATGGTGTTTTAATTACAATGAAAAATGCATGACCTTGAAATATTTTAAAACATTTTTTGTTTTGTTTTTAAGATTTTATTTATTTATTTGAGAGGTAGAGTTACAGACAGTGAGAGGGAGAGACAGAGAGAAAGGTCTTCCTTCCGTTGGTTCACTCCCCAGTGGCCGCATTGGCTGGAGCTGCACTGATCCGAAGCCAGGAGCCAGGAGCTTCTTCCATGTCTCCCACATGGGTGCAGGGGCCCGAGCACTTGGGCCATCTTCTACTGCTTTCCCAGGCCATAGCAAAGAGCTCGATCAGAAGAGGAGCAGCCAGGACTACAACCGGAGCCCATGTGGGATGCCGGTGCCACAGGCAGAGGATTAATCTACTGCGCCATAGTGACAGCCCCTTAAAGTATGTGTTAATAAAAGCCTGATATAAAGTCAATGGTAGGCAGCTTTATTTCTGTAGTGTCCACTGACAAAGTGCTTAGCACTATATAGTGTACATTCAGAGTATTAACATATATATAGAAATTCTACATTCATCCTGAGTTATTGCCTACCAGGGATAATAAATAGAACCTCTTTTCAATGAAAGATAAAAACATTTTACAGATTTATTTATTTATCTGAAAGTCAGAGTTACACAGTGGAAGGAAGGGCAGAGAGAGTCTTCCATCCACTGGTTCATTTCCCAGATGGCTGCAACAGCCGGAGCTGTGCCAATCCTGAAGCCAGGAGCCAGGAACTTCTGGGTCTCCCACATGATTGCAGGGGCCAAGGACTTGGACCATCAGAAAATGAAGTACTTCAGAACTGTCTCTAGCAAAATTATCTGTATTTATTGCAATCTTGTAGATTAGGTGAAAGTCTAGTTCAGCTAGAAATGCCTGTATTATGCAGCTGTTAAAAAGCATTTTTTACAGATTTATTTTATTGATTTGAAAGGTAGAGTTAGAGAGAGAGAGAGAGAGAGAGAGAGAGAGATCTTCCATCTGGTGGTTCACTCCCCAAATAGCCACAATGGCCAGTGCTGGGCCAGACTGAAGCCAGAACCCAGGAACTTCATACAAGTCTCTCACATGGGTGCAGGGGCCCAAGCACTTGGACCTTTCTCTGCTGTCTTCCCAGTCACATTAGCAGGGAGCTGGATTGGAAGCAGAGCAACTAGGACTCAAACTGACAGTCATGTGGTATGCTGGTGTTGCAAGCGGCAGCTTAAATCCTCTATGCCACAACACCAGCCCCATTGAAAAAGGTTTTAAAATGGATCAGCCCTATATGAATTATTGGAAACATCTCAAAGATAAAATAAAAAAAAAAACACACCACGGAGTAAAGCAGTGTAAAGAATATACATTTAGGAGACAAATAGCTCCAAAGATTTATGTTATGCTTCCATATTTTTAAGTACCCAGCCAGTTACTAAATTTCCCAGCCTTTCTTACATCTGAAAAGACTGCTATATCCAGGGGCATATTTGCTGAGTGATCTGTTGACTTTGGGCCAGGTCATTAAGTAACAGTTTCATCTTTTCCTTCCATTCCTCCTGCAGCCACCCTGGTGAATGTGATGTTGAAGTAAACACTGAGATGCTAGACTATGGCATACTCGTGCCCCTTAAGTCCACAGGGAAATCTGCCGACTGACCATCAGACGGCGATGCGAGTGCATAAATAAACTTTCACTGTGTGAAAACACTGAGATTTTGGGTTAAGTTACTACAGCAGCTGGCATTACCTTAACTGAGCAGTATGTTGCCACTTGAATCTATCTATGGAAAGGAATATATCCACGTATGCTTCTGTATGCCTTGAATGTGGCTGAAGGAATTCCTAAGAAGGTGAGGATGGTGGTTTATTCTAAGGGTGGGCAGTGTTCATATTCAAATTATGAAAACAAAACAAATTGTGAAAACATGCTTTTCATGGTTTGCCTTTTATACCATGTTGTTGGATTGTAACATCTTGCCAAAAAATGAAGATAAATACTTGAACTTAGCAAGAAAGGAAATGGAGCAGGGGAGATATTAAAGGTATTGAAGGGATAGAGAATTCTGGAGAGGTAAGAAGGAAAGTAAGTCAAAGACATAGGTGGGTACTTATAAGTTAGGAGATAATACTGATCCTCTAGTGTGAAAGGTAGTGGAAATAGCAATTATATCGCCCACGAATAGAAAAAATGCAAATGAAAAAATACTGAGACAAAATATTTCATCTATCAGATGGATAAAAACCCACACAAAAGTTCAATAATATATTATGTTGTCAAGGCTGTGAGGAAATAAGCCCTCTCATATATCAGTGGGAGAAAGGGTAAAAAATCTAGTAAAATCTGCCAAGCATATCTTTGATTCATCAAATCCCCTCTGGTAATCTGCCCTAGAGCAAAATCTGCACAGGTCGAAAATGATAGAATTATACAAGGTATTTATTGTAGTATTGTTGGAGGAATACAAGATTCAAAATAAGATTCCAGTGGTAAGGGACTGGTTGAATAAATTATGAGCTTTCTCTCTCTCTCTCTCTCTCTCTCTCTCTCACACACACACACACACACACACACACACAAAATAGACCTGTATAAATGGTATGGAGAGATGTCCAGAATACATGAAAGTGGGGAGGGGGGAAACAAAGTGACATCAATGTGTTTGGTTTGTTACCTTTTGGAAGAAGAGTGGAGAAATAAAAATATATATTTGTATTTCCATATGTTTTTGTAAAGAAACTAGAAAGCAACTAATAAAACAGTTACCTGTTGGGATGAGTTTGTAGGAAATATGAAAATGGTAAGAGTGGGGGTAAGATTTTTTATTTTAAAAATATATAATTGACTGTTTAAAATCTTTTCATTATATTATGTAACAGTTTCCATAATTATCAACACATGGTCCATCTATTTCCTCTATAACTCCATACCATACCCCTTCTCTAGATTATATTAAAATTGATCTAACGTTGTATTTGTCTTTCTGTGTCTGACTTATTTCACTTAACATAATCATTTCCAGTTCCATATGTTTTCACAAATGGCAATTTTTGGGGCTACCACTGTGGCATAGGGGGTAAAACTGCCACCTGCAGTGCAGGTATCCCATATGGGTGCAGGTTCAAGTCCTGGCTGCTCCACTTCCAATCCAGATCTCTGCTATGGCCTGGGAAAGCAGTAGATGGCCCAAGTTAACATTTTGCCATATTTGTTTTTTAGCATCCTCCCACTGTCTCTAATCCCTTTCATCCTTCCCTCCCCTCTCTCTCTGTAAATATATATGAATGTCCTGCAAAATATTTGTGGAAAATGTCCATCATGAATAACATCATAATCTTCAAAATTTTTGCACAGAAAATAAACTTGTCTTTTATTTCTGTTTTTGACAAACTTTTGAAGTACCATTATATACTGATGCTTTTTGACTAAATCTATGAAATGATACAAGCCAAATGTTGTTTTCTAGTTTTAATAATGTTTCTTTGTTAATTAGTTGGTGTTATGCTATGGGAAAAACTTCTCCTTCTCTCCTTTTAAAAAAATTGTATCAGTATGAACCTAGTGATTTCACATTATTTTAATGCCCTATTGTTCCCAAGGTTAGCCAGTAGAAGCCTCTTTGTTCCTCTGAATCTCCCCATTGTCATTTGATTATTTTCTTATTTTCTGGTATAATGAGATATCTCAGGCTCATTTTAAACATTTCTTGCCTTGGTCCTTCAAATATGCATTTTCTCTAAGGAATCTTAGTTTTGTTTAATTCTTGAAATCATGATCTAAGTACTGGGTATGCTTATTGTTCTCAGTTTAGGATTCTTCTTGGCCCGCTATTAACTTTTTAATCATGTGAACATAGTGCTATTGTAAAAATCATGATTTAAAAAATTATACTTGGGGGGCAGGGTTTGCTGTGGCAAAATCTGCCTGCAGTGTTGGCATCCCATATTGAATCTGTTTTGAGTCCAGGCTGCTCCACTTTCCATCTGGCTCCCTGCTAATGTGCCTGGGAAAGCAGTGGAAGATGGCCCAAGTACTTGGGCCCCTACACCCATATGGGAGAACCAGAAGAAGCTTTAGGTTCCAGGCTTTGGCCTGGCACAGCTCCAGCCATTGCAGCCATTTGGGGATGGAAGATCTCTATCTGTCTTTTTATCTCCTCTTTGTATCTCTGCTTTTCAAATAAATAAATCTTTTTAAAACTTTATACCTGAAATCACATATAGATTATAAAGTCAAATGAATATGAAAATGTAGTATAGTGTCTGAAGAGGCAGTCTTTGGAGTTGAATGGCTTTAGGTTCAAGTTTACCACTATCACTTAGAGGTTTTGTAATTCATCTTATTCACCTGTTGATTGGTGACAAATATTTATACCTCACTGGATTGTTGTGAAGATTTTTTAAAATTTATTTATTTGAAAGTCTGAGTTACACAGAGAGAGAGAAAGAATGAGAGATAGAAAGTCTTCCATCCTCTGGTTCACTCTCCCAGATGGCTGCAACAGCCAGGGCTGGGTTGGACTGAAGCCAGGAACCAGAAGCTTCTGGGTCTCCCACATGAGTGCAGGGGACCAATCACTTGAGCCATCCTCTGCTACTTTCCCAGGCAATTAGAGAGCAACTGGATCAGAAGTGGAGCAGCCAGGAGTTGAACCAGCACCCATGAGGGATGCCAGCATAGCAGGCATCAGCCTTACATTCTATGCCACAATGCCAGCCCCTGTTGTGAATAATTAATGAGATTTTAAACTAGTTACACATGATATACAGTTACATGTAACTACTGCTTTATGAATAACTATGTTTATACTTAATACATTACTGAATCTTATATTTAAGAAGTACTTATTGACTTGAATTCTAACTCCCTTAACTATGAGATATATTTGTAGTGAAAGATTTTTTTACTGTTCCCTAATAGCATGAAAAAAATAGTCAAAAAAACTCATAGAAATAGGGCCAAAAACAAATTGAAGTTGTGTTTCAGCTCCAGGGTGTTCTGAGTTGATAGAAAGTTGAGTTAACAATTCATAGATCAGACTTCTTAGCTATATATGGAAATGAAGAAACAGTCAGGAAAGTGAAGAGGCAACCAACAGAATGGGGAAAAAATATTTGCAAACTATGCAACAGATAAAGGATTAATAACCAGAATCTACAAAGAGATCAAGAAACTCCACAACAACAAAACAAACAACCCACTTAAGAGATGAGCCAAGGACCTCAATAGATATTTTTCAAAAGAGGAAATCCACTGAAATGTGATCCCTGTTAAACATAAGAGTGGGAATAAGAGAGGGAAGAGATGTACAATTTGGGACATGCTCAAGCTGACTTGCCCCAAATGGTAGAGTTAGAAACATACCAGGGCTATGTTAAATAGCAGTGGTGAGAGTGGGCATCCCTGCCTGGTGCCAGATTTCAGTGGAAATGCTTCCAACTTTTCCCCATTCAATAGGATGCTGGCTGTGGGTTTTTTATAAATTGCTTTGATTATATTGAGGAATGTTCCTTCTATACCCAATTTGCTTAGAGTTTTCATCATGAAAGGGTGTTGAATTTTATCAAATGCTTTCTCTGCATCAATTGAGATAATCATATGGTTTTTCTTCTGCAGTCTGTTAATGTGGTGAATCACATTGATTGATTTGCGAATGTTGAACCATCCCTGCATACCAGGGATGAATCCCACTTGGTCTGGGTGGATGATTTTCCTGATGTGTTGTTGTATTCTATTGGCCAGAATTTTATTGAGGATTTTTGCGTCTATGTTCATCAGGGATATTGGTCTGTAATTTTCTTTCAGTGCTGCATCTTTCTCTGGCTTAGGGATTAAGGTGATGCTGGCTTCATAGAAAGAATTTGGGAGGATTCCCTCTTTTTCGATTGTTCTGAATAGTTTGAGAAGAAATGGGATTAGTTCTTCTTTAAATGTCTGGTAGAATTCAGCAGTGAATCAGTTATGGGTCTATTTAGGTTTTCGATGTCTTCATGGTTCAATTTTGGTAGATTGCATGTGTCCAGGAATCTATCCATTTCTGATAGGTTTTCCTGTTTGCTGGCATACAGGTCCTTGTAGTAATTTCTGATGATTCTTTTTATTTCTGTGGTGTCTGTTGTTACGTTTCCTTTTTCATCTCTGATTTTATGGATTTGGGTCTTTTCTCTTCTTTTTTTAGTTAGTTGGGCCAATGGGGTGTCAATTTTGTTTATTTTTTCAAAAAACCAGCTTCTCGCTTGGCTGATTTTTTGTAATGTTTTTTTGGATTCAATCCTGTTAATTTCTTCTCTGGTTTTAATTATTTCTCTTCTCCTACTAGATTTGGGTTTGGTTTGCTGCAGTTTTTCTAGGTCCTTGAGGTGCGCTGAAAGCTCATTTATTTGGTACCTTTCCAATTTCTTGGTATAGGCACCTATTGCTATAAATTTGCCTCTCAATACTGCTTTTGCTGTATCCCATAAGTTTTGATATGTTGTGTTGTTGTCTTCATTTACTTCCAGAAAGTTTTTGATTTCTCTTTTGATTTCTTGAATGACCCAGTGTTCATTCAGGAGCATGTTGTTCAGTCTCCATGTGTTTGCATACTTTCTGGGGTTTCCTGAGTTGCTAATTTCCAGCTTCATCCCGCTGTGGTCTGAGAAGCTGCATGGTATGATTCTAATTCTTTTAAATTTGCTGAGACTTGCTTTATGGCCTAGTATGTGGTCAATCCTAGAGAAGGTTCCATGCGCTGCTGAGAAGAATGTGAAGTCTGTAGATGTAGGGTTGAAAGTTCTGTAGATATCTGTTAGATCCATTTGGGCAATAGTGTCAATTAAATCTACTGTTTCCTTGTTGATCTTCTGTCCGGATGATCTGTCTATTTCTGAGAGTGGAGTATTGAAGTCCCCCAGTACTATTGTATTGGAATCTAAATCTCCCTTTAAGTCCCTTAACATATCTTTTAAATAGACCGGTGCCCTGTAATTAGGTGCATATACATTTATAATAGTTACATGTGATTCACCACATTAGCAGACTGCAGAAGAAAAACCATATGATTATCTCAATAGATGCAGAGAAAGCATTCGATAAGATTCAACACCCTTTCATGATGAAAACTCTAAGCAAATTGGGTATAGAAGGAACATTCCTCAATATAATCAAAGCAATCTATGAAAAACCCACAGCCAGCATCCTATTGAATGGGGAAAAGTTGGAAGCATTTCCACTGAGATCTGGCACCAGACAGGGAGGCCCACTCTCACCATTGCTATTTAACATAGTACTGGAAGTTTTAGCCAGAGCCATCAGACAAGAAAAAGAAATCAAAGGAATACAAATCAAGAAGGAAGAAGTCAAACTATCCCTCTTTGCAGACGATATGATTCTGTACTTAGAGGATCCAAAGAACTCTACTAAGAGACTATTGGAACTCATAGAGGAGTTTGGCAAAGTGGCAGGATATAAAATCAATGCACAAAAATCAACAGCCTTTGTATACACAAGCAATGCCATGACTGAGAAAGAGCTGCTAAAATCAATCCCATTCACAATAGCTACAAAAACAATCAAATACCTTGGAATAAACTTAACCAAGGACGTTAAAGATCTCTACGATGAAAATTACAAAACCTTAAAGAAAGAAATAGAAGAGGATACCAAGAAATGGAAAAATCTTCCATGCTCATGGATTGGAAGAATCAACATCATCAAAATGTCCATTCTCCCAAAAGCAATTTATAGATTCAATGCAATCCCAATCAAGATACCAAAGACATTCTTCGCAGATCTAGAAAAAATGATGCTGAAATTCATATGGAGGCACAAGAGACCTCGAATAGCTAAAGCAATCTTGTACAACAAAAACAAAGCCGGAGGCATCACAATACCAGACTTCAGGACATACTACAGGGCAGTTGTAATCAAAACAGCATGGTACTGGTACAGAAACAGATGGATAGACCAATGGAACAGAATTGAAACACCAGAAATCAACCCAAACATCTACAGCCAACTTATATTTGATCAAGGATCTAAAACTAATTCCTGGAGCAAGGACAGTCTATTCAATAAATGGTGCTGGGAAAACTGGATTTCCACGTGCAGAAGCATGAAGCAAGACCCCTACCTTACACCTTACACAAAAATCCACTCAACGTGGATTAAAGACCTAAATCTACGTCCTGACACCATTAAGTTATTAGAGAACATTGGAGAAACCCTTCAAGATATTGGCACAGGCAAAGAATTTCTGGAAAAGACCCGGGAGGCACAGACAGTCAAAGCCAAAATCAACTATTGGGATTGCATCAAATTGAGAAGTTTCTGTACTGCAAAAGAACCAGTCAGGAGAGTGAAGAGACAACCGACAGAATGGGAAAAAATATTTGCAAACTATGCAACAGATAAAGGGTTAATAACCAGAATCTACAAAGAGATCAAGAAACTCCACAAAAACAAAACCAACAACCCACTTAAGAGATGGGCCAAGGACCTCAATAGACATTTTTCAAAAGAGGAAATCCAAATGGCCAACAGGCACATGAAAAAATGTTCAAGGTCACTAGCAATCAGGGAAATGCAAATCAAAACCACAATGAGGTTTCACCTCACCCCGGTTAGAATGGCTCACATACAGAAATCTACCAACAACAGATGCTGGCGAGGATGTGGGGAAAAAGGGACACTAACCCACTGTTGGTGGGAATGCAAACTGGTAAAGCCACTATGGAAATCAGTCTGGAGATTCCTCAGAAACCTGAATATAACCCTACCGTTCGACCCAGCCATCCCACTCCTTGGAATTTACCCAAAGGAGTTTAAATTGATAAACAAAAAAGCAGTCTGCACCGTAATGTTTATTGCAGCACAATTCACAATAGCCAAGACCTGGAACCAACCTAAATGCCCATCAACGGTAGACTGGATAAAGAAATTATGGGATATGTATTCTTTAGAGTACTATACCGCAGTAAGAAACAACGAAATCCAGTCATTTGCAACAAAATGGAGGAATCTGGAACACATCATGCTGAGTGAAGTAAGCCAGTCCCAAAGGGACAAATACCATATGTTCTCCCTGATCGGTGACAACTGACTGAACACCAAAAAGGAAACCTCCTGAAGTGAAATGGACACTATGGGAAATGGTGACTTGATCAGCATAGCCCTGACTGCTAATGGACAACTTAATACATTATCCCTCATAGTATTTTTTTTTTGTCTGTTCTACTTAATATGACTGGTTTAATTCTGTAATTATCACACAGTTATTCTTAAGTGTTGAAAATTAACTGAAATGTGATCCCTGTTAAACATAAGAGTGGGAATAAGAGAGGGAAGAGATGTATAATTTGGGGCATGCTCGGGCTGACTTGCCCCAATTGGTAGAGTTGGAAACATACCAGGGGATTCCAATTCAATCCCATCAAGGTGGCATGTGCCAATGCCATCTCACTACTGCAAGTGATCAATTTCAGTTCACAATTGATCATAATGAAAGGACTAAGAGTCAAAGGGAGCACATAAACAAGTCTAGTATCTGCTAACACTAACCGATAGAATAAATAAAGGGGAGATTGATCCAACATGGGAAGTGAGATACTCAGCAGACTCATAGAATGGCAGATGTCCTAAATAGCACTCTGGCCTCAGAATCAGCCCTAAAGGCACTCGGATCTGGCTGAAAAGCCCATGAGAGTATTTCAGGCATGGAAAGCCAAGACACTCTGGCAAAAAGATCTCTGTGAGTGAGATCCCAGTGGAAAGAACAGGTCTTCAAAGAGGGAGGTGCCTTTCTCTGAAGGGAGGAGAGAACCTCCACTTTGACTATGACCGTGTCTAAACAAGGTAAGAGTCGGAGAACTCAAGGGGCTTCCATAGCCTTGGAAACTCATGACTGGTGCATAGGGAGATTACTGATGCCATAAACAGGAGTGTCAATTTGTAAAGTCAACAACAGGAGTCACTGTGCACTTACTCCTCATGTAGGATCTCTGTCCTTAACGTGCTGTACACTGAGGCTTAATGCTATAACGAGTACTCAAACAGTATATTTCACTTTGTGTTTCTATGGGGGTGCAAACGACTGAAATCTTTACTTAATGTACACTAAACTGATCTTCTGTAAAAAAAAAAAAAAAAAAAGAAAGAAAGAAATTATCAATTCCCAACTTGACTCTCACTGGGATTAAACATGACAATAGGTCTGCTCTGATTTCATCATCATTTAAAAAAAATCATCTATTATTTTTCACTTTATGTTTCTGTGTGGGAGCAAACTGTTGAAATCCATACTTAATGTATACTAAGCTGATCTTCTGTATATTAAGATAATCGAAAATGAATCTTGATGTGAATGGAAGGGGAGAGGGAGTGGGAAAGGGGAGGGTTGTGGGTGGGAGGGACGGTATGGGGGGGAAGCCATTGTAACACATGAGTCGTACTTTGGAAATTTATATTCATTAAATAAAAGATAAAAAAAAAAAAGAAACATACCAGGGGACTCCAATTTAACCCCATCAAGGTGGCATGTACCAATGCCATCTCACTAGTCCAAGTGATCAATTTCAGTCCACAATTGATCATAATGAAAGGACTAAGAGTCAAAGGGAGCACATAAACAAGTCTAGTACCTGCTAATACTAACCAATAGAATAAATAAAGGGGAGAGTGATCCAACATGGGAAGCGAGATACTCACCAGCCACTTGGGGGGTGAACCAATGGAAAAAGGAAGACCTTTCTCTCTGTCTCTGTCTCTCTCACTGTCTAAATCTGCCTGTCAAAAAAAAAAAAGTGATATGTAAGAGGCAGCTTAAAGCACATTGCAGTTGCACTATTTTCTATTGCATCAATACAACACAACACTTAGTGCTTAAAGCAGACCATGCTGTTTTATTTTTTCATGCCATTTGCTCTTCCAGGAAAACCTAATTCTCCTGATTCCTGCTTTTACACCCCAGGTCTTCCTAATTGACTTTTACTTCTACTGCAAAGTAACATTCATATCACCTCTACTAGAAAGATTTTGCTGACAGCCTGCCACCATCCACATGCTTTCTCCCATACCTACTGTGACTATGGAAATGCTCCAAATTTATGCACTTATCATAGCACCTTGAACTTTCTTATTTCCTGAATCTAATCCATTCAAGTAAACTGAATAATATTTTTTTGATAACAATAGCCTGTATTGCTTTATCTTAGATGGAAGAAAGTGCAACCTATATAATAGTTTGCTAAGGGTATTTGCAATACATAAAGACTTCAAAAACTAACTTCCTAGAGTGAGCATTTGGCTTGGCAGTTAAGATGCTGGTTAAAATGCCTGTATCCAGGGTCACTGCTGCGGTGTAGTAGGTAAAGCCACCGCCTGCAGCACCAGCCTCCTATATGGGCATTATTTTGAGTCCTAGCTGCTCCACTTCCATCCAGCTACATGATAATGTGCCCAGGAAAGCAGTGGAGGATAGCCCAAGTCCATGGGCCCGCCACCCACATGGGAGACCCAGAAAAAGTTCCTGGCTTCTGGATTCAGATCAACCCAGCTCTGGCCATTCTCTCTCCTTCTATAACTCTGCCTTTCAAATAAATAAACAAATCTTAAAAAAACTTAACCTGTATCCCATATAGGAGTAACTCACTTTAATTCCCAGCTCTAGCTCTTCATTCCAGCCTCCTGCTAATGCAGATTCTGGAGGATGAATTCCTGCCACCCACTGAGAGATCTGGATTGAGTTCCTGGCTGCAGGTTTTGGCCTCCCAGCCGCTGCAGACATTTGAGGAGTGAACAAGGGGAGGGGAGCATGCTCTTTCTTTTTCTCTCATTCTTTATTTCTGCCTTTCAAATGGGTAAATCTAAAACAAAATAACTTTTAACCCATTAATGGAAATATTTGAATGTAGTATGAAATTATGAATGCACAGTATCTGATGTGAATCTTTTAGCCTATTATTGCAAAGAGGACCAATACAATGTAAATAAACATGAAATAATACATTAAATATGAATAATGTGAAGCACTTTTGAAATATAGGAATAAGAGCCTCTGATAACCTGTTCATTTGTTAAGCCAACAAGAACCACGGTAATATTATACAAATCAGCTTTCTGAGACCTTTGGAATTCAACCAAAGGACGACAACAATCTGAGGGGGTAGTTATTCAAGAAAAATGCTGAATCTCAATAGGAACAATAAGGTTTGTGGTGTTTTACCTTGCCTTATTTTCATATTCATTTCCTAAGCTCCATAGTAATCTTGAAATATTAGCCTTTAATTGCCTTATAATAGCTGTGAAAATCAGCAGCCCAGCAGCTAGTGGAAAAGGCAAAATGAGGATAGAGCTTCCAAGAAGGCCCATCCTCAGAGAGCTGTTGCTTTTTAAATTGACTGACAGCTCCCTGGAAAAGCAATGTTTGCAAGGCATGTCTTTGACCTGACTCAGTGCACACTCTGTGAGAAAAACTTCACTGCTGGTCCTATTTTTTGAAAACAATTAGAAGCAATTGTTTAACATTATAACTGCCCAAGACAATGATTCTAATTGAGGCCAAAAAAAGGCTGACCAAAAAATGTAAAGTGAAAATATGGGAAATGAGATAACTATAGTGGGCTTTGAAAATCTTCTAAATGTTCCCAGAGATCTAGAAGGCCACACATTTGTGCAGTTTTTTGCAGACTGAGAAAATGAGCAGCCATAGAACTCTCACCTCTGTTTGGACTTGATGGAGTGTGCAAACAGGAAGTGGTTGCTAAGGCAGAGCTGTTTACTCTGTAGTGATAAAAGCATGTGTCAGCACACACACAGAGTTTAATAGGGCAATAAATAGTTGAAGAAATTTAAGAAAATAATAATAGGGTAATAAGTAGTTTAAGAAATTTAAGAAAATTTTTGTCTGATAATTAGCTATAAACTAACAAAATTAACAGAGATTTAAGTGGTTAACATACAAAGAATATTCCAGGAAGGTTGGCTAAAATAAACAGCAGCAACAACAAGCAGTAACTGTCTTTTTTGTGTTTTGACAGGTGGAGTTAGACAGAGAGAGAGACAGAGTGAAAGGTCTTCCTTCTGTTGGGTCACTCCCCAAATGGCCGCTATGGTCAGCACGCTGTGCCAATCCAAAGCCAGGAGCCAGGTGCTTCCTCCTGGTCTCCCATGCGGGTGCAGGGCCCAAGCACTTGGGCCATCCTCCACTGCACTCCCTGGCCACAGCAGAGACCTGGCCTGGAAGAGGGGCAACCGGGACAGAATCCAGTGCCCCGACTGGGACTAGAACCCGGTGTGCCGGCGCTGCAAGGTGGAGGATTAGCCTAGTGAGCCGCAGCGTTGGCCAAAATCAAGGAGAATTTATTAACCTAAAAACTCAATCAGATTTTTACTAAGTATCTGAATGTTCCTGATAGTATTTTTTAAAAAGATTTATTTACTTATTTGAAAGGCAGAGTTACAGAGAGGCAGAGGCAGAGAGAGAGAGGAAGGAGAGAGAGAGAGAAAGAGAGACAGAAAAAGAGAGACAGAGAGAGAGGTCTTCCATCCACTGGTTCTCTCCCCAGATGGCCACAATGGCCAGAGCTGAGCTGATCCGAAGCCAGGATCCAGGAGCTTCTTCCAGGTCTCCTACATGGGTTTAGAGGCTCAGGACTTGAACCAGTTTCTACTGCTTTTCCAGGCCATAGCAGAGAGCTGGACTGAAAATGGAGCAGCCGGGACTTGAACCGGAACCCATATGGGATGCTGGCATTGCAGGTGACGGCTTTATCTGCTACAGCACAGTGCTGGCTGTGCTTTAAAGAAAAAAAATGGCTGCTTTAAATAAAAAAAATAAAAGTTGTTTTACTGCATTGCTAAAAGTAGGCCTAGACAAAGGGATTCCTTCCCAGTGAGGTCTGTTTGTTGAGTGCATATGAGATGGGCTTTCTATAAAGCTAGTTGCAAGAAGGTGTTTATTCTGAGAAAGCAGCAGCACCAAGGAAATCTGTGCAAATCCTGCTGGCTTTTAGAGTCACTGGTGCAGAATGAACAAAACATGAGCAGGAGATGGATGTGGTCCAATCAAGTCAAGTCGGACTCTAGTCGAGGAAACAAGGGACTCTCTCACTTCAAGTTGAGGAGACCCGACCAATGTGTGCCATGCCCAGGTGCCTGAGAGTTCTGTCAGTGCAGATTTTTTAGCTGTGTTCACTGCTGCTATGAACACGTACTCACTATTCAGGTCATGCACACTTGATTGATATTTCTCTTTTGTAAGCCGAAAAATAAATATGCATTCAAAAATGTAGACTACCGCAAAAGCTGCACATCCTATGGGTAACCAGAACTTCACCTGGCAACAGAGCTTGTGATTCATAAATATGCAAATATTCTCCTCTGAGAATCTCTACTTGAAAAGGAGGAGGGTCAAAAATTGATAGTTTGCAGAAGTAATAGCTGGCATGAGAACTGTCCAAATTATATAGTAAAAAAGAGAAACTGTTGTTGAATAACTAATATTGACAGAATTTCAGAGCCTTAATGGACACCGTGTTTCCACTCTCCTTTGTCTGCCTAAGGTCACAGAGGACTTGTCTTCCTGTCAGCAGCTGCATTTTGAATTGCAGGACAATCTCGGGGTATTTGCATAAAATTTGAACACCTCCATTCTGAAATGTAAACATCTCATACTTGGCAGAGTCATTGATGTCTCCTTAAAGCAATTCCAACACAGCCAAGGAAAGGTTCATGTGTCTGGAGTTCTCTGCTGAAGACCTCACTGCCAAGCCCCATCTTTGGGCTTTAAAAGCTGTGGCAGGGGCCGGCGCTGTGGTATAGTAGGTAAAGCCACCACTTGCAGTGCCAGCATCCCATATGGCTGCAGGTTCCAGTCCAGGCTACTCCTCCTCCAATCCGGCTCTCTGCCATGGCCTGTGAAAGCAGTAGAAGATGGCCCACATGGGAAACCCAAAAGAAGTTCCTGGCTCCTCATTTCGGATTGGCGCAACTCTGGCCGTTGTGGCCAAATGGAGAGTTAACCAGTGGATGGAAGACCTCTCTCTCTCTCTCTCTCTCTCTCTCTCTCTCGGACTCTCCTTCTTTCTCTGTGTAACTCTTTCAAGTAAATAAATGAATCTTTTTTTAAAAAAAAAAGCTGTGAAAGACTAGTTACAAATACTGGCACATTTTCAGATTCCCTTAATTGATACCATCTTTAATTTACATTTACAGAAAAGGTTGTTTTTTAAATGTAATTATAATGAGCTACTTCTCAGCAATTTCCCTTTTATCTCTGTCATTTTATTATAGTTCTGACCAAGCTACTGATTTCTTTTCACAGTAATGACAATATATTGTATATCGTAAGGTGTGTATCACTTTTAAACTTTCTTTTCTTTGAATTTAGACATATCACTTATGAGCATCTTTAGTATCTTAGCTGAAGGCAGTACTTACACTGTGAAGCTGAGTCATCAGCTTCCTCAGAGTTCTATAAGTTGTCCTGATGATGTTGATATACAAAATTTTTCAGGGCTATCTTTGTCCAATGTAGTCATTCACAAGTACCAGGTAATATACTTAGTACATTTCTTGATTGTTATGGAACTTTAAATTTCACTAGATTTAAAAGCTAACATATTTTGAGTTAATTCTAATAAGCAGCACAATCTTTGACTTATAATTTTATTGTTTTTTAAAAAATATTTTTTAATGTATTATAATAGTCTATTTTTCACTAGCTTTCCCATTATCTCATTGTCTGTTTATTATGGCTCCTACTGAATTGCTCATTTCTACTCACACTAATCATTTTATTTCATAAAAATCCAACATGTTTTTATTACTGTCTTTAAGATTACCATCACCTGTCTTTTTCTTTAATATCCCAGTGTATTCCAGACCTGCCACTGTGAATTCATGGCCATGTTGGTTAAGTGTTCATTATGAAGTCATGAACTCTATCAAAATTCTATAAGTTGTGCTAGCAACCATCATGCACACATGTTTTCAGAGACATTTTAGACCCACATGATAGTCACTCTTTTCGGGTACTTTTTTTAGGTTCTTTTCAGGTTCTTTTTTATATTTCATGAAATTCTAAACTTCCCATTAATATATGAAAGTTTCAATAGAATGAGTTAAAAATCCATCTATTTTAAAGATTTCTCTGATAAGTGTATGATCTTCATTTGATTTACATTTTGTGAAAATTATTTCATTTTCCTTTTTTAAGGTAATTGTTATCATTTCCAGTAATTTCCCTCATATTTGCTTGTCATTCTGCTATTACTTCTAGAAAATAATTGTTACTTACCCTGGTCACAGTGTATTTTATTTCATAGCACCTGGATCTTCTTTTTATGTATTTATTTTGTGTGTGTGTGTTTGAGCTTATATTACCCATGTGTATCCTTGGTATCCTGTTTAAAGCTAATCTAACCACTGTGAACTTGAGGCCATCTTGGTTGTATTTTTTTTTTAACTTTAATTTAGTAAATATAAATTTCCAAAGTACAGTTTATGGATTACAATGGCTCCCCCCCATAATTTCCCTCCCACTTGCACCCCTCCCATCTCCTGCTCCCTCTCCCATTCCATTCACATCAAGATTCATTTTCTTTTTCTTTTTTTTTTTTTTTTTGAAATTTTTTGACAGGCAGAGTGGACAGTGAGAGAGAGAAACAGAGAGAAAGGTCTTCCTTTTGCTGTTGGTTCACCCTCCAATGGCCGATGCGGCCGGCGCGCTGTGGCCGGCACACCGCACTGATCTGAAGGCAGGAGCCAGGTGCTTCTCCTGGTCTCCCATGGGGTGCAGGGCCCAAGCACTTGGGCCATCCTCCACTGCACTCCCGGGCCACAGCAGAGAGCTGACCTGGAAGAGGAGCAACCAGGACAGAATCCGGCGCCCTGCCTGGGACTAGAACCTGGTGTGCCGGCGCCACAAGGTGGAGGATTAGCCTATTGAGCCATGGCACCGGCCAAGATTCATTTTCAATTATCTTTATATACAGAAGATAGATTTAGTATATATTAAGTAAAGATTTCATCTGTTTGCACCCACACAGAAACACACAGTGTAAAATACTGTTTCAGTATTAGTTATAGCATTACTTCACATTGTACAACACATTAAGGACAGATCCCACACGAGAAGTAAGTACACAGTGACTCCTGTTGTTGACTTAACAACTTGACACTCTTATTTATGGCATCAGTAATCTCCCTAGGCTCTAGTCATGAGTTTCCAAGGCTATGGAAGCCTTTTGAGTTTGCCGACTTCAATCTTATTCCAACAGGGTTGTATTTTGTTTTTAAAGAAACTTTCATTGGCCACAAAATTGCATAAGTTTTTCTGACAATTTTCATGTATACAATTTTTCAGAGACTTCTTAGGCAAATTTGGTCATTCTCCCTTTCCAAGTATCATATTTGATGGCAATTATGAATTTTTCCAGAACTATGACATTTATCTTTGATTTCTGAAAGTGTCAATAGTTTAATTCAAGTTACTGACACTTTTCCTTCATGTTTATAATGGTATTTGATGTGGATTTTTAAATTTTGTGAAAATTTTTAATTTATATTCTTTCTTAATATATTGTAATTGTTTAGTTTTCAACAATTTCATTTATATCTGTTGGTCACTCTATATTGCTCCTACAAAATTGCTCACATCTTTCAAAGTGATCATCATTTATTTATTTCATATCATCCGCATGCTTTTTCATCTGTTTTATAAATTGTAGTTAATACTAATACCTGTATATTAACATCCTAGTGCAAGTCAATCTTAGCAGTAGAATCCCATGGCCATCTTTGTTGGCTTTGTTATTATGAGGTCTCCAACTCCATCACAATACTACAACTGTTCCTGGCTACCATATTATACACATATTTTTAGAAATATCTTAGACTCATTTGATAATTCATCATTTTCAAGTTATTTTTTACTTTTTCTAGACTTTATGGAATTTTAACTTTATCTTTGATTTTTAAAGGTTCTAATAGAATATTTCCAGATATAGACATCTTTCCCTCAAAATTTTTGTGGTGCATTACAAATTTCCCCATATCTCTGGCCCCTTATCCCCTAATAATATCTAATATCCCCTAATAATATCTCATATCATTATACTTATATACTTATCACAATTAATGAACCACAGCTATGTTTATAAACTTTTTAACCCAAATTTCTTTTATCTCTTCCACCCAGCCCAGAGTCTGTCAATTAACATTCTGTGTTCAGAATAAGTTTTTCTTTTAATATTAACTTCCACATGCAAAGGAGAACAAGCAGTTTTTGTGTCTCTGAGTCTGGCTTATTTCACTCAATGTTATGTTCTCTATTTGTAGCACCCATTTTGCTACAAATGACAGGACTTCATTCTTTTTATAGTTGAGTAATAGTTCATTGTGAATATATATCCCATTTTCTTTATCCATTCATCTTATTAAGCATATTTGGTTGATTCCATATTTTGGTTATTGTGAACAGTTCTGCTATAAACATGGTGGAGAAGAATCTCTTTGATACAATGAGTTTAAATATTTTGGATAATACTCAGTGTTGGGATCATTGGATCATATGGAAATTCTATTTCTAGATTTCTAGGACATCTCAATATTGTTTTCAATGGTGACTGTATAAAGCACACTCCTGATAACAGTGTACAAAATTCTACTTTTTCTATATCCTCACCAGCATATTAATGCTCTCTCCTTTTTGGATAATATTCATTGTGATAAGGGTGAAGTGATATTAATTTGCACTTCCCTGATAGCTAACATTATTGAGCATATATATGTGTGTGTGTGTGAGTGTGTGTGTTGATCATTTGCATTTATACTTTTGAGAACTGTCTATTCAGGTCCTTTGCTCATTTTTTAAATATGTATTTATTTATTTGAAAGTCTGAGTTACACAGAGAGAGGAGAGGCAGGGAGTCAGAGAGAGAGAGAGGTCCTCCATCCAATGGTTCACTCCCCAATTGGCCACAATGGCTGGAGCTGTGCCAATCTGAAGCCAGGAGCCAGAAGCTTCCTCTAGGTCTCTCACATGTGTGCAGGGGCCCAAGGACTTGGGTCATCTTCCACTGCTTTCCCAGCCAATAGCAGAGAGCTGGATTGGAAATGGAGCAGCTGGGTCTCGAACTGACATCCATATAGGATGCCGGCACTTCAGGCCAGGGTGTTAACCTGCTGTGCCACAGTGCCAGCCCCTCTTTGCTCATTTTTAAACTGGATTGATTTTTGAGTTACGGATATACTCTCATATTAACCATTTGTTGGAGCTTGCAAATATTTTTTCCCAATTTTTCAGACTTCTCTTAACTCCCTGATTGCTTCTCTTGCTGTGCAGAAGCTTCTGAGTTTGATATAAATTCATTTGTCTAGTTCTTCATTTGTCAGTGTTTTGGGGGTCTTATCCAAGAAGTCATCATGTTACACAAATATCTTGGAAAGTTTCCCCCTATATTTTCTTTCAGAAAGTTCAGAGCCATAGATTAAAATCTTAAATTTAGGTTTTTGATCCACCTTGAGTTGATTTTATATATAATGAAAGGTTAATACCACACACACACACTTTAGTTTTGAAGAACTGTTTATTGAAAACACTACCCCTTTTTAAATGTACATTCTATGGAACTTTGGTCAAAAATCAGTTGCCTGAATGCACATGAAGTGATTTCTGGACATTTTATTTTCTTCCATTGATCTATTTGACAATTTTATGTTATTACTGAAACTTTGTAATATGCTTTGAATCAGGTACTATGATGCCTCGACCTTTATTGAAAAATGAAATGACACAGATTGCTAGGTACAAGATCAATATAGGGCTTGGCATTGTGGCATAGCATGTAAAGCTACTGCCTGCAAAGCCAGCATTCCAAATGGGTACCAGTTTGAGTCCTGGTACCTCCATTTCTGATCCAGCTCCCTGCTAATAGCCTGGGAAAGCTGTGGAAGATGCCCCATGTTCTTGGACCCCTGAACCCATGTGGGAGACCAGAAGAAGTTCCTGGTTTCTGGCTGGCTGTGGCCTGGCCTAGTTTAGTTGTTGTAGCCATTTAGAGAGTGAAGCAGTAGATGGAAGATTCTCTCTCTCTCTCTCTCTCTCTCTCTCTCTCTCTCTCCTCTTTCTCTCTCTCTCTGTAACTCTGCCTTTCAAATTAATAAAGAAAAACATTAAAAATTATTTTAAATGAGACATATCTATCTATCCATCTAATCAACAGAATTGCTATGTACAAAGAAGACACAAATAGGAGGGCAGAGCCAAGATGGCGGAATAGTGAGGGTGCGCACCAACAGTCCGGGAAAATTTGGTTTAATAAAAGTGGAGTTACGGTAGCCTCAGAAAAAGAATCAGGAAAAAATTGCAGAGGAAACTCTTCCAGATCTAGTGGCTGTGACTCGGAGGACCTACTGGGAGAACAAGGTCACCCACCGCGCGGAAGCCAAGCCGCGGGAGCTGCAGGGTCTGCGCGCTAGTGCGGGAAGGGGAGTGGATGTCACACAGACACCAGCGGGGAGAGCAGGGACGCCCAGGGCTCCAAGTCCACACATCGGTGCTGGAAGGGGAGGTGAGCTCAGTAACCCGAGACATTGGCGGGGAAACGGTGGTCAGAATCTAGAGGGGAGCAGGAAAGTTCACCAGACTGACTACAGGAGAGAAGGAAAAAAGGTGGGGG